>NW_024044348.1:11983871-12419871 GCF_014851395.1 Micropterus salmoides | reverse complement strand
CACACACACACACACACACACACACACACACGACAAATGGAGAAAGACTGCCCAGGTCAGTGGTGTATCGTACACACTATTTCAAAGATGCATCACGTGAGGTGTTTGGTTCAGAGACCTTTTCTGTTCTGTGTGTTAGCAACAGTTAAGTGTTCTCCAACAGAGACTTTAGTTTAGAAAAGCAACCTTGTGTGCCTTGTCACTTCTGGGGATGGGAGGGTTTTAATGGGGGATGTCTGAGGTATGGCTGAGTGATTTCACCACTTATGTTAATGCATGCAGAGGCTGGAATCAGGGAGCAAGCAAGATGGTATTACTCTGCAGATACTTATAAGCTTACCACCTTTTTATTGCCCTTTTCCATTTATAGTAAGAGGTAACAGTAAAACTGATTCTCCATTCGCAGAGGGGGCTACTTGATTTCCTTGAGTGGGGGGCAATCAGATTGGAAAAGTCAAGGCCAGATAAATGGTGTAGTGTTTGGCTGAGGTCTTTTACTGTCTGTTTGGCCCCACATACACAAACACACTCAAAATGCCCACTATCACAGGACCTTGTACTTGAAGCTTATCATCACCAGAGCAGCCCAGATGGTAACATACCCTTGACAAAGACTCACATCACACTCCCAAACTTCTATTGAATCTTTCTCACACTGTAGACGCCTGCACATGTTCCCTCCCTGTCTCTCTCTCTCTAAGTGTAAAAAAAAATGTAAGCAGCACAGTCTTACCATTTGCTTAATTCAGTTTGTAATACGCTAAACTTGTACACTTTGCTGTAACTAGTGCTAGCATGTGTAGATGTAGATGGGAGTATTATTATCATCCTTTAGAGGATGGATGTATGCTCCCTTCAGAGTCACCATAACACAAGCCGGGGCACAAACACGCACACAGAGACTAAAGCAAAACACATAATGATTAGACACAAACTATTTGAGATGGCATGTATCTGTTATACTTTCTACTAGGGCTGCATCTAAAAGTTGTTTTCGTTTCCTGCTAATTATTTTACTATTTCACTTCAAATAGTGAAAAAATCAAAAACATTTCACTATTACAATTTCCTTAAGCCCAATGTGACATCTTCAAAATGCTTGTTTTGTCCGACCAACAGTGAAATCCCCCCCAAAGACATTCAGATTATAATCACTTAAGACAAAGAAAAGCAGCAAATCCTCACATTCGAGAGAAGAATATTTAGCATTACTGGTTATCAAAATAGTTGCCGCTTTTAGTTTCTGTCGATTAACTAATGGATTAATCAACTAATCGCTTCGGGTCTACTTTCTACTGATGCCTACTGGGATCTGGTGCAGCTCTACTGTTTCAAATCAAACAGTGACATCTCTCAAAGTCTCTATTCCCAATTATATTCCAAATGAAATGCAAGAAATTAGGGTTTTGAAATGACAATGTGCTGCAAAAGGCCTTTTTAAATCCAATCAATGGCTGTTATTGATCTCTTTTAGGGAGAAGAAATCAAAAGAGCGACAACCAGCAGCAATGGTAGGTATCACTGACTCTGATGGGAATTTTGATGAGAGTAACTATAACTTACTTTTCTATACATTATGATAAAGTTCAACCTTCCCGATCACTTGGGGAAAATACAGAGGATGTTAAACAATGACACTTTACACAACAGGGATTAACCATTTCCAGCTGAATGAGATTTGTATACCATTAGTCAATCAGGGGACTAATTCAATCAAAGGCACAGTGAGTGTCTTCACGTGGGGGCATCTGTCACACTGACTTCACACTGCATCCTGCAGTGACATTTGGCCACAAAATTCAGCTTGACAGAGGCCCTCAAATAGCCTGCGGTCTGTCAGACAAACGCACACATATTCATGAAAACAACCAACACACAGACACACTCATGCACCACTAAATTCACAAGATCACACTTTTTTATGGACATTTTGTGTTGGCAGATGCCTGCAGATGTACACAAACATTACAGCGTGAGCTTCCTTCCTTTTATTATCAATGCGGCACTGCTTGAGGCTTCTACATCATTATTCTTCATTCAGACATAAAATAACTGTTCATAACTCAATATTGCTCAATTACTGCACTTTCTACAAATGGGATGGGGCCTTTTGCCAGTACACATGAAAACCAGGATCTTCACTTCTTAAGTTTGCTGCAAAACAATTACATCTTTCAAACTCCTACAAACACACATCTGCCTATCAATCTGAATAGGAGTGACAAGTTGTTCTTATGTGCATAACCTCTTATAATAACAGGAATCATCATCATCTTGATTAGAAACACCTATTTGGTCCCTGCACACAAGATGGCACAGCACATTTTGTTATCCTCTGTCCTCTATCCTCTGTATGTAAGTGTAATTATTTGTGGTCCAATACACAAATGGGACTGTTATTTTTTGGGATGATGTAACACACTGATGGCAAATGTTTTGCTATTATGTCACTCAATACTTTTCACTACCTACCCCTACTTTCCATTCAGAGATCCCTGTCCACTTTTTAAAACACTTACAGTTAAATGCTTCTAATGCATGAAACACAAAGTTTAGGCCTTTATAAGATCCAACAAAACAGGACATCCTATTGAAAACCGCAACTGACAGAAAGGTGAAGCTGTGTCAACTGAACCATGTTTGACAACAGATGTCAGTGCTTCATGCTTAAAATTTTAGTCGTATAAAGCGCATTACTCTAGCAGTAAGATTATACACATCATGTAGACATAAAGCGACTGAGAACTGCTATAAAAATTTTCTGTATCCTGACTCTTACAAAGAGAACAATACCTCAGAGGTTAATGTGGAGGCCTGTGACCCCACAACCCTTCACTGAGTGTGTATCATGGCCTATTTGTGATGTCAAGCATGGATTTTTTTGTTTGTTTGAACTGAGTTAAAATGAAAGTAATGCAATGTCTATCAAAATTTAAAGAAACTGCTATATAGCAGCTGTGCTGTTGTACTGAACAGTCAAATTTATAATGGCTTTCAAGTTTTCCCCTATTTCGGTCTCCTGGGATAATCTACTGCATAGTTCTTCCAAAATATTGCCAATAAAAATTAAGTTTTGGAAAAATTATGGTATGGTGTCCAAAAAAATCATAATAGGAATCATATAGTTATTGGCCTCTAGCAGAACAACTTTATGTAACACACACACACACACACACACACACACACACACACACACAAATTGTTCCTGTGTCTCTGTAAATATAATGAATATAAGTTGCCTCACCTTGCAGCTTGGGGGTTTTAGGGGTAGTCCCAAGGCAGGATTTCCTTGATGCTGAGTGGTATTAGTCTGCTGGGGTGAGTGGGAATCCTCGGACTCTTTTCCACTGTGGTAGACCACCCTATCAGAGATATGAATACTTGAAGCACAGCCCATGCTTCAACCCACTTCAGCCTTTTTCTTTTTGCGCAAGTGCTTTACTTTGAGGCTACTCAAGTGTCATTCGCCCTCTGTTTTTTGTATTTTTTTTAATTTTTTTTTAAAAAGGTCCACCCTTCCTCCTAAGGTTTCATTTTTTTAAATATATATATATATATATATATATATATAAATACATATATGTATCATCTAGGCCACAGCAAAGCCGGTTCTCCAATTGCTCTGACACAAGGCATGAATAATATATTTTTCTATCCCCCACCCTCAAACCAGGAAGCTGATTTTCTCCCTCTCTTTTTTCGCATGAAGTTAATTGGAGGTCTTTAATCAAAGCAGCTGTCTTATCCACGAGAACCTGGATTCCGTTATTCTTCAGCTGAGCTGCTCAGATCCCCAAACACGATTTTATCCCTCATTCCGGCTTCGTACCACATCACCATTTTCTCATTTTCCCCCAACTTCACTGTTATCAAGTAGGCCTTAAAAACACACACCATGCAGTCCCCCCGCCAGCTTCATGCAATAGTTTTATCCATTTTTTGTGTCCACGGTTTCATGTGTAGTCGTCCTCCCCCACCCTGGAGCCATCAAAAATGATGCTTTTCTCTCTCTCTCTCTTTCTTTCTCTCCCCCCCCCCTCTCTCTCAAACAAACTGGTTGCCCACTTCAGCTCAAGACATGGGCCATAAACCGGTTCTCACGACACTTTGCTCCAGTCCTGAGCGGTTCATCATCAACAGGCTGAAATATTCACACTACAGGGTGTTATTCTGGCCAGTCGCTCCGATGTCAAACACCCGTCGTAGAACATAATGCCGTGTAGTCCGGCGGAACACTCCATTTATCAGCCCAAATTCACCAGTTTAGGAAGCGAAGAAATCTTGTTGGATGGCTTGCAATCTCCATTCAGGCATTCGCTATCAGGTTAAGGATGATCCGCCTGATATAAGAAGTCCAAACCCGGGTGCAATTGGCTACAGTGTTACCAGGCTCCGCGATTTTCTCTCATTCTGAATGGGGGGAATAGGATGTAGAGGCTGTCAGACTGTAATGTGTGGATGTACCACCTCTGGAGAATGCAATCGCTTGAGAGAGACACATAGAGAAAAAAAAATCTAAAAAAACAACAACAAAAAACCCCCCACAAAACAAGACCGCTCCGTGTCCACAAGTTTCGGATCTGTTACTGGGGACGGCTCGGTTATTCACGGTTGACGAGAGCGGCAGTAAGGTAGAATCGAGCTACATAATGCTGATTTTATGTTTGTCTTTTCTCTGCCTTTTCTGGCGTTTGCCCTTCCAATTCTTCAGCACTGCTTGACAGCGGCACATCCAATAAAAGCACCCGCAAGGATTGACCTACAGCCTTTACTGACGTTAATGCAAATGAGCTCCGCGCAGCTAATCGGCGTCGTGCTCTGCGCCGCTGGGTGGTCCTCTGCTTTCCGTGGGAACTTTGAAAGCAGGAAAAGAGCTCACACAGACAAACAGTGAGCTGGGTGCAGGTGCATTGGACGTTTTCTACAGATTGCACATGAAAACCAGGGGAAAGGTGTTTTTGGTGGGTTTTTCACGGTTCTATCTAGTGAAAAACAAGCCTAATTTACAGTGGTAGTTACATGTTTTGGAACAGGCAATGAAACGGTTTCCTTCGAATCTCAAGTGTATGGAATAACATTTGTGCCAAAATTAATTATATTTCAATCATGCTTTATTAAAAAATCTGTAAAACATACAGAAAACTATAAAACTTAACTAGTACAGAAATGATGAAAAAAATCTGCATACCTTGCTTTGATGTACTGTTGACACAGTTTTTCCAACTTTCACACAACACTTCTCAACAGTTCACTGGAATAAATTCTCCTTTATTTTATCATTTAGTATTTATAATACCGCACTGTTCTTATGCACGTTCTCTAGTAATTGAGAAACATTCTCTTCAGTCCAAATATTCAGGAAAAAATAAAACTGGGGTGGTGATGGTGCAGTGGATAAGACCTTTGGTATGAGAGACCCGTGTTCAATTCCCCCATGTGACACATCCATCAATGTGTCCCTGAGCAGGATACTTAATGTCTGACCTCTGACATATATAACAATATTAAGCAGTGATGGCAACTTAAGTTGCACACACAGTGACTTGAGACTTGTCCTCAAAAGACTTCAAGACTTGACTCGAGGTGCGGGACTTTTGAACAATGTTTATTTTTAGGAAACATCTGATGAGCTTGCTGTTACTCCCCTCACTCTGCTACCTCACATATGAGAGAGGACAACAAGCACGGCAGCTGCTGAGCCATTCATCGTAAACTTTGGCTTTAAAACTTCATACAATATGACCCAAACAAAGAAGCGCTGAACACAAAATAGGTTAGTAACCTGAGGTTAGTAAACATGTTTAGCTTAGCATTGGTCATCTAACGTTAGCTTGCTTCTTGATTTAGCTAAAACCTATGAGAGGTTAACTCTTACTGTCGTTCGTTATGAAAAGAAGAATGAGCGTTTGTTTGCTTGCCAAACGTCTGGTAGTCGATTAACGTAATCATTTGCATCCCGCTGGCTGACATAACGTTAATTGTTAACGTTGGCTGCAAACAGGTTACAGGTTTATTGCTGATCATGTAACGTTACAGTTTTATTTAGTTAACATTAACACTGGGTTTGTGAGTCTGAGGAATGTGTTGACTTACAGTAGTTTATAAGCTGTCATTGATTGCATTGCAGATTACATGGTTGTGCTCTCCTGACAGTTAGTAAAAAACAGGTTACAGAATCCCTTATAGCTAAGCAGTATAAAAAAACAGTCTGGATTGAACACAGCAGGTGATACAAAATTCTTTATAACCACGAGTGACTTGACTTGGACTCTTGCTCAAAGACTTGAGACTTGACTTGGACTCTAGCTCAAAGACATCCTATAATGCATCCTATAGCTGCTTTTCATTAGACCCCCTCTCTCTGGCAAACACTTGTCTTTCAAATGCTATGCCTCAGGTTTATATCACAGACTTTCTGTTATAAATCTGTAGTCTTAAAGGCTGAGAAAAGATAAACCTGATAACATCATCAGCATTCTTAGAGTTAAACCTGCAGAGTGAAACTTTTGTCTCCCCCTTCTGACAGTGACGGTAATTACACAACACGGTCACATGCTTCTTACATACAGTGTAGACTGACATACTGAGTTGCTGCTGTTGTCCACCATGATGTGAACTTGTTTGCCAAGGGCTTGAAAGTAACAGATGTTCATTTATATGTAAAAGTCCTGTACTCTAGCTTTGACATAGGTCCTCACAGGCAGAGTAGCACTCCCTATGACAAGAAAACTGACCTTTTATGTATAAAAAAATATGGTTCCCCTTTAACATGTGTCAAACAACGCCTCTGTGTTTTGCCTTCCATAACAATGAGCTTCAACAGCCTAAACGCTGCACAGAGTGGCTGTTTGTTCTCAGTGGGATTTGCAGTACTAGCAACCCTTTCACATTACAGATTATTGATTCAAGGTTAGTACCAATAATAATTTCTATTTGGAGCTTTAAGCAACAAATCATATGACGGTGTGATTAAATTTCTTTAGACAGTGCATGAAACTTCATGAAAATCACTGTAAATCACAGCCTCAGCTAGTTTATTGCTTTGCTAAAACAAACACAGACCAGTGGAATACAAATAATCTAAGTGTTAAATAACTCTATGTTAGAGATATGATAGATGACAGTATATAAATGAAGCCACTGACAGGTCATGCTCAATTCTTTATAAGCTTTTAGTAACACTGGCTGCATTATTCATGAGGGGATGACATGTTTACTGTTGCCTTATTTGCACTTATGTCATTTATGTGTGTTTGGCTGTCAGTAATTGTCATTGTACTTTGTGCTGCTACATTCTTTAGCTGGAGCACTTTAGAAATGTAAACTTGTAATGTGTTTATATTTGGTTCACTGTCAAACCACATGTTTCGTCTACAGTGTAGACACTATATGTAAACTTTAGTGGTGTCAAATTCCTTTTCCACTAATTATAATTTGCGTTAAAGTGGATATGCCAAGTTTTACTGTCCTATGCTCTGTAGTTTAAAATACACAAAATTGCGTACTTACCAAAAATAAAAATTACAACATTGAATTGTTATGTGAAAATTAGCCTGATATTGACTGAAGCATGTCTTCCGATATTATCAGACCAAAACAAACAACTGCATTTCTGATATGACTTTTAATATCAGTGTTAATAAATCAACCTCCAATAACACACAAAGTTACCTTTTTTCCCCTCTAATAAATCAAAGTTTAAGTTGAACTACCCTTAAACTGTGATTATTTCCATAACTTTCATCAGAATCAACAGCTGAACAGTTGAGATAATCAGATTTTATTTGACGGGTGAAAGTATTCCCCGCCATTCTGTTCTATTGCAATCAAATTAATTTAGTTATTGAGATTTCTGATGGTATAAGGTTAATCACCACCTTATGATAAGACATAAGTGGGTGCAACAAAAGCTGTACACATGTATGCATTTCCTTGCAACACTTACACATTACCAGGCAGTCAGAAGACCATTTTCAGTCAGTTTACCTAAATCAGAAAGTTGCACATAGTTTCTGTGTTATTTGCAGGGATTTTGAGACTTCTCTCACTCTCCTAAACAATAGAGGTAAACTGATTTATAGTTATGTTTGGAAATGTATAATTAAAAAAGATGTATCCAGGGCATGTACTGTATGTAGTATGTTTTAGGCAGCTAAGCATCTGGAGTGTATAAAGCTTAAGTCATCCATTACCATTCACTGAAAGGAGTTCAGCGCTAATCCTCCTGTAGTTCACCCTCCACTTCTGATACCCCATTCTCTCTGTCTGTGAATAGGAAATAAAAAAGCCCTAGAAGGAAAATGTTTAAAAGGAGCTGCACAAGAAACATATAGTGCATCAAAGAGTTGGTGTGCAACGCTGTGATACTGTTTCTTCTAACATTCAAGGTCATCTTCTGTGTAGGCGACCATTTTAGTTAGAGAACACCAGATCGGCTTACAATAGATGTCTTGGTGAAATCTGGTAAGAAAACTACTGTACAGTCATTCTTGAAGTTAACAGTTATCGTGGCAAAACACTCACCATTTAGTCATGGAAAATATGAGCATGCAGAAGGTCATGGACAAACTAATTACATGCAGACTCCAAAACTCTTGCGTTTACATATGTAGGCAGGTAAAACATTAAATAAAAAAACGTGATTTGTGATATTGGGCTGTATAAATAAAATTTACTTGACTTGACTTGAACTCTCTTATAAATAGACTCTTATATTTTAACTTTAGGGGTTCAGTACAATTATTTGAATGAAATATTTCTGTTGGCCTATTCAGTCAAAACCAGAAAAAGTGTTTTCTGTTGCTCTTTACTATCAATTACTACGAAAGATTCAAAATGAAAGTCAGAGTGGTTAGACTGTTTTGCTGAAGGCAGTAAATTATAAAAGGATGTCCAATTTAAAGCAAATGTTAAACACAAAAAATGTTTTCGTGCTCCACACATTTGCCTGGGAAAAACTATATACTGACACAGAGTTTGCAAATGTTGGACTGTTTTGTCAGATTTTAAACTTTTTAAATAGCTGCAGAACAGCCTGGATATTACAGCAGACAATATTGTAAACTGGGCAATGTAGAAATTGGTAGCCACTCCATTTCATGTCAACAAATGTCTATTGAGCTTTTTAAACAGTTCAGTGGCTCACAGTATATCCAAACACAACACAGAAAACAACATTATTACTACACTGCTGCGATGCTGCTGTATTAAGTATTGTCTGCACACATTGTGCTTGCAGTATCTTTGTTCCACATGCAGTTCTTGGCCAGGATCCAGTGCAAAACTGTCATTCAGGTTACACTAGACAAGTTAAAGGACACCTTGTTCAAATGATTATATTAAAACCTCTGCATGAAACCACACTGATGTGGATGAATTCACTTCTACACTGGATCCGTGACCCACTGCTGAATGAATGTTGTTTTATATTGTTAAATAAAGATTTACAATGGCATTTATATGAATACTTCAGACAGACAGAGGGAGAACCCACAAATCACATTGTTGTTTGGTTGACAGAGGAATAGTAATATACAAATAAACCATTTTGACAAAGAGGAAAACGTTGTGTGACCTGCAGTGAGCAAAGTTCTCCGTGCAACCAGCTTCATCAAATAAATGTTTATGCTTGTGATAGTACTTTAACATACTTTTACATACAAAAAGGGGATAACAAAAAGCTAGTAGTGGTTGCATTATGGGGGATGTAGGATTGTCCAGGTTTCTTGAGCTTGACCAATACCATAGACTTAAAGTCAGGATATCCCATTCTTTTTAAAACTGACTTTCACAAGTTCCCCAAACTTTATGGAAGTGCAATACTAAACCACTGGAGAGGCCCTTTAATAAGTAGGTCTTATTATTTAGTATGTAGGCATCCACATACAAGAATACAATAGTCTGTATGACTACTGTTACTTTATTTTGAAAGGTGCTATATATTATATAATTGACAAAGAAGATGCAATCTAGTGAAAAGGTGCAACAAAAGAATATCCAACTACCTTCTGGTTTACTTTACACTGTGAGTTGGAAATATGGTTAGTGCATTGGACAATTTTGAAAAAAGATGGACTTGCTGAGCTCATGGAAAAAGTGATGTTCACCCTGGATGTCTACCCTGTTCTGGACCTAATTCAGACTGTATGTCTCCCTTTGTCAAAAGAATCTGAGAGGGTGACAATTGTTTTCCTGCCGATATTGAAACATGATCATTACTAGATCCCAATCAGTTTTCCTGTTTGAAGGCAGTTGTTGAGGCTGCAGTATTAGGCACTTAGGCAGCTGTACAAATAAGCAATACATCTGCGGAAGACTACATATAAGCACGAGTGGGGTGGTAATGGAGGTATGACTGAACAGCTGCAAAGAGAAGCGACTTGGCTTCAAGTGAACCTGTACTGACACACTGTCACCTTCTATCCAGAGTGTGATTCTGAATGTGATCTATCAGTGCAGGAGGCAGCCACTGGCCACACCTGTAGCCTGATAGCATTTACCCTGTAGTGACTGATCCAAGCCACATTGTGACAAACTGAAGCAGTTAAATAGGCAGCGTGCTTGTGCTGAATATCAGAGAGCTGCACATAGTCAGGATGTGTCTACTGGCAGCAGACTGTTTTGGTCCCATTAAAGTCATATGCTGTCAATGAATTCAGACTACCAGCACAATGGGATCACTCCTCAAGTAGGTTGTCACAAATCCTGTTTACTTTAGAGGTCTTAAGTGTCTACCTTTGGCCACACTTAAGAAGACACTACAGTATATAGCTTTAGTTTAGAGTGATGCTCTCAAAAGAAATTAAATAAGAACTGACTATAAAGATGGAAGAATTTAAAGTTTGAGAGAGGGTACAAAAGGTATTTAGATTTAATGTAAAGGAGTTTTAATTACCAACAGGTTATGGAGAACATGTATTGCTTTCTGCAAATGTATTTCACAACAACATCATTGTCTGATTGTGTCATTCATAAACTTTATTTCTAATTGTTCAACATTGTTAAACCTTGGAGTGCTATGTGTAATTTTCACAACTAGATGGCAGCAGAATGCTGACATCAACATGCATACAAAACTTTTCTCACAGTTTATTTCAATGCCGTTTTTTCTGTTATTATGAAACCTTTCCAGCATGTTGTAATTTCTAATTTATTTGGCATCATACAACAGATCACTATATTGATACCATTTATAAAATAAGCTTTGACATTTTCTTTTTCAAATCTATTGTCTTACAGACTTCAAACATTAAATACTGAGACATTCAAGTGTGGTTCTCCTAAGGTACACTATGCTATACTACAGTATACGTTTTTGCACTTTAATCTTTAAAACTTTAAAACTGCCTCTGACCACAACCTAGCCATTAATTTTAACATAATAAAACAGATCTTACTTTTCCAGATAACCACTGAATAAACTGTTACCAATACTTCACTGCCTTCAACTTAAATAAAAGTAATACAGCAGTTAACATTTTTTGAATCTTACAGTAAAGTCTATTCCTATTTGCATTGGCAGTAGTCCCGTTTACATGATAATATATGATGCAATATTCCCCTCCACTGACACCATAGCCTAGTTAATGTTTACAGACATAAAGGTGTTAGAGTACATGTGGTGCGATTTATCCAACAGGTGAATAGATCCCAGGTTTGCAGGTTTGTGTGACCCACAGTGGCCTACTTTATTTAACTAAACATGTGGCATTCAGCAGTGGTTTGAAATTAAGTATATTTACTCCACTACTCTCCTGACAGTACACTTTGTATTTGTGATGTTTTTGTACTTTACTTGAGTATTTCCATTTTAGGTTACTTTATAATTCTACTCCAATACATTTATTTGACAACTATAGTTAGAAGTTACGTTTCACATTGAATATTTCAACTAAAATATATGAACAGCCTAGAAAATATTATGTATTGTTATAGATAAAACTCCTTAATATATTAAGAAGTTGAAAAACGCCACCTTAACAATATTAAAATGCTACCAAAACATTAATGCATTTTACATACCTCTATGAAAGGGGCCACTCTGGCATGAGTACTTTTACTTTTGATACTTTTTTGCTGGTTTGTTTACCTAAGTCCAAACATTTGATTGCGGGACATATCTTTAACTTAGTGGTGCTAATACTTTTACTTTAGTAAAATATCTCAGTGATATAGATTAAAGGTCAGGAAATGCAATGCTACAATGTTTTTTCACACCAGTAATGGTCCCATTAACAAAAACAAATATCACAAATAATATAATCAAAAGAAAATTCCCAATCACAAAATCACATACAGCTCTTTTTAATTACATTTAATAAGGCTGCATAATACAAACCATCACTTGCATTGCTCTGTTGAGCCATAACTTGAATAGCTTGAACTGATTGTTTCCAAAGAAATATCATGGCAGACTTGAACAGGGAAAACATCTTATATCTAACTGTATAGGCAGCAAAGGAATCATAAAACATTACAACAACACTTCACAACAAAACACACAAAAGCAGCCAAGCACTGAGAATGACTGGTAGCATATAACTGGCCCAGATTTGCAATAGGAGAAATCAGCCGAGGCAAAAGGTATACAATATCTGATATGGACTGCATACTTTTTATGTAAATATATAAAAAAAACTAATTGTTGGGAAATCCAATAAAGAGTATGAAAAATATAAATAGAATGGAAGACTACATATAAGCACGTATGTTCAACAACGTAACAACTTATACATTTCTTTAAATAAAAAATACTTTGGAAAAAGATAACATGATGGTTTTTGACTTTTCATGGGGAGGTAGCTTCTCTCCTCCTGTGTCCTTGTTTGATGACTCTCACATACCAAATTGTACCTTGTCCTCAAAGTTATGACTTTTGATGTATAAGCCATAAACAATTAAGCTTCGCAAAAGCCAGGCCAGAAATGCAGTTAATATTGAGATTACTGATTCAAGTAAAGTAATGTAAAGTAATGTTCATCGTGTATATATACTGTATAGAACTGTTTGCAGAACTGTTTGCAAAGGCTCTGTGATGCACAGCAATGTCAAATCAAGACAATTCATACATGTAAAATTAGGACATAAAGATGCAATCTAGAAAAAAGACTTTGGTGCCACCTGTCATGTTAAGATTGCCCCATTATTAGTTTGTTTCACACAGGTTAGTATACAATACGTTTCACAGGTTTGACTTGCTGCAGGTGACGCCCATTTTAAACATACACATATTTCAAATGTGTATACTTTTTGAGATTGAAACAGTAGATTTTTGTATCACAAAGCTCCGCCCTTCATTAACCTGTGTGTACATAAATGATTAATTCACAATTAAAATTTAACAATTACAGTGGTATTAAGATTTGGGACTGAGTCTTTAATATCCAAAGCTCAATAAAAACTGCCTATTTCTGGCAAGGCTAGTGGAAGTAGGATTGCAGGGTACCACGGCGGCGAACATCGGTTGTCCAGCAGTGGAAGCCACCCCCCAGGGAGTTGGCATGACGAATGCTCACCTTTATGGTCTTGATACCTGCAACAAAAACACATCGCAGCATAGAGGAAAGTTTGTTCCTCATAGATGAATGGGAAGATCAAAAAATTATGCGAATGTAAGTTGGAATAACTTCAATATATGAACTCACCGAGACTCTCAAACATTTTCTGAATAGTGCTTTCACTGGCGTCAACCATAACACGCTTCTCATCCAACATCAGGACGTTCATGGACAGCCATTTGGAGGACATCCACAGTGGGTGGTCTACATAGAAAGGGAGAGTGTTTTTTTTCCAGTAAATATTCCAAATGTTCTGCTTATGTAAGAGAAGATAAGTTTTAGTACCCACCATCAGGAATCAGAGGTGTCGGAGGTTTCACAATAGTCCAGCCAGCCTTCTTGAACATGTCAATCTAAGGTAAAGGAAAAAAGAGAAGCGGTGAACATGTGGCACTTTGTAGTGTTTATCAAACCAAGTTAAAGTATCAGTCCACAAGAGGGTAGCATAGGGCAATGTGAGCCGTTTCCTCTTACAGTACCTGGCGACATGGGCGATCAGGGTTTGACAGCACAAGTCCTGGCCCAATGATGTTAAAAGTGGCATCAATGTGCATGGGGTTTGGGTCCTTGAATGAGATTATGTGGACCTTGTAGTCTGGGGCAAGATGACGACGCATCCACTCAATTCCCATGTAGTTTGTAACCTGCAAATAAACTCCAAAGTTTCCAGTGCAGCCTTATTTTATGCAGGCTACCTGTATTAAGTGTTGAGTGAATAGCCTAAATGGTGATCACAAGCTCACAGAGACTTTTATATGTCATCTACAGGTGAGCTATAGCAAAATGTTGCTTTATCTAATCTCTCACTCTGCACGTTGCACATCGCTCTGCAGGTCACTGACATTCAAGCAATGACTGTTATATAAGAATGAATTTGCTTTAAGAAAAGTCACCCTCCTTATCAGATAGCAAGCATGCTTTTTAGTTTAACAGCCTTCATACCTGACTCCTCTGTACAAAAAGATCCCTCCCAGCTCGGATGAAATCAGCAGCATCGAAGCAGGGCTCGTGCTCTGTGGTCACAAACTTCCCCTCAGCGGCCAGCTTGTGTCTGTCCTCCACAGTGCGGATGGGGTAGTCCTGAATGACACCGTGCAATTGATGATTTACATGCATTTATGCAGCAATATATAGTCTCTCGCCACGTACAGTGCAATAAACAGCACAGGGCTAAGAGGTTTACAGGTTGAGTGTTGAGATTAAACACATAATCCCAACCCTTCAAGAAATATAAATCCCACATAGTCCATATTTGAAACATTTAGCATGTGCTGTCTTGAGCATTTACCAGCAGAAGGTATGGCATCTCAAATAAATCTCACAAAATAAGCCCTCACCTGATCATACAGGTCATCGGCCATAGTGGGTTTAGGAGCAGTGGTCCATTTAGCACCTTTTCTGAAGTACTCTTTGATCAAAGGTCTATAGGCTCGGTACTCAAAGAAACGAGCCCTCCAGGCCATAGGAGCCTCAATAATCTCATTTCCCACAACCATAAGGATGTCTCTGGGCATGGCAGCATACATGCCTACAACATATTGAACAATACACGATTAGCTTACATAGAATATTTAATAAAAATACAACATTAAATGTGAGACCAGCGGTGGGAGTAGTCTTTAGATCATTTACTTATGTAAAAGTAAGTAAGTAGGGTAATACTAAGTATTACATTACTTTAACATTCAATTACAAGTAGAAATAATTGCGTCCAAACTTTTACTTAATTAAAAGTACATAAGTAGTATTAGTTAAATGTACCTAAAGTATCAATAAGTACTTGTTAGACAGAATAGACCCTGTCAGTGTTATCATGATATTACAGGACCATTATCATTGATGCATTAACAAGTTAACAGTACTTCAGTGTTGTAGCTGGTTTAGGAAGCTGATTTTATCTATAAACTGTTTGTGTACTTTAATCTATAAAAATGCATCATACTGATCATAACAGATCATATGCTTAAAGTAAAAAGTACAACATTTCCCTCTGAAATGTAGTGGAGTAAAAGTATAAAAAGTACAAGTACTAAGTTTGACTTGTGACTTTGTGGATTATTGGCTTTGAGTAGTGATCTACTTCTTTACACATGTTTTAGACATTTGATATTAGTGGGAACTGAAAATATATAGTAAAGGCTTATCAGTGAGTATTTTTTTTACCTGAGGATGTGAAGTCTGGAGTTTTGTATTCCAGGGACCAGTTGATGGGTTCTGGCCTCTTCACACTGACGCCCTCGTGACGCAGAATATTGCACATTTCTTCAATCTCGGCGACAGCCTTTTTCAAGTGGTCCTCAGGAAAAGACTGACCCCCATACTTCTGGTAGAAGGGCCAATACTTCTCATATGTGTTAGCCTGTTGAGGGGTTTACAATATGACAACATGGAGTTAATCTCATTGCCTCACAGTTCAATTTAGGTCATTTCACAGTTTTGATGCTCTCTTGGTAGAAAGCCTATACAGCAGTGGCACACACGGAAATATTCTGCATGTTTCACAGACGTTATCTTGACATTCTGGCTTACTTTCACTTCCACAGTGAAAGGAGGCACACAGGCGTTTTCAGCACGACCCACGATCACCTCCTCAAGAGGGTCCCATTCATTGTAGCTGCAAACAGGACATTCCTGCTGCACAGGCTCAGTAACATGTTCCTCTTCAACGACATGCTGCGTCTGTGCAGCCGCTGCACTTGAAGTGCTTTGGAAGGCCCTCTGCACCCATCCAGTCACCGCCCGGCCAAGCTGAGGAGGGAAAGTTTTTATTGTTTTATATTTTGCAACACAAAAATGTGCTGTGGGTGTGACATCACTAAAACCAAGAAAGGCTTTTGTATAAAAAATGCCATTTCTTTACATGGAAGACTTTTTCAGATAGAAAATACAATGTATACATATTAATACAATTTGTGTATTAGTTGTAAACAAAATTATGTGTAATTTACGTTGCTGTGTATTCTGTTCTTTTGTTTTAGTGCCAGAAATGAATGAAATTAGAAGTCGTACAGTCAAAGAAATGACCCAGCTGGCAGCTCACATACAAAAAGGCTAATTCAAATACAGTAAAACTGTGTAGGCTGATAAAAGGAACTCGGTGACCTTAGAAATCAATGAGAAAGGCATTCAATTTGTTTGGTGCCAAAGTACACGTGTTATTAAGAAGCAGTATCTCCACAGATAGTGTGGCATCTGCTGGCTCAGGATCAGCTCATGTGTCGCTGAGTTTGGGAGTGCACCTGTGCCAAACAGTTGTTCACTGTCACTCAGGGACCAAAGGAAAAAAAGATTCTCTCAACAGTTGCAAACGAATAAAGGAATAGGTCTGTTTGACTTAATCTGTGTTTTTCTTTTTAGCCCGAATGGTTGATTAGATTGGATTGTCTTTTCAAGATTTTAGTATTTCAATCAACCAAAGTGCAAACAAACAATGAATTGATAAATCAGTTAAACTGATCTCAAATGAAAGAAGCAGCTCAGATGAAGCCTAGTGAAGAAAATGTTGAATATAATATAATACTTTATTCCCATTGACTGACATGTGCTTTTAAATTTTTTTTTAAACAAAAATATTGTACTTTGTCTAAAATTTTTGAAAAAAAAATAAAAGACATGAAACCACCATAATACCAACCATGGCTCCGATCAGATGGGCCGCCTCGGCCCCCCTGCTACCTCCTCTCAGACACCTGACTCGCAGCATGGTCCAATGTAATAGTGAGTTTGTCAGTGAAATCAAACAGCAGCGCAGGATCCACCTCTGAGTTTGCTCTCATGAATGAAGGCGCCTCATCTTTATAGGAGTGGGTCTACGTGCCTCTTAGACCATTGGTCGCTTTCACATGACTTGAGAAAAAGCATTTCTGAAACACAATCCCTTATGCCAGCAAATTCTTATCAGCTGGGCTGAGTTAAATGCTCCAGAGGAGAATATTGCTGTAACATTGTGCAGAATATGTTTTGTCAACCTACAAAGCAGTGACAGGGGAATGGTCGTTTTTGCTCATAAAATAACTAACAGTATAAACCGATTGAAGACATTTTTGCATTGCAAAAGCAAATACCAGTGACTACACGAAAACATTTGCTACTACATAAAATACCAAAAACACATAATAAACACATAAACTGAGCATTTTTAGTGAGTACATTAATTTATTCTGTAATTCAGAAGCAAGATTCAGAAAAGGAGTTCACACAATCAAATAGAAAGAGTGCCTTGTGCGTGCTGTGTCACCACATGCTTCACTGAGGTGTGGTCACAAGAATTTCACAACCCAAAGACCTTATTGACTCCTGATATTACCTGGCCCTCTATAAAGAAATCTATGGTTAATGCCCAAGGTTCAAAGGACATGCACTAAGGATGCCTTCAGCTCCCAATAGTCTGCTAGTCACAGGGAGAATTTTGAGAAATCAGCTATTTTATCATTAAAGCTGCATTAATCAAGTCATTGGCCACAGAGGGTAAGAAAAACTATCTATTCGAGTAGATAGTGTTGTTTAGTCTAAGATATTGAATTGAAAGATAAAATTACTGATTAATGCTGGTCTAACAGAACACAATTGGAAACATTTGCCAGTTTCAATTTAAGTCAATAAAAGACCCCCGTGCTATTTTTAGACCTGTTTCATAGCTACGGATCTTTAGTTTTAACTTAAAGTCCTGTTAAGTATTCACTTAACTCTTATTATCTTATTATTAATCTTATTATTGTTTGTAAATAAACATAGTTAATACATATTGACATACTCCCCAGCATACATTGTATTTGGGCTTAAACAAAGCCTTATCTCTTCTATGGATAAATGAAAACATGCACTGTAAAATTGTTCCAGTTTCTTTATATTTTATACAATGCCAATATGTTTGAATATTTTTGAACCTGAAAATAATCTTCAGTATCTTGCTTTAAGTTGTATGTCCATCTTTACAAACCCACGTAATGAGGCCAAATAAGGGTTTGTTTTTAAGAGCAATTGCTTGGTGAAAAGTTGACCACATACAAAAAAAGAAAAGAGTGCCACCTGCAGGAATTTAAAACTACTTCAAAAGAACATCCGGAGAAAAAAACAGTTCTTGTGGGAAATCGCCATTTTTACAATTCTGGTATCACCAAAAATAATAGACTGTGTCTGAGGATTAAACTTCTTAATATTTGTCACTGTGTGCTGCTGTTTGAGTTTGTGTCTGTGTGTATGTCTGTGTGTATACCTGAATGCACATCAGCCAATCATCAGAATGTTTCAATCCATAATCCATCTTTAAACACAGGGTTAGTCCCATTACCAGTGGCGCAAAGTAACTAGGAAAATATCTTAAGTTCTGTACTATTTATTATTTTGAGGTACTTGTACTGTACATGAGTAATTCTATGTTATGCATCTTTATACTTCAACTCCACTAGACTTCAGAGTGAAATATTTTACTTTTTACTCCACTACATTTATTTGAATGCTGGAGTTACGAGCTACTAATCATATTAACAGATTTACATAAAGGTAAACATAGGACACATTGTTGTAGATGAAACCAGTGGTTCCCAACTTTTGGCTTGTAACCTCTTACAAACAAGAAGTGTCACGTGATGGCCCCTTTTCATGTTTAAGATGTCTGAGAGTAGTTAGCAGTCCCACCAGAGACAACTCCCAGCTAAACTTCACATGGTTTCATTTAAATAAATGTTTGAGGCCCAAGGTTAAATAATCCACAATTTCATAAAAATAAAAAACAAAGATTAGAGAAAAGTCAAGTAAATAATTGTGTAATCTGTAGCAGAACTTTCCCCCCATTTCCCCCCCTTCTTACCAGCCCTACATCATCTTCCACTGCACAGATTTGGATGGTGACTGACCCTTAGGTTGAGAACCTGGACTAAACTGCTTATCTGTAGGCTATATAACTGAGTGGGCTAATACCGGTCCATGTTACTATGTTACTATATAATGATCAAAGAAACTAAAAATGTAATTTTTGTCATGTTAACCATTGGAGAAACTAGCAAGAGACAGAAAGCAGTCCCCTCTTCCGTCCATACTTGCGGCTCCGCCTACTGCATCAACTGATCCCAAAAAAGCTGCAGAGCGTTAGTTAGGCTACATATTTAACCTCCACAGCCTTTTACAGCTGACCTACACTGACCTTAAGTGTAAGAGGTATGTGGGTGTTTCTTGTTTCTTGTTTAATATCCTTTAACCTTTTCTTCTCTAAATAGCCTAAATCAGTTTTGTCACTTCCAACTTTTCCTCTTTTTTTGCAATAAAAGTAGCGATACGCTGCTGCTGAGCTTTGTGTCCTTCAATCATAAGTATTCCAAATTATTTAAAATATTTCCCCTTTTCCATGAACTTAACTTACTTTCTGAGAAAACGCCCCGCCCCACTGAAAAAAATCCGTCTTTGTAACATTCCCCATTTTGCAGCAGGAGCTGCACTTATTTTTTACAGGACCCTGTGGCTTTTTCAAACGAGAAAACATGCTGGAGATGTATTTAATTTCAGTAATTTTAGCAAGTATCCTCGTCTTACCATTCGCACTCAAAACTTTTTCCCCTTATCTTTGGATGGATATTTTGTATTTCAGGGTTCTGCTACGGATTTTAGTGACTTTTGTGTCGAGACGAAGAAGGAGACCTCTCTTTTTTGTTTTGGATCGTTTCTTGGAGCAGACCGCTGCGCATCCAGACAAGCTGTTCATTGTGTTTGGAAGTGAACGCTACTCTTACGCTTACACAGATACAAGGAGTAACCAAATAGCCAACGCGCTCCAGTCTCATCCTAGGTATAAAGCTGGGGATACTGTTGCCCTTTTCATGGGGAATGAACCCGCCTTCATGTTTACCTGGCTGGCGTTGGCTAAATTAGGCTCTCCTGTGGCTCTTCTCAATCACAACATCCGCACCAAGTGTCTGCTGCACTGCTTTAACTGCTGCAAGGCTAAAGTGTTGATAGCAGCACCAGGTATGCATGTGTGAACTTAATGAGCAAAACCTTTAGGGAGTTGGGCCAGCTTTTTAAGGAGCAGGTTCCAACTTGAACCACCCATTCAAGTTGGATGTGAGTTTCTTTTACATAGCTGTGACATTTATATGGTTTCTGATTTCAATTTAACCTCTGTCAAGCCTAAAGGCCTAAAGGGTTTTCGGAGAAGAAGAAGTTAAAATGGGAGTGGCACAGTGGAAAATACCTTTCAGTAGTATTTGGCCCATATGGGGCACAAACACTGAAATCCTTTTACATAATTAGAAGTGCACAAATGAATGAACAAACATAAGTTTGAAATTGTCATGGTATGCACTCAAGAATTATCTTGGATGGACCCCTGCCTGATTGATTTAACACTACAGTCATGTGGAGGGGAAGGGACTTAAGCTTATTAAATGGTGGTGACATACTTATACTAAGACTTAGTATGACAGTCTCATACTAAGAATATTTGCCATTTGAAGATAAATCTAAAATAATTTCATATCCAATTGAAGTTGAAATTTCAAGCTCCTGTGAAAAATAGAGATTTCTGTTTCTTTTGTTAGATGTTGTTGTTACCCTTCAGGTACACAATTTCTCCCTCATTTTCAGAGGTCTCAAAAAAACCTTTCAGGTTACTGGAACAGCTTTTAATACTACAAACAGTATTTTTGTTCTCAAATTACTGCAGTGCACGTTGTCTCCGGTACCATAGTTCACTGACTGTCCTCCAGCATCTAGGCTCAGGTGATTCAAATCAACTGTCCACATCTATAATTCCTATAACTAATAAGTGAAAGTTGAGTTTCCATAAGCCTTCAATCATACTTGCATTTTCTGTAAAGCTGCATTCTTAACAAATAATATTGCGCCAGTATCTAGGCAAGTCTTTAATTAATCTAAAACTTCTATCCAGTGGTTATGATTGAGCTGTATGTCCCTTTCTAGAGCTACAGGAAGCAGTGAAGGATGTGTTGCCCTCCCTGACAGAGCAGGGTGTCGTCGTCCTCCTGATGACCAAACACTGTGACACACCAGGAATAGAGAGCTTCTCTGATAAAGTGGACGAGGCATCGGACACCCCGCTCCCTCGATCCCTCAGATCACACATTACATTCAAAAGTCCTGCAGTTTATATTTACACCTCTGGCACTACAGGTATTTGAGTGGCTGCATTGATCTGATTGTTTTTCAGTTGCATGTGATAATCTGTGACCACAACATTATTGTCTTTAAGGTTTGGACCCCTGCCTGATTGATTTAACAACTACAGTCATGTGGAGGTGACAACATAGTATTTAAGGTTTGTGCTGTTTGTGTCTTGTTGTATTTCAGGTCTCCCTAAGGCAGCTGTGGTCAACCAAAACCGCCTCGTTACAGCTCTGGCTGTTCTATCTTCAAACGGTGTAACGGCTAGTGATGTCATCTACCTCAACCTGCCTCTGTACCACACAGCTGGATTTGTTATAGGCTTTGTTGGCTCCATTGAGACAGGTGAGACGATGGAGATGTAGTCTCAACAGACAGACCAGACACATATGACTTTGCGAGACTGTGAGAGATTCCTTACAGACTGATGAATACCATAGTGAGATAACAAGGAGTTGTTAGGTTTGTTTTATTTTCCTCCATTTGTGTCCTAATTTGGAATTGCTGGGTACAGCAGTCCTTTTCACGGCTAACACCACAGTTGACCTCTGGACAAGGCATCTATGTTGCAAGGTGCTGAAAACCAAATAACTGTACTCTAGAGTTACTGTTTTTCAGGCCAGACTGTCAGAGGTTACAGGTCACACTATCCTTCCTAGTGTGTAAGCAAACAGGCCACAGGGAGCATTTTTATACTATAAACCAAACAAAACTTCAAGATAACCAAACAAAAGGATTTGTGAGTGGTGACAGTGAATGTCACACAAAATGTAAGCTGAGATGGGTAGTCTATGCCAGATCCGGGTTCAGTTTGTTTTCATACAAGGGGTGGACGTATTAAATACAATATTGCATTAAAGATTATACACAGGTATCATAATGGTAATTACATCCTGACTTTAATTTGAAGATGTGGGTCCGCTAGTCAGTGAGGTCATGTGAAGTTTAGGAAAAAAGGTAAGAGAACATTAAATACTGCAGTCTATATGAAAAGTAGATTTTAAACGTCTTAGAGTATTTCTTAATCTAAAATCTTCAGATTGCCCACACCTACGTCATACAGTTTTTACATACAGTCACTGTCACAGAAAATTTGGCAATTTTGAAATCTTTAGATTAACAGATGGTGGGTGTTTCTTCATGGTTTGAGAACATTCTAAATAAACCACTTAAAAAGTCACTGAATTAGCAGAATACACATTATCACAAAGCTGACAACAAAACTTTTTCGTAGCTCATGAAAAGTTGACATTTTGGAGATAATTGGTTTTCACAGGACAGTTATGATAGTTAGCATACAATGATTAATCAGGCTGTTTCAAAATCAGCTCTGAGTCATTTCACTAATATGGGAAGGGAAGGCGGAGGGCAAGTAATTTGCTTATGCACCAACTGTGCCCCTGAAGATTATGTAGATTCATAGATGTGGCACCTTAATAAGTTTCTCACACAACCTAAAAATGAGGCTAGTGCTTTTTGAATTGTATATAATTGTAAACGGAATTTAAGTCATTTCTACACGACACAAAAGTAATACCCCTGCTCCACTTCTACCTCCCTGAGGTTTTCCAGCCCCTGGGAAACTAAATCAAAGAGTCTTTTGTCACTCTGAACCAGTAATCTGTACAGAGCTGGGTCGACCAAAACCAGATTACTTCTCCTTCCTCACTGCTATTTTCTAAATAGGCTAAAGTTCACGCCACTATTATGTCTGGGTAAGCAGCACGCACGTGTGCTCGTACACACACACACACACACACATAAAACTGAATCTGTTGTCATCATATTTTTATGCTGCTTTCCTGTCTTATTCTGAAGGATCAACTATCATTCTGAAGAGGAAGTTTTCTGCCTCCCAGTTTTGGGATGACTGCAGGAAAAACAATGTGACCATTGTCCAGTACATAGGAGAGGTGATGCGTTACCTGTGTAGTACACCGAAGGTAAAATCACTGTCACTGTTCCCGGAGTTTCACAGAGCGTCGTTCAGCCATGCAGAGCTCAGTACTGCAAAACTTGAAACTCCACAGTATAGCAATATTTCAGCATTTTTTAAGTATGAATAATTTGTTTTGCAGATATAATGTATAACATATAGTCAAGCCCGAAATTATTCATACCCCTGGCAAATTCTGACTTAAAGTTACTGTTATTCAACCAGCAAGTTGTTTCTTGATTAGAAATGACACAGGCGTCTCCCAGAAGATAATAAGACGATGTACAAGAGGCATCATTGTGGAAAAAATTATTAAATTTAATACTCAATTATTAAAATTAATACTCATCTTTTATTTACATTTGAACAAAAATGGCATGTCCAAAATTATTCATACCCTTTGCAAACTTTCATAGTCTATGGGAAAATCCAAAGATCTATACCATTCCAAATAGTCCAAGCTGTTCTAAAGCATCCTAATTACCCTGAGTCACTGGGAACCGCTGTCTTAATCAACTCAACAGGTGAAAATCAGAAGCTCTCTGCTGTTTTGTGGACAGTCATGGCTAAGACAAAGGAGCTCACTGAGGACCTGCGGCTGCGCATTGTGGCTGGCCACAAGTCAGGAAAGGGCTATAAGACCATATGTAAATGTTTTGAAGTTCCAGTGGCTACAATGCAAAGTATTATTAAAAAATACAAGACGTTCCACACTGTGAAAAATCTCAGAGGATGTGGTCGGAAGCCAAAAGTGACACCTGTGCTGGCCAGGAGGATAGTGAGAGAGGTGAAAAGAATCACCACCAAGGCCATCCTGATGAATCTGGGCTCTGCTGGTGGCAACATCTCAAGGCATACGGTCCAACGGACACTGCACACCGCTGGGTTCAACGGACACAGACCAAGGAGGGCACCACTTCTCCAGATAAGGCACACAAAAGCCCGCTTGGCCTTTGCAAATGCTCATCTGGACAAAGAAGAAGACTTCTGGTCTGTTTTATGGTCAGATGAAACAAAAATTGAATTGTTTGGCCACAATGATGTAGCCTTCATTTGGTGTAAAAAAGGAGAAGCCTTCAACCCTAAGAACACCATCCCCACTGTCAAACATGGTGGTGGGAACCTAATGTTTTGGGGTTGTTTTTCAGCCAGTGGACCAGGGAACCTAATCACAGTAAATGGCACCATGAAAAAGGAGCAATACATCAAAATTCTCAACAACAACATCAGCCAGTCTGCAGAGAAACTTGGCCTTGGGGACCAGTGGACATTTCAGCACGACAACGACCCAAAACACACAGCAAATGCGGTGAAGAAATGGTTAGCAGACAAAAACATTAACGTTTTGCAGTGGCCCAGTCAGAGTCCTGACTTAAATCCCATCGAGCATCTGTGGAAGGAGCTAAAGATCAGGGTGATGGCAAGGCAACCCTCCAACCTGAAAGAGTTGGAGCTCATTGCTAAAGATGAATGGGCAAAAATACCAGTGGAGACATGCAGAAAGCTGGTCAGCAATTATAGGAAGCATTTGATTGCTGTAATAGCCAATAAAGGCTTTTCGATTGATTATTGAGACGGGTATGAATAATTTTGGACATGCCACTTTTTGTTCAAATGTAAATAAAAGATGAGTAATAATTTTTTCCACAATGATGCCTCTTGTACATCGTCTTATCTTCTGGGAGACGCCTGTGTCATTTCTAATCAAGAAACAACTTGCTGGTTGAATAACAGTAACTTTAAGTCAGAATTTGCCAGGGGTATGAATAATTTCGGGCTTGATTGTATACATATTAAAACTGTAACTATTTTAAGTTGCTGATACTGCCCATTAATTTTCATCTTATGCCAATAAGCATCAATTATTCCAGGTTCACCCCATTTTGTTTTCTTTGTAGTGTGGAAGAGCCTTTGCAGCAGTGTCTTGATCATGTGACAGTTAAAACTCTCAAGTGAAACCTAAACCAGTGGCATTCAGGGTTGGAAGAACTTTAAGATGACCCTCCCTCTTACTCAGAATAGAAGTCAAGTGACAGCTAAAATGGATGTATTAAAGTTTCTGTCATCTGTGGTTGTGAAGGGGCTGTTATGATGTGATAAGTAAATCGTAACCCTATTTACTAACCTGCTACTTTATTTATTAACCTACTTAACCTGCTGTAAAAACTCCTTCGCTTGAGACATCTGCCGCCATTGAGGCAGATCTAGTCAGAGATTAACTTCCCAAATCTGTACATTCCCACAGTGCAGCACAGCTGGCTTACCAAAATAGAAATCATTAAATCTCAACTATCGGGTTCCAGCCTTCTGCGTCATTTTCTGTAGGCGATTTAACAGCACAAAACATTATGGATACATACAGGAAAATACACATTTTACATTTTAAGTATCAGAATGAGTGCATACTTTTGAGACCACTGAAAGGTGCATCTATGGTATTTTAGAGTACTGCAAACATTATGTCTACGTGTAATTCCATTCAGAGTATCTAATTGCATCACATGAAGTGCAGTCTCAATTTACTGCGTGACCTTGTCCCCCGAGCTGGTTTATCTGTATCTGGTCACCTCAGGAATAGATGCTGGCCTTTACTTAGAAAGACCATATCAAGTAACTTGGCAGCCAAATATCCCTGGACTAGTACGCAACTTTAGGGTCACATTTGTTACAGTGAATAGTGTTTCTTACACTGTATTTGTAGTAGTTTTTAGAGAGATGAGTATTTTTAGGTCACTCTGATATGTCACTGCTACTGTGAACTGGTTTCTAATGTCACATTCTTACATATAGGCAGGGATTAGGCATACTTGATCAGAATGAAGAACTACGACTATTCATGAATTAAGTATAAAATGATGAAATGAAATAAATGATGTAGCACTTGCAAAATGCTTAATGTATTATTTTTTATTTTTATATGAAAATGCAGAGAGAAAATGACAAGGACCATAAAGTAAGACTGGCCATTGGCAATGGTGTCAGAGCAGAGATATGGAGAGAGTTTCTCAATCGCTTTGGGAACATTCAGATCCGAGAGTTTTATGCCTCCACTGAGGGAAATGTGGGATTTGTCAACTACGCAGGGAAAATTGGAGCTATTGGACGAGTCAATTTCTTGCATCGGGTAAGAATGAGAGTTTTTTGAGATGTTGAATCCAGGGTGAGGTTTTGAAGGAAGACTTTATTCATTCCATTTATCAGAAACATTCAAACTCAAAATCACCAAATGTGGAGATACGTGGTTTTCACTTGACAGGAAGAGTATGAAAAATTGCAATCTAAAAAGTAACTAGTAACTAAAGCTGTCGGACAAAGAAAGTGGCGTAAGAAGTACAATATTTATCTTTGAGATGTGGCGGAGTAGAAGTATATAAAAGTGCATCAAATGGAAATACTTAAGTAAAGTACAAGAACCTTGAATTTGTAGATGTAAATGTACTATTGTAATAATAAGAAGTATATGTTTTAGTTCGCTGTTGGTATAAAGACGTATTGGGAACAAGATGCAATACTGATGTCTTTACTTCCTCCTGTAGAAGCTGTTTCCCTACACTCTGATTAAGTATGACACAGAGCGGGATGAACCAATTCGAGATGCCAATGGCCTCTGTGTGGTGGCACCCACAGGTGAAGAAATAAATCCTTGTATGACACTCTGGATGTCTTGTCATCAGGGACTATTTACCAACCAAATCAGGATCCCAGTGATGGGGCAAGTAGTCCATTGATAGACACTGGCAGTAAAAGACGTGTCTTGGCTTTTTCTTTAAGGTGAGACTGGACTTCTGGTGTCGAAGATCACAGACATTGCTCCTTTTGTCGGCTACGCCCAGAATGAAGAACACACAGAGAGGAAGAGACTTCGTAATGTTCTCAAGAAAGGAGATCTTTACTTCAACAGTGGAGACCTAATGAGGATCGATAACGACAACTTCATTTACTTTCAGGATCGTGTCGGTGACACCTTCAGGTACAGAATGCCTCTCCACCAGGATTTAATTTTGAAGCATAATATTTTCTTTTTTCTTTTTTTTAACAGAATTACTTATAGTTTTATGCAGCAATATCAGTCATATTATACAACTACAAATGAAAGACTTAAACAAATAGAGGATAAAACATCACAAGGGCAGTGACCTTTTACTGTTAAAAGAGAAAAGCAGGACAATAGTCAGTTAAAGAATTTATTACAGGCAAGATCCATATGAGACGTGTCGTGTGTTTTAATTTCTGTAGAGTTGATTTCTTTCCTCATTAATTTACCTGCATTACGTTTAAGAGAGACATTTTTCAAAAAAGTTTTGTTTTTTTCTCCCAAAACCACTTGGTTTTTTCCTTTTTGTATTTTCATGAATAGCATCTTTCAACCGAAATTTTCAAAACTGGAGAATTTTACATGACAACTTTAATAGTAACATTTTGTTCTAGCTCACAGCACCATACATTTCCTATTGAACACTGAGTGCCATTTTTCAGCAGTCCTGCAACAATAATTTTGTCTACATGTTATGCACCACGCTCCTTTAGAAAAGCTATGTTTCTATGGAGGATATGTTTCCTCTCATGACTTTAAAATGTACTATTGCTTTATATTTAAAAATAAAACAACAAGAAAAATTGATATGTACTTGTAACTTGTTTGAGCCAACAGGTGGAAAGGTGAGAATGTGGCCACAACCGAGGTGGGTGACATTCTGACGCTCAGTGATTGTCTCAAAGAAGCCAACGTTTATGGAGTTCAAGTGCCAGGTGATGGTCCTTTTCTCTGTACATTTTTACCTCACAGTATGTTTAGTAAGAATATCATGACTTCCAAATGACACAACACTGAAAGTAGATACTGATTTTATAATAAATTAAGCAATAAAGACAAGTGCTTTGTCTGTTTCTGTTTTACTTGTAGGGCACGAGGGGCGGATAGGGATGGCAGCTGTCACTGTGAAGGAAGGGGCCCAGTTTGATGGAAGTAAAATATATAACCATGTGGTTAGCTACCTGCCCTCATATGCCCGACCTCGCTTTATAAGGATACAGGTAATTTTGTTTCACACAAACTTCACTGCATTTCACTTTTGGAAGAAACACCATGTACATTTAATTACAGTGTTTGCATCATGTGAAAAAAAATGATGATATTTTGAGACTGTACCTGAGTGAGTATTTTGATTCCATCTAGAATGTCATGGAAGTGACGGGGACTTTCAAGCAGATGAAGATGAAGTTAGTGGAGGAGAGTTTCAATCCAGGACGTATTCAGGACCCTCTTTACATCCTTGATGATCGTGAGAAGAGTTACATACCGTTGGCAGCTCAGGTCTACAGCTCCATCATATCAGGAAGCATCAAATTATGAGTAGGTTCTTAGTGTTCTGTCTGGCTGCATTGATACTTATAATAATGAACTTCCAGCTCTGTGACTGAATGTTTTTACTAATACTCATATAATTTGTATAAAATAATATGGACACATAAACGCCTTTATTAAAAGTAAATGGGAATCAGAAGTGTAGGATTCATTTGTAAGGATTTGTGTAAAGGGCTGGAATCAGCCTGCAAGGGGAGGAGGGAGTTTGATAATATGAATGACATATTTACTGGCAAGTGATAATATAAATTGTATATTTACTAGCATGATGACAGCTTTCCAGTATGGGGACTGCTGCTTTTACTTTGGCAAGTCTGGTAATAGTGATGCTGTTGGGATGGTGGGAGGGGTCTCCCATCGCAGCAAAGACACCAAAATTTATAAACAGGAACGTATTTCAATGTGATGCTTCTGACAGACTCCATGGAAAACTAACAATAAGACAGTGGCTACTGGAATTCCTCTCACAGGTACTATCTTTTGTGAGTAGCATGTAGTGGTTTAACAGTTACAGAACAGATGTAGAATGGGGCTTAACATGATTTTTATGTTTATGTGCCAACATCTGTAAATATGAATTACTGTTCTGAAAATTAAAGTGATTGTTACTGTAACCAGAAGTAGTTTTCATGTGTATGTCCTGATTTTACTCATCATAGTGACAACAATAAAAAGAAATATTCTAGGTTTGATAGACATGGACAAACCACAAGGTGGAGACAAATGCACACGCTTGTCTCAGTCTTCAGTGTAGTTTGGATATACATATACACTACATCGACAAAAATATTAAACAAATTAATGTGGACACCTGAAAATTACACCCAGGGATTTTCTCCTATTCAGCCTCTCTGGCATTAATGATTTTTAGCATTAGTAGCAAGGCCTGGCTCACAGTTGACATTCCAGTTCATCCCCAAGGTGTTGGATGAGATTGAGGTCAAGGCTCTGTGTGGGCCAGCAAACTAGAAAACCATTTCTTTAAGTAAAAAATATAAAGAAAGAAAACGATAAAGCATGTACTAAAGGGTCAAGAATCCTAAATATAAAACAGACAATAAGATAAGATCTGAAAGAATTATTATGTACTGTATGGCTGTTAGTTAAATTACAGTTTGTGCAGGGATGTTCAAAATATTTACATGGGATTTACATGTTCAAGAGTTTACAGTATAAGTGTCCTGTATTGTAAGGATTGGGTTAGGGGGGCATGTCAGTGGGGGTCGTGGACTGTAGCCTTCTGGCGTAGGGGAGTGTCTGAAGCGGAAGTAAAAATCCTCTGCTGGGCTTTCTTAGTGAGGGAGCTGATGTTCCCAAGTGGATGGACTCCACAGTGTCACCTGGGTGATGTGGGTGGAGCTGGGCTCATTCTGCAATCCACAACCATCTCTATTGTCTTAAGAACATTGAGCTCCAGGTTCCTGATAGTCTGGGAGTCAGAGACATGTTTCCTAGCCTCACATGCTGCCTCCTGTCAGACAGGAAGTCTGTGATCCATTTGCAAGTGGAATCACTCAGCTGGGAGAGCTTGTCCTGCAGAAGAGTGGGGATGATACTGGTGAAGACTAAGCTGAAAACCACAAACAGGATCCTAAACACTTCTTCCAACCACAAAACAACACAGAAGTTGGAAGCACAGTATTGTCTTAAATATTTAGTGGTAGACAGTAACTATGTACATTTACTCAAGTACTGCCCTTCATTGCAAATTTACTTGAATGTTTTCTTTTCATGACGCATTATTCTTCTACTCCACTACAATTCAGAGGGAAATATTGTACTTTTTACTTTACTACATTATCCTAACAGCTTAAGTTACTTGGTACTTTAGAAATTAAGATATTTTACACACAAAACATACAAAGAGTCAATAAAATGTGTTTTGCTTTAAATAAAAGGACATCTGAAACGATTAGTTGATTGATAGAAAAAAAATTGGCTATATAAACTATTTTGACTGTTTAAGTAACTTTTCATTTAAAAACATTTAATGGTTCCAGCTTCACAAATGTGAAGATTTGCTGCTTCTCCTTGTAATTATTTGAATCATTTTGAGTTATTGTTTATATTTTAGAAGTTTGGACTGTTGTTTGGACAAAACAAACATTATGAAGGTGTCACTTTGAGCACTGGTTAATTGTGACAGCATTTCTCACTATTTTCACAATTTTTCCAAACCAATAAATCAATTGATTAAATGGAGAAAATATTCAACAGATAGATCCATAATGAAAATAATCCTTCATTCAATATGAGCGCCACCTCGTATCAAGTTCTTTTTCCTGATTATACTTACATACTAATAAGTATAATAATAATAAAGTGACATTTTCAATGAAAATGTCACTTTATTATTATTTATCATTTATTGTCACTGAGCGTCAGAATGTCACCCACCTCGGTTGTGGCCACATTCTCACCTTTCCACCTGTTGGCTCAAACAAGTTACAAGTACATATCAATTTTTCTTGTTGTTTTATTTTTAAATATAAAGCAATAGTACATTTTAAAGTCATGAGAGGAAACATATCCTCCATAGAAACATAGCTTTTCTAAAGGAGCGTGGTGCATAACATGTAGACAAAATTATTGTTGCAGGACTGCTGAAAAATGGCACTCAGTGTTCAATAGGAAATGTATGGTGCTGTGAGCTAGAACAAAATGTTACTATTAAAGTTGTCATGTAAAATTCTCCAGTTTTGAAAATTTCGGTTGAAAGATGCTATTCATGAAAATACAAAAAGGAAAAAACCAAGTGGTTTTGGGAGAAAATTATTTTCCAGTGTGGTATTAGTATTCTTTCTTAAGGAAAGGATCTAAATACGTAATCCAACACTGAAAATATTGTGTGCTGAAGTACTAACATTTCTTTTAGGTAGAATGAAGGAGCCCAATCCATGAAAAACAGCACTAAGTCAAATGTACACAGAAGTATGTGGAGAGGGATGTCTATATAGTTTTTACCATGTTTGCTTTTTTTGTTTATTATGGACTGACATGGACAGTGTATCTGTTTAGCCCCCCCTACAAACTACTGCAAGTACAACTTTTACTGTCAAAATCTGTCAGTTCTAATCAGTTAAATGGCAGTTCAAATGTCATGTTTTCATCGATATATACAGGAAAATAGTAAATATACAAACAGACCAGACATAACAGACGCAACAGTTATGACACAGTAAGTAATTTCCCCCCAGGCCCCGCCATCTGAAACCTTTGAATCCATCACCCTCAAAATTGCTGTTGTTGTGTAATTGTAGTATAATATATACCCTGTGTCTCAGCAATCCTGGTGGAGGAAATGGTGGTTTTATTCTTTTATGATCAATTTGCTGCTTAAGATAAAAAAAGACGGAGATTTACAGGAAGTTAATCTTTGATTTTAAAACTGTAAAATTCATCAAACTTGTTTTCACTGTTATTGTCTTGGTTAAACAGTGCCACAAAGCAATTCTTGTAGGCTGTAGGTCACACTGATGTTTATGCTAATTAAGTGTATTTTTCTCAGTATCATGTCTTAATGATGACAAATTATTTTTTTACTCTTTATTAGTTGATCTACAGTACTACAGAAATAAGGACAGAACAATGTTGATAAAAAAGATTTTGTGTCATTGCTGCCAAATTATTATTGGCAACAATTTAATCATAACCTGGTTTAGGCAGCGTTCACTGCAAATAGGGAGGCTGTTCTTGTTCTGACAAAATAATGATACCACGAAAATAAAACAAACAGTAAAGACAAACAGTAAATGCTTTAAATGTATCCTTTCATAGAATTGTGATCATTGCCACTATTGGCAACAGTTGGAGAATTTGTTTCAACTCAGGAACAAATTGGCCTTTGGGCTCTTTTGTTTTACTCGCCAGAGAAGAAAATAGTTCAAAGTTCAAGGGGCGTAACTGAATAAGAGTATATTCAGCTGTAAACTGCTGAAACTTGAACCTTTGAGGGCACTTGCAGCTGCAGGACTGACACATATCTCCTGATTACAATGTATGAATATATTTTATACACCGCCCTTACAGGTTTGGCAATTTTGCCATTATTGATTTACTTGAGAAATCCTTATATCCTGAAAGATTTGAACTATGCAATTACTGCAATTAAAATTTCTATGCGAGTAAACAAATTCAAGAAGCAGAAACCCTTTTACAGTATTTTGGATTGTTTTCTGGACAAAGTCGCGAGGCAGCCGCATAAGAATTTTATACTTTTCGAGGAAAGCTCCTATACTTACTGCCAAGCTGACCACGAAAGCAACAGAGTGGCCAGAGCTCTCTCCACGCATGCCCACCTGAAGGAGGGAGACACAGTGGCTCTCTTCCTGGGCAACGAACCGCAGTTTGTGTGGCTCTGGCTGGCACTGGCCAAGCTGGGATGCATAGCTTCTTTGCTGAACTACAACATCAGATCCAAATCTTTGCTGCACTGCTTCTCCTGCTGTGATGCCAAAGTCGTTGTCGCTGGTGCCGGTAAGCTGGGAGGTGACCGAGAAGGATTATTATCCCAGATTTCCGTCTTTCTGCATAATTTATTTCTAAATGTTGCATTAGGAATACACTGTGACACTGGTTTTCCAGAACTCCAGAACACTCTTAAGTCTTTAATAGGGGAGACCGGGTATGGTTGTAACACTTTTTGCTACAGCAACTATACTGTATTCAACATACTATACTACTCATTGAATTTTGTAGCTAGAGTTCTCAAACTTTTATACAAAGTACTCACATTTGTTCACTGCAAATGGCACCAATTCAATCCTCTACAAGAATATCACAGACCTCCTGAGTTGATGTCAAATGCATTGTGTTCCCTTGTTACAACCTACCCCAATACCAGGGTAGGTTGTAACACATGCTGGCAGGGGCGCCACCATATAGGGGGGGGAAAGTTAGGACAATTCCCAAAAAATAGGTAAAAACTAACATCAAATTATATTTATATAAACCATCATCAATGAGTATTTTAAATATAATAATACAATTAATGATATCTTTGTTTTTGGCAATAGAAGTTAAATATCCCCATTGACCAAAAAGTCAACATCCATATTGACAGACCACCTCCCATATCTGCATGAAATGGTTTGGTCCTGCCTTAGCGCGCTGTATCAGTGACGGTCATAGACTGTATGTAAAAAGGTGGTGATGTTTAGTTGCAATTAGTAGATACGCCAGAAATACAGTGATCACAATGTTGCATAGTAAACCAAAACCTGGTTTTCAAAAAAGGAAAGAGAGAAAAGACAAAGGAAAGGATGTCACTCTGGAACCCAGTTTTTCACCAAGAAAGGTGGGTATAATAAAAGGCTGTGAGTGGTGTTAACCTGCTGGCTTAATGTCAGCAGTGAAATAAGCTAGCTGCAGACAAGTGTTAGCCTACATTTCATCAACATTCAATCAGTGCAGGGAAACATTTGTTGGAAACAGTGAGTAGATTACCTCAGCCTGCATGTAATTTACAGACAATATTAAAATAATCCAGTTTGATACATTTAGATTTAATTATGGCTGTTAAATGACTTCTATAGATAGTTAATTTTACTATAAAAATACATTGAGACTGTAAAAGATTGCCTTAAGGACGTTTTTATGGTGGCTTTTAACCTTAAATCAAATAGTGAACTGCATAGGAGAGAGCCGGGACGATTGAAACGCGGGACGAATGAAACACAGCGATTTTCTCAGAGCCCATACAAGTCTGACATGCCAAATTACCTCAGCACATACAGTCCTCAGTACTTAACAGAACCGGGGAAAATCAGGTGGATACGTCACACTTTTACGGAGTTATACGAAAGAAGCTGTTTTCAATCACGGAAAGTAAATTCACTGAAGCAATCTTTTTTTTTGAATGAGGAGTTGTGTTTATTGTTCCATGTGCCATGGTCATGATCACATGAAAGATTAGTTAGTACTTCAACACATCCTGAAGTTTTACAGTTTAGAAACTAGTGAAGTTGTCTGTAGCATTATATTTTAAAATGACGATTGAAATGATGATATATTTGAAAAGTGTTTCAATCGTCCTGGCTCTCCCCTACTGTATGTAGACTTACATGTACAAATCACCAGTATTGTGTTAGTACTAGTATTGAACTACAAGAAGAAAGACAGTTGCAAGCCTTTAATTAGAGTTATGTAATGCTTTTGATGGGACAGTTAGGTCCTAGAGATGTGGTGACGACAGCTGCACAAAGGGGGCCCAATTAGATTTTTTGGCATGGGGCCCAAAGTTTCTGGTGGCGCCACTGCATGCTGGGGTAAGTTGTAACAATAAGACAAAAGAAGCAAAAGTAGAAGCCACACCATGATATGCTTCAAAAACATGTAGTTATATAAAAGAACTATGTTTCTCTCTCACACAACGGACTATGTCTGATGACTCGCGCGCATGTACAGTATGTGTATGTAAATTAATCTATAGAATAAACTTGTTCAGTTATAAATACTACTAAAATATACTTTAAGAATATCTTTGTACATCCTTCTATCCTTCTATCAAGAAAGAGGTGTGTGTCTATGTTTGTCAATGTGTGTATATTCTTAATCAGACTCACAGTCAGTGCTTTAAGTGGGCCGGTACTCACCGGTACGCAGTAAGAGTTAAAAAACATACAATTTTATCTGTATAGTATAGATACTAAAGAAAATAGTCTTGGTCAAAAAATTTACTTTCTTACCTCAAAATCATTTTTTTCTCTATATATTCTGAATGTACCTGTTTCCAGACTTGATAACCACCATGTCGGATTGGGGAGGAAGAAGGTAAAAAATGAAATGATCACCTAAATCCTATCTTATCTTTAATTGATGGAATTGGTGTTGTTACAACTCTCCCCATGTTACAACCGTGCCCGGTCTCCCTGTTGTCCCACAAACCTGGGGGCGGCAGTAGCTCAGTTCGTTAGGATTAGGCTGGGTTCAGTTCACCTCCTGGAGACTGCCAAAGGTGGCCTTGAGCAAACCCCTGAACCCCTAGTTTGCTCACTGAGTGGCAGCCCCCTCACTCTCTCCATGTGTTGCTATGGATCTTGTTTGTGCATGTGTTTCGGACCTGTGTGTGAATACTAACAATAATAACAGAGTGAAAACATTGAATTTCCCCCTGCGGGATTAATAAAAGTATATCTTCATCTTCATTTAAATTTCATTCTTCTTCAGTTCTTTAGGTAGGAGTCTTGTCTTGAGTATTGTCCTCTTCTTTAATAAATTATCAATGATGTTAATGATGTTTGTATCCTCAAGTGATTATGTTCTTTGCATGTTGTTTGAATATCAACCGATACTGGATGTTTGAGGACAATGCTGATGTCGATATCCAATAACTATATATCACCCATTAAATAAAGCAATTTTCTTTTAAAATAGGCCTAAACATGTACCATGAAATGATGAAAAAAATGTTAAAATATGATCAAGAGACATACTTTGCAGACAACGGTTACTTTTCAGTAACAGTTGTTACTCAATTATTTGCTTAATCTCTCACCAGCAAGATACAATTTCCACGACACATGACATGTAACAAAACAGGAATTTAACTGAAAATGTCTCAAAACTATTGTATACTGTAACTATTCATTTTTCTTTGGTAGGATGCACTGGTGGCCAGATACTTTGCAGTTGAAAAATCCAATTCAGTTCAGATTAGTTCTCTCTGGTGGACAAATTATTATGACATTATTATGGAGACACTAAATTAGCTCAAACCTACTTTGGAATTTCTGTACTGCAATTTCTTGTTACTTACAGTAGCTATCGCCTGACAAACACACCGATACTGATATATCTGCAATAAGCTGATATCGGTAGATGTACTACCATTTCTATTTCAGAGTCCATTTCCTTTTGTTGTCTCAAAATACAAATAAAGTATTAATTAATAATAACAATAATAATAACAATAATTCTAATAATAATCTTAATGATAATACTTAAGCATTAATTAGTGTCAGTTGTTAAATTAATATCAAAGCTGGACAAGTTCTGAATAGCCTTCATTCCCATGATTCTCCACATCTTTATAGATTGTTTTCCCAATTCCGTTGTCACTACATCGACCTCCATGAAGCTGTCTTATTTTTGTCTCTCAGAATTGCGAGGGGCTGTGGAGGAGGTGTTGCCCACCTTGAAGCAGCAGGGCATCCGTGTGTTTATCCTCAGTGAGGACTGTGATGTGGAGGGCATTGAAAGCCTCTGTGATAAAATCCGGCAGGCCTCAGACGAGCCTCTGTCACCTCGGCTGAGAGCCAACATTAACATTAAGAGTCCTGTGCTGTACATCTACACCTCGGGAACCACAGGTAATCTGAACTTCTAATCTGTGTTCGTATTTTTTGTGTGCAGGCCTTGAGCGACAGAAGTAGGACAAAAAAGAATGCCACGTCTGTTTCTAATGGTGATATTATCTTTTAGGTCTTCCCAAGGCAGCTGTAATTAACCACGAGAGGCTATGGATGTCATCTTTTCTTCAGTCTATTGCTGGCGTATGCTCAGACGATATCATCTACATTTACCTGCCTCTTTACCACAGTGCTGGCTTTCTGATGGGACTTTGCGGCGCCATAGAAAAAGGTAATTCATGTCATCATAAAACTTCAAAATACGATATCCAATTCTGATGAGTTTACTAAAGGTTAAACTAACAGGTAAAGGACTTCAAATAACCATCAGTTTAGCTCTGATTTCCACTGTTTGTATTTCAAAGTCCTCATGATCACAAATACTTACTGAGCTCTGAGTGTGATATTATATGTTGCTGAAATCTGTGCCTCTCCATTTCTAGGCATCACTGTTGTTTTAAGACGTAAATTCTCTGCCACCCACTTCTGGAATGACTGCAGAAAGTACAATGTGACTGTTGTTCAGTATATAGGAGAAATTATGCGCTACCTCTGCAACACACCAAAGGTAAACCTCAGGATAATATTACATATAGTTATATTGTGTCTGACTTGCAGCAGTCAGACACAAGACCAAAGGTAAACATAATGTGTTTATTATCTCAATTTCACTGGTCCTTCACTCTCCTTTAGAAAGACAATGACAGAGATCATAAAGTCCGACTGGCTTTGGGGAACGGGATAAGGGCTGACACCTGGGCTGATTTCCTGCAGCGATTTGGAGACATTCGTATATGTGAATGCTACGGAGCCACTGAAGGAAATATTGGCTTTGTCAACTACATTGGCAAAGTTGGAGCTATTGGCAAAGAGCATTTTCTCCAAAAAGTAAATATTTGTCCCTTATGCAAACAAATTTTATTCAACTTTTACAGGCGATAATTGCATCATTACAATATAAATAATATGTATAGTACAGTAATGGTAATAATTTTAATGTGGGAATCAAGCTTCTTTATATGACTGATAACTTTATTCTTTTCCACGTGTTTCATTCTTGTTTTTTTTCAGATGGGATGTCCATATGCACTGATAAGATACGACACAGAGAAAGAGGAGCCAGTCAAAGACTCCAGAGGATTTTGTATTGAAGTACCCAGAGGTGAGCCAGCCTCCTCCAAAAATATGTTCAGCTCTTACTACATATATCGTGATTGTTGTTTTCACCAACAGGAGAGACTGGTTTGTTGGTGGCAAAGATTGGAAAACTAACACCTTTCAGTGGCTACGCTAAGAACAAGCAGCAGACAGAGAAGAAAAAGCTGAGAGACGTGTTTGTGAAGGGAGACTTCTACTTTAACAGTGGCGACCTTCTAAAGATAGACAACGAGGGATTTATCTACTTTCAAGACCGCATTGGAGACACTTTCAGGTACGTGGGTGTGTTACGACCCGGCTCTCAGGCTGCAACAAAGAAGGAGGATGCAACAGATCAAAACAAAAGAACAGTGTGGCAACGCATTGTGGAAGGCGCCAGCACCAACCTTGGTGTCTTGGTGGGCAGGCTTAAATAGGCTGGGCTCACTGGCCAGGTGCTCCCAATCTCCTTGTTTGCCTGCAACACACACACATACACACACAACACCACACAGGTCCCAGACACAGCTCCTCCACAGGATGAAACAAATTGAACCAATTTGACAAGGACAGTAAACAATGGAGACAATGATTACAAATCTTGGAACAGTGGCTAGAATTAATACTGTTTCATGATGTGGAGTCTTCATTATTTGCTCAGCTTGTCAAATTTGTTTCATGTCAAAGGCAGAACAATGCCTGAACTGTGTAATATGGTTGACCTTTGTAGATGAATGTTATCCAGAATCCCTGCAAGTTTTACCAACTTTAAGTTTGATTAAGAAATCAATACATCAAATATGATTATATTTAAAACAGTTAAAGGCCTTGGATTTAGATAACATAATTTCAGGAAATGCAGACAAAATTAAGAATATTCATTTAATTATTATTTCAGCATTTTCTGCAAATTTTAAAGGTTTTCTCCGACTATGCTTGTATCTAAATTATAACAAACTGTTCCCAGTCCTAAATGAAAACAATGAAGCTAAGTTATGAGCATACTATATTTGTGTTGTCATCCAATATAGGTGGAAAGGAGAAAATGTGGCAACCACAGAGGTGGCCGATCATTTGCTCATGGTGGACTGCGTCGAGGAGGCTAATGTCTATGGTGTGAAGGTGCCAGGTAATAATTACATTATTAGCAATGATTTAGGACTGATAAAGGACATACTCATTGGATAACTGTTATTAGAAATATCTTATGTGGGGTAAATTGTGTATCTCCAAAATATGAAATTTAGTAAAAGTCTTTCATCTGACCACTATATCTGTTTGAATCTGTTTTGGGTTTATAAATATTTAGTAAGACCTCTTTCACATTCCCATCAGTAGTGAATCATTGTAACCATGAACCATGTAATCCTGCAAATTAAGTTAAAAAACACTGAATGAGAAAAATATGAAACAGGAAAGCATGCATTTAAAGTGCCCAAATACTTTGCCATAATATGAAACATTCAAAGAACTGTTTGTCCTGGCGAAAACAAAAAATGACGCGTACTACTTTGACCTTCACTGATTAGGACATGAGGGACGAGTTGGAATGGCAGCACTGAAGCTAAAAGAAAACATGGACTTTGACAGCAAAGCTACATATCAACACGTCAAAAACTACCTCCCCAGCTATGCAAGGCCCCGTTTCATTCGCATACAGGTAAACAAAGTCCTGCTGAATTTACTAACAAGATCATGATGTTATGGCAGAAAATCTTCTTACATTTAATCCTTTTATGTTTTTTTACTATTATTATTATTACTAGTATTGTTATGTCTTATAGATATACATGTATTGTTTTTTATCCTTAACCTTTCCTCTCCTATACTCCTTATGTTAGTCGATATTAACTAGGGTTTAGGTCAGAGCTGTGAGATTGTTTTGGTGTTTTCCTCTCTTGTTGTTCCTCTCCTCTCCTGGAATGTTCATTTAAGGCTGAGAGAGGATCGCTGTTCCCCAAAACATAGAAACCTAGACTGTGTAAATGATGATGCATCCCTTTGCTCGGGGCCAGATGTCCGAAGCTGCCCTAGGCAGCAGGTCTCTGGACCAACTGTATATGTGTTTTAGTACTTCTCTGTTTATTCTCTTTTATTAATAAATTCTTTAACAGGAATTTAACTGAAAATGTCTTGAAACTATTGTATACTGTAACTATTAATTTTTCTTTGGTAGGATGCACTGGTGGTAACTGGGACATTTAAACAAATGAAGATGAAGTTGGCAGAGGAGGGCTTCAACCCTGCTGTCATCAGGGACCCTTTGTTCTACCTGGAGGACAATAAGGGCTACGTGCCCATGACTCAGGAGATATTCAGCTCCGTCGCAGAGGGAAGAATCAGGTTCTGAATGAGATCAACGTTTATTACTGGATTGTCAACCTCAAATAGTAGATTCGATTTTTATGTTTTAGGTGATATAGGATGCTAAATAATTAATTAATAATTAATAATTAAAATAATGCTAAATGACCTGCACGTTGAGTGTTTATGTACAGCGCATTTCATGAGGTACTTCATCTTCTGTGGAGAATATTGTGTACTGAAATAATTCAAGGGATGTCATTTTGTTTCAAATACATTTTAATAAAAATATATTGAAAACAAGATTGTAAATGAGCAAAGCAATCCCAATATCACTGACACAGTTAGATAGTGATCTTCAATTTGCCAAGATCTGACAGTGCTGGTTTAGCGCCATCACACCTGGTATAGTAGTAAATTGCTTCATTATCAATGGCAGTGTGTGTATGAGCTACTGTACACTGCTTTCAAGGTCATTACAGGTGCTTAGGTGCTGTGGCAGTTTCCAGAGGAGTTGGTGCAGGAGCTGTGCTGGCTACAGGAGAAGAAGACATACAGTTCATTCTTCTGCAGGTTGAGGACAAGTGTTTTTGAGCTGCCTGTGAAACCTTCAGAGGGCAGCACAGCTGGTGGCGGCCACACTGCACCCACTGGTTGCAGAAACTGGGCACACTGTAAAACTTCGTCAGCTTTTTAAGGACTTGTTTACCCAGAAGATTTGACGGCGTGTCTGTAATCTTAAACACAGGGCCGGATCCTGTCATTGATGGAGTGGGGAGGGTACCTGCAGCATCTTTAAGGCTAGGCCTTGTTTCAAAGTCATTGCCAGACAGCGGCCCAATGTAAGTGTAAGGCAGAGGCTCGCTGTTGCAGCTAAGGGAGCGCATTGGCCTCCTAGATCGAGTCCAAACCTTGTCAATCCACAGCTCCACTTCAGCCTTCTCCAGCATGGAGGCAGCGTTCTCTCTCTCCTCAGAACTGGTATCTGATTCTGGGTTTCCATCAGACCCTAACACCTCATCTTTCCCTGATTTTGGTTGGCCTGCATTATTCTCAGCCAGAAGAGTGGAACCCATTTTGGAGATGGTGCTCCAGTCCTTAAGGATGTCCTCTGCGGTAGTAAACTGCGAGGTCACCGTAAATCGGATGATGCGTTTGGTGTGAATGTCTGCAGGGATGAGGTACATGGTGCCTGACCGGGTCAGTCTTCTCAACAGCTCCTGGGTCAAAGCATTTCCTCCCTAGAATAAAATAAAATCACTTAATATATTCATAAATGTTGCAGGGCCAAAAAACTCCAAAGCTTCCAAACAAAATCAGTTCAAGGTTTCTGCTCTTTTTAATGATCACAGATATTGATCTGCCCTTCACCTGTGCTTGTTGACCTTTGAACAAGGTGTGACAGGGAAGTCTTACATCACAACAATGATTAGCCAGACATGTTGCTTAACAAAGATAAAACTCAATTTAAAATTTTAGTAGTTTGCTGTGTAGATAGTCTAAATGTGTGCTACATACTTTCAGACAGAAGACCACTAGGCCAAGGTGCCTCTCAGCAGGAACCTCAAAATTTGGGTCATTTCTTATGTGAGACTCCAAGAGCTTTGCCATCTCAATCCCCTAAAAAAGACAGAATACATTTACATGTCAATTCTGAGAACTTAAAAACAAATAAAATTATGTGGGTTACCATAGAATTCTCTCATCTGACAATATCTCATATTTATTCTTATAACAATTTGCAGAGAACTTAATGCCACTTACATGTCTGATATGAGCCTGGAGGTTTTTCAGTCCAAAGGAGCGCATAACAAACCAGAGTTTGAGAGAACGGAAACGTCGACTCAGGGGAATTTGCCAATGCTGGATAACATGAAAGAGTTGTAAGATTGCACAAAATGATTCACTATGATAATTTAATCTTTAATTTGGTGAAGACATGTCAGTATCATACCATAAAATCTGTGGCTGCCTGTGAGTTTTCATGTCTGAGGTAAATGGGATCAACAGTGAACGTCTGTTGGAGCTTGTATTTATCCTTCACCCTGAGAAAACAATGTTAAACCATATTACCAACCAACAAGCATCTTTCACATTGAATTTGGATTTATTGGTATTTAATTTCAGATCTAATTTCAGTGATACTGTTTATTTCTATAGAGGTGAGATAAGGCTTCAGTGTTCTTTCTCACCAGAAAGCTGTGCAGTCAAAATGGACCATCATCCACTTGGAAGGGTTAAAGACAAAAGAGTGAGCAAATTCAATGCCCTCCAGGGACCAGCGGAGCTCAGGACAGAAGTAGGCTGAGCCAGCGTACGCAGCATCAACATGGAGCCACAGTCCCTCTTCTGCACCTGTAGAAAATATTTAAAGTACTGTAATTCTCCTAATGCATCCCAATGGAACAACACAATATTTTGATTTTACAGCCAGTGTTAAAGCAGACATTGTGGGGAGTAAATTTGAAGACGTACAGACTGGTCCCAGTTCAGATAGATTGTCAAAGGCACACACTCCTGTGGTTCCTAAAGTTGCACACAACTGAAAAGAGGAAAAAACAAAGTTCTGATACACACGTTTTTATCACTTTTTCAGACTTTTTCCTAAGCTTTGCTTTTTCTTTTTTCTTTTTTAGAATATTAGAGTTTCCCTCTTTGAGACCAAAGCATTGTTTAATGTAAATCATCTGAGAAGTCTACAGAGGAAATGTCTATTTGAAATGTGACAAGGAGCCACAACTAGACACTGCTTTTATATGAGGATTCACAAACCAAAAAGGTCCGAAATCACTAGGTTAATCTTTATTCATAATTATAATGAATATATTGTATTTTATATGCTTGTATGTATTTTGTAAAATACTTTTTTGTGAAGTAACTAGTAACAGGTAAATGTAATGGAGTGGATATTGGATTTTCCTTAAATGCACCGACATGAAAGAGATAAATAATTCCTCCTTGCTTAAAATAGTTTAAACATGAAAAAACACTGGTAAACACTGGTATGATTCTTAAAATCTCCACATAAACACAGCCTTACCTCCATGATACCCACCAGTGTCCAATACCTACCATGAAAGGGACCAGTCCCCTCCTCCTGTCTTCTTGTATGGCTTGTTTCAAAGTTTCTCCTCTCAGAGACAACTGCTCATCAGTGGGCAGAAACCTGATCTTCACCAGAGAGATCAGACCTGCCTTCTCAACTGAGGAGTGAGCCTATAAAAGCAGTTGCACATCAAATCAGTTTTATCTGGTTGATTGTGTTAGTTATTGTGAAAGAAGTGGTAACACTGACCTGATCTGAAGCGTAGGCCACAAGTCTCGAATTTAGGACAGAGTCGTCCACTTCCTGGTCAAGCTCAGCCCGCAGCTGCAAAATTCTGTCTTTCCTGGCTGCCAGCAGAGCAACCAGTGTACTCTCACTGACAGTGCTCTAACAGGAGAATCAGGTAGAAGAGAAAGATAATAAGCTCCCTTTTAGCGCAGAGACAACTGTATGAAGATTTTGGGTTTAAAATAAACAGATCAAGGTGTTGTAACCTGCAGTATGCCTCCACCTCTGCTGCCAGGATGGTGATGCAGGAAGAAGGAGGGGAGCCCCAGTGCTTTACACAACCAGTCCATCACATTCATTTCCAATTCTGTACATGCAGGGCTGGAGGCCTGTTCAAAACCAAAGATAACCAATATAATTAATTTGGATTGGCATGACTTTGTTATTGCGATGTTTTTGTTGTTTTTAGGTAGCGTAGTGGAGAAAATAGTGCAGGTTGTCCCCTCACCCAGGTGAATCCAACACAGTTGATGGCATCGGCCAGCATGTCCCCGAGCATAGAGGGCCATGAAGTCAGACTCGGGTAGTAGGCATGCATGTGAGGACTCTGCCAGTGAACCACCTGGGGGAAAAAGGTATGAAAACACATGCTTCCTTGCCATAGTTTCACATTTCTGATATGATGATGGAAGACAGTAGGAACCTACTCCTGGCATGATGACTTTCTCAATGTCGTTGAAGATACTTTCCCAGTCCTCCGGCTCTGCAGGTGCAGTGTCAGGAAGAAGGTCCTTCATGTAACCTGGCTTCACATCTGGAATCACCCTCCTCTCCCTGATGGTGCCCAAGTACTGTGTGATGTAGTCTACCAGCTCCTTACCTGATCAGTAACAGATACTGTAACAGCTGGAATGATATTCTTATTAAAATGTATCAATCGTCATCCTTGGCTATTTTTATAAATAAAGAAATACAACAGCACAGACAAAACAAGTCAGTATATAGTAAAATAGAACCTAATTATTACCTCTGCGATTGTATTCCTCAGCCTGCATTTTTTTTAGATGAGAGCTCTTTAAGTTAATTTGTTGCGTGTAACAGGTGGCTGCAATGATGCTTTGTGTATTCAGTGGCCGAGATGACAGAACTATATAGACCCTGTTGTGAAGAACACGCCCTTAGTTGGTGACGCATTTCAACCACCAAACAAATGCCCTTCACATGTTCTTTCCATCATTTGAATCGTTGCTCGCATCGCCTTTTAACTCCACATTTGCACTAAATATTTGCCCTCCTCTGGTGGTAATGATTTATTTAATCACATCTCAGAAACATGGAACTGTATTTAGCACAATAGTACAATATTTTTAACAGTATAACTGACAGTTTATGTAACAATATTGAAATATTCTTTGTGCAATATACATCAATCCTTTGGCTCCTGAACACACATTCTCTATATAGAGAGAAAATGTCAGGTGTAATTATTTTATGTGCAATATAAAATCATATACTTCCTATGTATCTAAAATATATATTTTCTATAACTTGTCATACATTTAGAAACATGTTTGGAATGTATTACAAACATTATACAAACATAATGCAATCACACACACAAAGATACATATATACAATATGAATACCTTTGAGGTAGTGTCAGGTGTTTAGTGGAATTCCTGAAAGTGCCTAATGCAATTTGTCCATGTCTCTTCCCCATGTCATGTTTGTGGTGGGGGGCGGGAGTGGTTGGGGGTGACATTTATTGGTCACACTGATGGCCTGACGTTATTATATTGGTAAAAGACCTACTGATGCATCAATGCACATACCATTTTACTGTTGTAGCTGGTTGAGGTGGAGCTAATTTTCCAACCTAAAGTTCAGGTCCCCTCCAAAGAGTTAGGAGATACATTTTAAAGGTATTGAAATTAATAATCAGAGTAGAAAAGAAGCAAAAGCAGAAAAACAAAGTTCTGCTACAGACACCTGAACTTTCAGACAGTCTGAAAAGTATAGATGTGAAAACACTTACTAGCAGATCCACATGTTGGGAAATATGTCTAGGGTTGTTGTTTTTACACTTTTGTTTTTATATGGATACGCTACATACAATGTGTTAACTAATGAGCTTTAGAGGTGCTGGTAAGTGAATTTTGTTACCTTTGGACAGAGCCAGAGTAGCTTTTTCCTGCAGACTTTGTGCTAAGCTAAGCTAATTGATTGATGGCTACAGCTCTATTTATTTGCCACACTATATGGTACAGATGAGAGTGGTATCAATCTTCTTGTCTAACTCTTGCAGAGAAAGCAACTAAGCATATTTCCCAAAATGACAAACTATTTTTTTTAATATATTCAAGGCCTGGCCAGAAGATTTGACTCCAATGATATATAAAGTATATATTTGCATCATACACCTCTAAAACAGCACTGCTCTCTCACAAAAGGGTAAAAATAATGTTCTCAGAGTTGATACAAACAACATTCTCTTCTATTACTTCTCATCTTTCCTGAACGCATTAATGAAGCTGATTGTTAAGGCACAGCAATATTTGGGCTGTATGATGCTTCTTCAGAGGCAAATAGAAAGATTAAGTATAGGGGACATTACAAAAGGATGAACAATGAATGCGCACAGTAAAAGGAAATAGGATGATGAAGGCAAACCTATCTATGACACAGCTAGTAGCTGCCTTTTAAACTCTGACAAAAGCTGGAGCAGCACCTGGACTGTTCACACACTCTGCATTGTGCCAGCGGTTGGACGCAAATCTAACAATAATTCAAACACGTTAAGCACACATCAATGTTATATGAGAAAGACTATGATGACAGGTGTTGTGAGAATGAGATAAATGTGAAGAAAAGGACACTGGTAGCTACTGTTTCTGGTTCTTGAGGGGCCTTCATAAAGACCACTTGATTGCCTGGACACATATAGTAACATGAGTCGCCTGTGCTTTAACTCTGATGGCCTGTGTTTTAACTGATAATTGTTGTCTGAAATACTATCTTATATTTATATTATATTTAATGTGTCTCTGCAGTCTCTTGAGCCCTGACCTTTGCTTGGCCTCCAGAGACTTATGGTTGTACATGTTCAGATTTCAGATTAGATGTTGATTTCCAGTAAAAAGGAAGCGTCTGCTCTTGCTGGTATCGCAACCCTTAAGAGGCATCCCTGAGGACACATGCGTGTACCTCGCTCACATGAAGGGAAGCATGAAAGGTGGTGTGAAGATAACAGGAGGGTCAAGAGTTTTCATCATTTGAATCTATATTATGTGTATATATGTATATTATATGTATATATGTATATTATATGTATTTAAAATGGATTTTCATTTGTGTATATGTATAATTTTGTTTAAGAATTCCAGGTTATGTGTTTAGTGCCCTACTCTCTGGAATCTAAAGTGAGAGAGGAAGAAGGGACTAGGAAACTTTTGAATCTAGAGTTAGACATTTAATACTGACGGTTAGGCCAGTACTTAGTATTGAAATTAGCTTGTTTTAAGAGGTCAACGTTTTTTCTAAGTGGTATCTGAATTCATAATACACTAAGAGCGCCGGGAGTTGGTGACCTGAGAGATCAGGGTTTCCTTGCGGTGGGCCACTTGTCGCCACAGAGGCAATCAATTCTTTCAAATGATTCAATGAAATTAATAAAGCACCAGAGGATGTTTATCTAAGCCATTTGAAATCTGTACTCCTGTTCATCAATATTAAACCTGCAGAATTAATAAACCTGTTGATTTTCAGAAAGTTCATTAGGTAGAAACAGGGCATGTACACTTCATTATTTATTAGCGCCATATACATGTGATTGTCAGACATACTTGTTTTTCTGTCCAGCACCTGTAAGAATCTAGCATGCGCACGCTTGTTTCAGCTTTTTCACCAGGAAAATTCAGCATCATTTTTAATGTAGATTTTTGGCCTTTCATTCACATAGGTGCATTTCTTGTACTGGATTCAAACAGCAGCATTTTTCAAAAAGACATCTTTGTAACACATTACTCACATTCAGCAGATATAAGTCATCAGCTCTATTACACAATGTTTCTGTCATTAAGTACAAACTGTTAAATTTGTTAATCACATGTTTTCTGTTAAACTAGTTACATTTTAAAACATGGGCAGTACATTTGTTTTCCACAAAACATGACTTGAAAGTTTTCTGAATTACAGTTGAGGTCAAAATTCTTTGAATCTGGGCAATAACTGCTTCACAGACTTTTGATCCCACTGAAGACAGGAAGCCCAGTACCAGGCAATGACTAAGGTAATGGTAAGTGTGTGTGTGGTACAATACAGAGAAGTAAGTGTTATGTGATATGGCGCAGAGCACACTGTGACTATTGTGCTCACTGTGAGCCTTTACATCTGTGAGTCTGAACCTGATGAAAGCAGGTTTAACCATAATTGTGAAATTGAAGCTCTAGCACTGCCTTGTGACATCAAAGTCAAAGTGCTTCCTGATGGATCTTATTCTGTTGCTTTTATTCAAATAAGCTGAACGTATAAACATGACATCAGCCAATCACAAGAAACAACATTGGGTTTGATAATTTAAACCAAAAGTCAGAAACAATGCATAGACAGAGGATTTCATCACTTAGTTGGACATGAGTAGGAGCAGAAAAGAGACACTGATAATGGCAAGAAAATTGATGATGATGAAAAAAGAGAAACAGGAGCTAGGCGTAGGTTTAGGTTTAGAAACTTGGTAGCTGGCTCATGGTAACAGCAACTTTAGCATATTTTCAATTAAGAGTTCAAGCTGTGGTAGAATAATAACTGATTCAATTCATTTTTACTTATATTGTTATTTTCTTTCCCTTTAGCATTCTTAATTTATTACTGGAAGGTTGATATCTGGACTGGCAATATAAATCTAAGAGTAGCAGCACTTGCCCTTCCCTTGTTACCACCACTAAACTTACATTCTTTTATATTTGTATTTCTTTATAATTTGTTGTTTTGTGTGTGATTGTGTATTTCTTTGAAATTTGATGTTTTATTATGTTTTGTATTTGTTCTGTCTATTGATTTTGACACAAAAGCTTCCTGTTGTGGATGTGTGTGAGTGTTAACAGGACATTCCTGAAAAAGACACCACCGCTCTGCTTTTGTATTTTTGTTTTATTTTATTCCTGTGCAGTACTTTGTTAACATTGTGTTTTTAAGCGATTGATATACAAATTCATGGAAAGCAAAACTCCTTCTTCTGGATGCTCTTTGAACCCTATATAAACTCTTTATTGGTTTATGTTTGATGTTTTGAAAAGTTTGATCTCACAATCAAACAATAACATACAACAGATTGCAAAACATTTATGATATATGGATTCATTTCAATGCCACTTAAGCCATCCCCACAATGTATTGCACAAGACAACAATGTAATTGGACAGAAAATGATGTCCTGTTTCATTTAGGTTTTTAGACCACAATCTTCCACAGACACAACTAGTAGTTTATATACAACTGTCCCTTTTTAAAAAATATTTATATATGCTTGTATCTTTGCTTTGATAAAGATGTGTAAAGATGTTCCAGAAGGTGGCAGTAATGCAACATTAAGGATGCCAGCTGCTGCAAAACCTCAAAGAAGAAGAGGAGAAGGAGGAACAAGGAGTCAGCTGTCAAAAAAAAGTAGCTAAAGTGTAAGCAACCGATCAGAAAGAGGTAATATTCTAATTAACATTATATTATTAAACAATCGTCCACTGTGTATGTGTCGGCATTATTACGAAGGGACATCTGTTTACTGCTAAATGTGATTATAGCCGTGACAACCTTTGTTAGCTAACCTAACGTTAACGCTCAACTTAGCTCAGAGCGTAGTTTGCTAACTGACGTAGCTAGCTTAGCTGGCTAACGTGAAAGGTAACACGGCTACGTTAACATTTAATTTGGTAAACGGTGTTTATATTAACCCAGTGGTTGGTTTGTGCTTGTAGTTATTCGTAGGCTGGCCAGCAGTCACCCAGTCATGGCAAATGGTCGCGGCTAACATTAGCCAGGAAACTATTTCATGTTGTTGTCGTCCATATTGACTTAACGTTTAGTTACCTGCGCCAGCTGACTACAAGCAGAAGCTACCTAATTTTGGCTAACGCAAGGTGTAACTTATAATCGACGACATCCTATTTTCATTGTAATGGTCCTTATTCTGTCCATTTTCAAATGCTTAATGGCAGCTAACAGCAAAGCTCGTTTAATTGTAATTTCACTGAGACGTGACTGATAATATTGGAAGCAAACAGTAACTTAACGTTAAATGTTTAATAGATGCGATTTGCAACAGGAATTGTTGAAAGTTTTCGAAACCGCGTGTGTTGACTTTATTTTGCTATCACATGTCACATGTTTCCAGAGATGTTCAGAGCTTGTGTACAGTACAGACCGGTTGCCTGCCTGTGAGCTTTGACTGAACAAAACCCGCGAAGATGCCTGCAGTATCCACCGGGGTCAAGGAGCTGTATCTGTCCACATCTCTAGGTGACCTCAATAAAAAGGCTGAAATTAAGCCAGAAAAGACAAGCACCAGAAGGTAACGTCAGGTTTCATGTTTACTGGTATGAACCCAGTGTGTTAGCCAACAGCAATGATGTAATGAATCAAAAGTCCTGGAAAACACACTCATTACACAGAGCAACTGTGAATTTGTCTCTGTCTAGAGATGGGGGAAAATGCAACAAATGTCCCCAGTCAAACTTCAACTACGGACATTGCAAAAGTTGTTGGGTTTTTTTTTGCTGTGTTTCAGCTATGTTCAGAGTGCCTGCAAAATCTTCAAGGCGGCAGAGGAGTGTCGCCTTGACAGAGATGAGGAGAAATCTTATGTGCTGTACATGAAGTATTTAACAGTATATGACATCATCAAGAAGAGACCAGACTTCAAGCAGCAACCGGTATAGTTAATAATTGTAAAATTGTAATCTGTGTGTTTTCTTTGTTAATCTAAAGGTGTAGTGTTTCTTATGTAAATAAATGTCTTGAGTAAAGGAAAAATATTTCTGAGTAACTCTTTGCTATTCCAATGTACAAAGGAGTATTACATGACCATGCTTGGGCCAAACAGCTTTAAGAAAGCAATTGAAGAAGCCGAGAAGCTCTCTGAAAGCCTTAAACTCAGGTTGGAGACTTTGTTATCTTACACTGTACGCACCTTATTATGTAATGCGCAAGCTGCAAGCTAGGACACCAGAACATGAGCGTGTAATCGTGTAAACTTTACATTTTAAACAGGTATGAGGAAGTAGAGGTTCGAAAAAAACTTGAGGAGAAGGAGAGACAAGAGGAGAAGAAAAGGAGGGAGGAAATAACAGAGAAAGATGCTGGTCGAGGCTCTCCAAAAGCATCAGTAAAAAAGAAGGACAGCAAAAAGGTAGCAATGTCAAATAATGAATATACTGTCATTGTATCTTCATATTAAAGAAACATGAGGCAGATGCTTCATTTAAATGAGAACTATTTTAGTCTGTGTGTCTAAAAGTGTTGTTTTGCAAGTTGCAAGTTTTTGGTTGAGTCTAGTAAAGCATTTACCGCACATTTGTGTGCCTATTGGGAAAGAAAATGTGATTTAAACCTTCAAACATTTTCTCTGCCTATGATATAAATGAACTTGGTTAGGTTTTATTTCAATCTACTCTCGCTTCATAACAGTAATAACATAACACTACTATCTTAATGAACAAATATGAAAGGCATTGATGTAAGTAATGGTATTTTCGTTATCATTTCTGAGGTATTTTATGTAAGAAGAAATCAAGCCCAATCCAATCAGTCAAATCAAAATTGTTAGCGTATTAACAAGATGATGGTTTCAGCATCGATTTCTTTCATGTCTGTATGTCAGGTAAATGGAGAACAGAATGAGCTGAAGACTGCAACATCAAAATGTAAGCAGTGTAACACAAAAGAAGTCTGAAATTTCCTGCCATTATGTTTAGTCCTGTACCCATGAAGTATAGTCTTTTGTGTTGATTTGATGACTTTATCTGTTAGCTGCGGGGCCAGCTGGTGGGATCACAGCTGAGAAACTTTTCCACATGATGAAGGACCAGACAATTACAATAATTGTTATGGATGCCCGCAGCCACACAGACTTTGAAGAGTCTCACATTCAGGTCCCCGCCCAGACCTGCATCTGCGTGCCTGAAGAGGCTATTAGCCCAGGGTGAGAAAAGGGTTTGGGGACAAGGCCTGGTTGTTTCTTTGATCTGATACTGAATGTGTAATCTGGTTTTGGTTGTGATAGGATGAAATAATCTAAATTCTTCTATTAACTTGTTTTTCTGTTTGCCCTGTTTCTGTCATTAATTGTCAAACAATGACAGAAGAAAGTCTGAACTGCTTAACCTGATCTCCTGAACTGAAATATCATCATGCCTTTTCAGAATCACTGTGAATCAGATTGAGGCAAAGCTTCCAGAGGTGTCCAAAGAGCATTGGAAGCGAAGGGGATTTGTGGATTATATAGTCCTGCTGGACTGGTTCAGTTCTGTCACTGACCTTACACTGGGCACTACATTGCGGAGCCTCAAAGATGCCCTGTTTAAGGTGTGTGTGTGTGTGTGTGTGTGTGTGTGAGCGTGTGCGTGCGTGCGTGCGCACGTGTGTGTGTGTGACTGTATAGTATGAATTACACCAGCAGAATTTTCCCGTGAGGTACAATAATGTGTTTGCACACTCCACAGTGGGACAGCTTCACCTTCCTGCGTAGTGAGCCGCTGGTGCTGGAGGGAGGCTACGAGAACTGGCTGTTGTTTTACCCTATGTACACAACCAACGCTAAAGTTCGGCCCCCTAGGCAGAATATCACCAGCACCCTCCCTCAGTGTGAGTATAACTAGAATGCATTTTACAAGCTATGTATTTTTAGTTGGCCATTTATTTATTGCCAGGGTTAGTGGTAATGTAGCTGTTATTTTATTTTAAGAAACTGTCAAAGAAAATCAGTACATTTGTAAAATAAAGTGTGCTTTATTCCATCCCAGATTTTATCAAAATGTCATACTTTCAGATTCACCACAGAATCTATTCCTGAACCTTGCATCCCACACTGTGCTTATGTTTTCTGAATTTGATCCCTTCCTGTAATGTCAGTACACCAAATAAATGATGTCTGTTACCAGGTTTTACTGGTCTCTTGCTATAGGAAACTGTTTGTGTGTAATAAATATACACAATAGTTTCCAAAGCACATTTTAGAGGCTCTGAAAGGCTCTTAAAATAAATGTTCCTACATAAACTATATTGCACATTATGACCAGTTTCAGAACCTCCATTCTTTCCCAGTAGCAGTGTAAAGGCTTGTGTTAAGTACAGTGTAGCTGAACTCTTTAGTCTAATGTTTCTAAGCAAGTCATTCTCTCTTGAATTAATTTTATTTTCTTTGATGTTTTCAACAGTGAATTTTAGCTACCCATCCCTAGAGGAACCAAAGCCTCCGGCCCCACCTCAACCAGAGCCTGAGGTAACACCCGAGCCTCAGGAACCTTCCACTCATGTGCTGGTGAACGGGGTTGTGCCAGCAGAACCCCCCGCATCCAAAACTTCTGTGGTTACTGACAGGTTGTCAGACATTATCGGTTTGCCCGTTGCAGGCTCCACAAATTCTGGGCTAGACCATAGTAACAAGGGCCCTGCTGCACCCACATCCAGCCAGACACCTGCAACAGCCAAGGCCTTCCCACAGGTATTGTATCTACCCTGACACTTTTGAAGAAAACCAAACATTACGACTCTCAAGTGTGTCCAAACCACACTCATGTTTTGTTTAACCCTCTTGTTCTCCTGTCCCAGTTTGACCGTACCAAGAAACCCTCTGTCCAGGTGTTTGATGAGCCTAAGCCCAGCCAGAACGGATCAGCGAATGACTCTGCCCAGAATGGACCACTTGTTCCTGACCGCTCAGTCAAACCACCCTTAATCTCCAACACGTCTCTGTCTAAAGAAGAACAAAGTCAAATACACTCTGAGGTGGTGGCAGTAATGGAGAAGGCGAGGCAAGAGCAGGAGAAACGCATCAAGGAGCGTCGTTTGGAGGAAGAGAGGCGGGAGAAGGAGAAGCAGTTGAAAGAAAGGGAGGATAGTGAGAAGAGGAAGGAAGAGGAGGGGTCGGGAAACCATGAGAAAAAGAAACTGGAGAGGCAGAAGGCAGAAGAAGAGGAAGTCAAAGAGAACAGGGTGTGGGAGGACAGAGAGAGGAGGGGAAAGGAGCAGAACCCTGACACACCCTCAAAGAGTATGTCTCTGGACTCCCCTATTCCGAACCATATTGTTAGTGAAATTAAGGTGAGTTCTCTTGTCTTTGTTCTTTACCACTACAGTTTGGTGTTACATTTCACCCCATAGTTTGTGGGAAGGTACATAAACAAAATGAATGTTAAAGGCAGGTTTAACATTTATGCTATATATTATTTTTAAAGATAAAAGATCTAATAATGTTATACCCCTTTTTATACAGCTGACTCATGTAAGTTGTGGGTCTACAAAATGCATATTTAATCCACATTTGACACAGAGATGGCTGGTATCTGCAAATGTGGTTCACACACTTCTGCTAAACCATATAATTACCCTGAATTACATTACAGAAGAACCAATTAAGTTTCCCTTTCAGTTCTCTCTGTAGGCTTACACTCTCACGTCTCACCCACTAACTCTTATTGTCCAGCTCTCGTTATCTCTTTTCTGGGAGTCTTTTCATTGATATTAATTCATATTCGTTTAACTTTTTTTCCATCCTTCTCATTTCCATTACTAATGTATTGTAGATGCCCATTGACCCAAGCTGGTTCACTCGCGTTGACTCATTAAGCTAGACTGCCATCATGTGTTTAACCTGCGTCACTGTCAGTCAGAGTGGAGTATATGACAGACCCAAATCATAAACAATTTGATAGATAAATGCAACAACCACATATGCAATCTAAATACTGGAGATGATTTTGTGTTGCAGACATTCTTAAATTGATTTTGTTTAAAATGTTTCCAGTTGTCTTTCCCAATTATTATTTCTACATTACAGAAATGTGACTTTTTGGTAAATGAATAATACAGTTGAACAATGCCAGACATGTTTGAGACACTGGGCTTCAGAAACACCTGTTGCCCTGAAACTCTGTCATAATTGTTTTTGTAAAGAACTTTTAAGTGAAGTAAGTGTGTGTGTGTGTGTGTGTGTGTGTGTCGGTGTGTGTGTGTGTGTGTGTTTCACAGAGGGAGCCCCTGACGAGAGCAAGGAGTGAGGAGATGGGTAGGAGTGTGCCGGGCCTTCCTGTTGGTTGGATGAAGGTACCAGATGTTTAAACCTGAAATACGTTAAGTCATTTGGAGTTTTTGAAGATGAAAGATAAAAGTTAAAAAGGGCTATCTATTAACTGAGAAATAATTATTTTCTCACGCCTGATTTGTTCTGCCTATTGTTCTAAATTGAGTCATGTTCCCCCCCCCCCCCCCCCCCCCCCATTTTTTTGCTAGTTCCTTGACACAGTAACTGGGACTTACCGCTACTACCATTCCCCAACCAACCGTGTCCACCTGTACCCTCCTGAGGTCACTGTTCCCCAGACCCCACCCTCCACACCGCCAACAGTCAAACAGAAACCATCACAACCCGCTGAGCCAGACACCAGCCGTGAACAAGAGCGGGAACAGTCCAAACTGAAACGCTCCTACTCCTCCCCTGATATCAGCCAGGAGCTGAGAGAGGAGGCCCAGAAGAAAGCCACCGCCCTGACCACTGCTGCTGTCATACCCACCATCAACAGAGAGACCAAGTAAGGCTCACAGATGTTTTATGATACACCAGGCAAACAGTGTTATGTCTGCTTGGTATGATTTGTCAATGCAACTTATAACATACACTGAGTGACCAAAAAATAAAAATCCCTGTATATTATAAATTATTATAAAGCCTAATGGATAATGCCTCTGTGAACATTTTTGATTGTTGACAGTGTGTCAGAGAGATGTTGATTCAACCCTATAGCTTCTGATATTGTTGTATTTGTGTGATTTAATTACATTTTTTAATATCTTGCCAACTAGTTGAGTTGACTTTTTTACAAGTTGTTGTATTGGGGGGTTTTCTTCTGGTCACTGGGCATGTATGGATATTTAAAGCTGATTTGTGTTGTTAACCTGGAACCAATCCCAACAGGGACAACACTGAGTTTTGATTTAATGGTCACAGCATTTCAGTTACTATATTTCAACATGTAGCCAGAACCTGCTTCACAATGTAATATAGTCATTTGGATGCTGTTGAAACAACAGTAATATGTAACCTGGGGATCAAAATGTTCAGCTTTCAGCCAAATTTAGAACAGATCTAACCGAAATGTGTGACATAATATGACAGGCAATCTTCTGAAACAGTGCTTACTGGGCTCAGCCTCCAGTCATGTTCAGGCAACTGTGATAAGTGGACAATGTATGCATGAATCATATACAGTCCCCTCCAAAAGTATTGGAACAGTAAGGCAAATTCCTTTGTTTTTCACTGAAGACATTTGGGTTTAAGATCAAAAGATGAGTATGAGACAGGAGTTCAGAATTTCCGCTTTTATTTGCTGGTATTCACATCTAAAAACACGAAAAACTAAAACAAAGGAATTTGCCTTACAGTTCCAATACCTTTGGAGGGGACTGTATTATCATAATTGAGTTACACATTGTATTTCGTTGAGTCTTATCTCTGCAGAAACAAGTCTGATATTCTCTCATTGTGCTCCTCTGCCCTCCAGACCTGCTATTGCTAAAGCGTATACTAAAGTAGAGATTGTGCGACCTTCGGCTGCCAAAATTCGCAACCTGAATCCTACATTTGGTGGTCTTGGCGCATCATTGACTGGCCTTCGTAACATGGGCAACACATGCTACATGAACTCCATCTTGCAGTGTCTGTGTAACACTCCTGCCATGGCTGAGTACTTCAACAACAATTACTACCTGGAGGACATCAACAGGTCAGGTCAAGTGGAATTACCTACCATAAAGAATCAGGTTTAATTAAGGAAATATTTAACATCTTTGTCTCTGTTCTCTTCCTCTGCCAGGTCCAACATCCTTGGCCATAAAGGGGAGGTGGCGGAGGAGTTTGGTGTGATTATGAAGGCCCTGTGGGCCGGTCTGTACAAGTGCATCAGCCCGCGGGACTTCAAGATCACCATCGGCAAGATCAATGAGCAGTTTGCTGGCTATGACCAACAAGACTCCCAGGAGCTGCTGCTGTTCCTTATGGATGGACTCCATGAGGACCTCAACAAGGTAGTGCACACACTTACAATTCTTAGACATAACTCACCTTTGAATTAAATATTGAGTGAATAAATAATGAGTAATTTATTCCTTTTAACCATGGCTTTCTAAGGCTTGCTTTCTACTACCCCTGTATGTTGTTGCACATTTGCCTGTTAATAATAAAACTTAGTCTTTCATCATTTTCTTTCTTTCTGTTTTTTCAATGGGTTTCATTTTGATGGCAAATTAGAGAGTAAGTAAATAGCTGTGTGTCCTTGGTCCACCTGCAGCAGTGTGAGTGTAGCGTGTCTGCATCTGTCAGAACCTCTGCATGTAGACCCAAGACATGCCTCATTGCCTGTATTGACTGATTGTGCTGGCTCCATGTGCGTTTGAATGGAGGCTAGGACTAGGTGAATTGGTGAAAAGACAGAAAAGGATCATTTCATAGCTTAATTTTTATGTTATTCTATTTTTAAACTTACACAAAACAGTAAAACCTGATCATTTTTCAAAGACATTTTTCCTAGCAAAGGCCACTGTTAACCTTTCAGAGGAGATGGTTTGGTAGCTTTGAGATACTGTGATACTGTCTCCACCTGGGGTTGAGTTGAAGTAGCACTTTCACCCCATTTAACATAAATAGCTATTCAGACTTTCAAATTTAAAGGATATTGCCAATTGGGTTTTAACAGCTGATGACATGCATTTCTCATGACACACTCTCCATCTCATCAAGTCCCTTTTGTGTGATGTTCAGACCTGTCTGCCCTCAGGCTTTCCCAGACCCAGTCTACTTTGTCTCTCCAGGCTAATTGATAAATCAGTCCGTGTAATTGATGAGATATTAACTAGCAAGTTTTCACCTGCCTTTCACATCTTCCTGCCTATTCTAACGAGAGTGAACTGGCTGAACTGCATGCTAATGAAACTGAAAGAGATTAGATTTTGATTATTAGGTGTTGAATACAAAGTTTATCACTTAGAAATTCAGTCTGTAGTTCTCAGTGAGTTCTGTGTTTTTTTTCAGTGCTAACTGCAGTAGTATAATTATGACCAGTATAGTCTGGTAGTCTGTATCTGCTTTAGTGGGCTGCAGTTGTTCCTGTGTGCCATCATGTTGTTTCTCCATCTCTGGTGTCAGGCGGACAACAGAAAGCGTTACAAGGAGGAGGAAAACGACCATCTGGATGATCAGATGGCAGCCGACCTGGCATGGAGCAAACACAAGCTGCTGAACGAATCCATCATTGTAGCGCTGTTCCAGGGGCAGTTCAAGTCCACTGTGCAGTGTCTGACCTGCCATCGAAAGTCACGGATATTTGAGACCTTTATGTACCTGTCACTGCCTCTGGCCTCCACCAGCAAGTGCTCCCTGCAGGTCGGTCATGTGTATGTCCTTTACTGAGGCACAAAGTGTTCTTGCCGTAACAGCATTTAGATTTATTGTTGAGGGCAGTGAAAAATTATTAAAATAATTAAGTTTGAAATGTTTGTTGCTTTTTGGCAGGATTGTCTGAGGCTCTTCTCTAAGGAAGAGAAGCTGACCGACAACAACAAGGTGTTCTGCAGACACTGCAAGGCCCACAGAGATTCCACCAAGAAACTCGAGATCTGGAAGGTCCCACCCATTCTCCTGGTGCACTTAAAACGGTCTGTAGTGATGTTGACATTTAAAATGATGTAGACCAAGACTAAATTCTTCTTTACTTTTAGTAATACTATTTCTTAATTGATGTTTGCACTTTCACTGTTTGTGAAATAAGATGAGGAAACTTTGAAACAGTCCCAAGAATTTTTGAATTTTTAGTTTGGACTTTTATTTTTGGCCTTCTTCTCAGTGTTACCACATTGACCCGATATTTCTTTCATGTGTGTATTTCCTGCAGATTCTCCTTTGAGGGAAGATGGAAGCAAAAGCTGCAGACATCTGTAGACTTCCCTCTAGATAATCTGGACCTGGCCCAGTACGTCATTGGACCCAAACAGAGCCTGAAGAGATACAACCTGTATGGCGTTTCTGTAAGTAGAAGTGAAATTAATTCTGTGTATAATAATGTAATAAAGTGTATTGGGTGGACAAAAGACTGTAGGCTTATGCCAACAGACAAAACAAAAAACAAGAGAAATATGCTCAATACAGTCATAAAAAGAAGGTTAAGAAATGCAGACAATGTATGTAGTATTATTACTATTGATATGTAGGTATATTTTGTACTTCTTTCATAAAGCTGTCAGATCTTTGGTTGGCAGGGTCCATAAGTTGTTGGAAAATAAGACAATAATCTACTTCTACTTTTCATAGCAATGTGTTTGGACACTTGACACTTTTTTGTCTTTATAAGTATCAAGTATAAGTTAAGCACACACTGAAAACTCCAGCCTCAGTTTTTTTTTTTTTATAAGTGATGTAAATATGTGTTACCTTGCTGTTTAAATAAGCTTAACCTTCCTCTTTTCCACTACCAGAACCACTACGGCGGTCTAGATGGCGGCCATTACACAGCCTACTGTAAGAATGCCCTGAAACAGCGCTGGTACAAGTTCGATGACCACGAGGTGTCTGAAATCTCCACCTCCTCCGTCAAGTCCTCTGCAGCCTACATCCTGTTTTACTCCACCCTGTGATGGAGGCTGTAGCACACGGAGAGAGAATTCTACACCAGGGTAGCGACGCTCAAGCCTAGAGGTTGTTTTTTTCTTTTTCAAATCACAGCTCTGAGGACCTGGTGCACGTAGTTACGTGTTAACTAGTCGTGTGTGTGCGCGCAAGGACTTGACTCGAGCGAGTGGCTATGAGATCCCGTCTGGCGCAGATCGGAGAAAGGTGCAGGCCCACTGTGCAATGCTTCAGCTCCTAGAGGACCTTATACCTGTTAAACATGCCGTCTGTTCATATTACTGATAATCTAGAGACTAAACGGATGCTCCTTTTCTTCTTCTATACCTTGATGGTTGTGTTGTAGGGCTGACAGCTGGTTCAGATGCTCTTCACTGTCATTTCTGTTGCACTCAGTGTGGATGGCCGTATCGCAGAACTGATCTTGAGCTTTCTTTTACCTTGTATACACCAGGGTTAACAGTTAGATGGCATGTACATACTTACCACTGCTGATGTTGCACATTTAAAAATGTAAATACTTGAGGACAAGGTGTTATCTGTTAAGTGACCAAATTATAATTTTTTTTTTTCTTGAAAGTAGCAGCCATCATGGTATCACCATATTCATAAAGTCAAACCATATGTTTTAGGGGTTTAACTCTATAGCCTTTTGATGTTTGACATGATCTTAAAGGTGGTGGAAGTGAGTGCAGAATTTGGCATTCTTCATAAAGAGAAGCAGGAACTGAGATTATTGCTTGTTCATATTAGCCCAATTCTTGCACTTACACAATATGCAATCAATTTAAGTTGTTTATGTAGGACACATTGTTTAACAGCAGACGAATCAGAATGCTTTGAAACGATACTGAAGCTGAGATCTTGTTCGTCTTACTCGGTCCTGCCAGTGACAGAAAAAAAACGTACCTGCTTCTATAAAGGTTGTTGTAGAATTAATTCTCTGTTAAACATACTTAACTCTTTACATTATTATATTCAAACACAAAAAGTATTTAGAGGAACAATTACTGGGATAACGTGGCCTTCTTGGCTTATACAAGTGATGCTGGTTTTGAAGGAACATGTTTCTAGGAGGCTGGAATTTTGATTTATCTGATTAAATTTAGTACTGACCCATGAGAATATGAAGACGTGAGAAATTGACCTCATTGACTTTTGACAGGAGTGCGTTACTGTCAACATTTGATGCCTGACTTGCTGACCGACCGACTGACAAGGGCAAGCACAAACTATACTGATAATTGTTTTGAATGGACCACAGATCTGAGGTGGCAGGATTTGACACTCTGCTTCCTGAGTACAGTTTTATTGCCTAGCATGAGATCATAATCGTTTTTTCTTTTTACTTGTACATGTTTATTTTATTTCCTAATGCTCTAAACAATTGTTTCAGATATAACAATTATATTAACCTCAAACTACTCATGACTATTTATTAAAACTGCTTCAAATTAGTGTTTGTGCCTGTGATTGTTTCAGAATCTATAAGCTATAGTGGTGCCACATAAACCATGTTCTAATCCCTTTTCTGGTGAAGTTATAGGACAATATGGTGTACAAACATTACAACAGTTGGCTATAATAATGGCACAAAAGTCAACAGTTGATCTTTTTAAAATCTATTTGGAATAAGGTTTAAAAAAAAAAAAACAAGCATCAGAGATGTTGTCTGACTATGGAAGTTCACCAATGAGGAGCAGATTATTGATAAAACCCAAACAACAAAAAGCTCAGTCCGCTCATGGATTTAGTCAGAGAACTCATAGTCCATGAATCTTTGGCTTTTGAAAAGGCTCGCGGCTGTAGAGCAGCATGTAGGCATTTGGAGACTGCACCAGGCTGTCCTCTACCTCTCTGACCGCTGAGTCGTCAAAACAGTGCCAGGTCTGGGTCAGGGTGTTTTGGCACAGAGCTGTGTAGTGACCCATGTTCAGATTACCTATATGATTCTAGAGAAAGTAAGAGTTCATTTAGATCAGTGCTTCTCAAACTTTTTCTGTCACTCCAAAAAAAGAATTAAGTGTAAAACATGAAAACGTCTACCTACACCTTCCGTGTTTAAATAATCAGCCATTAGATACAATTTACTGCCATCAAAAGATATTTCATCTTGAAATTAATTTATGTGTGTATGTGTTTACGCACCACAACAGCATAAAGGCAGTAAGAGGAATATGAGGTATTCTCTATCGAGCTGGATAGAAACGGGGTGAGATCAAGCGTCGCAGAGAAGAAAACATTAGTCCTCAGTTTCACTTGATTCTTCCCCTTGCAACCAAACCTGCAGAGGAGATAAAGATCACATGGATTTAAGAAGCCATTACAGCTGATAATACCTACAACATTAGCTCTCTAGTATTTCCAGGGTAATGCATTGTTTATGTACTTCACAAGAATGGGCCACAACTTGATGAATGTTTATGCTCACTTAAATCATCCATTATTAAAATGTCAAATTAGTGTTTTTGAGTATCATCACCATCACCATCACCACCACCACCACCATCACCATCACCACACATTTCTACCCACCGTTTCAGGTGCAACATGAGGATCTCGGGAGGTTTGTCCATACAAGTAAGGACTGCTGTTTCTCTCCTCAGCCCACATACTGAACACAGCATCTGCTCGCCTCCTGACAGGGTAGTCTGCTCGAAGAACAGTGACAGGCAATCCTGCACAGCATAAAGACAGAATTGTGAGACAGCACAGAACAAGACCACCAATATCTAAAATATGACATGCATACAGTCTGGATGATGCTTTTAATGTTGCAAGTTGGAAGCTGCAAGCACCTGCAGCTGTTACAGGGTACCTGAATGGAGCACTTAATGATATCTGTTGGAATTGGTAGTGACAGTACAGTGAAGGTCTGTGTGCTGTGTGCCTGGTGGTCGCAGTGCATGCAGAGAGTCATGTAGCTCAGCTGGCCCTCAAACATGTGGGTGACAATGGTGGACTCCACCGCTGCAGTGGCACAGTTTCTATTCTGTGCTCGTCTCTGCTGTCGCATTGAGGAGCACTTCTGGCGCTTTGCAACCTGGAAAACATACACAAACACACACAGATTGACTCTTTCTGTAGGTGTAGTAATTTGCCACATAGAGGTACGTGGTGAGTGATGGTGCACATGTGATAACTGTAGCTGCACCTTTATGAGGTCGTCATGGAGTGCATTGAGGAGAAAGAGCAGCAGTTCCTGGGCGTCTTGCTGGGAGTCATTGTTAAACTGGGGGAGGATGGAGCACAGCACAGACCTGGCCTCCACAGGAGCACAGCTGGAGCTCCTTCCCATCCACATCTCCTCCAGTAGACGCACAAACACCTCAGCCACCCGGCACTTAGACCTGCATGAACAGAGGTTAACCCGGTGGGGAAACGAAATGTCAATTTTCAAGCAAGTCAGAAAGAGAGCTGGTGGGTGGTCTTACCTTACCAGCTCTTTGCGAGTGTCCTGATTGAGGAGGTGCTCTACAAAGGGCACAGTGGAACACAGACACTGTAACACAGCGTTTAAGTAGCAGGAGTTGCCGGAGTTGTCCAAACCGCACACTCCTGGTCTGTTCCACCTCTGCTGCCTCACTGCAGAGCTGCGGCATTGTTTCTTATTTTCCATTATCTGACCACAGCTGAAAGTATTTACCCTGCAAGACCAGTGGCAGAACCACATTCTTATTCCTGGGCAATGTTGCACATTGTATCCTAATTTAATGTAGTCACAACATTAAAAACTGGATGTGGCACCTTTGGATCTGGGAAATTGTGTGTGAAATTTTTTTTCGTTTGTTTTGTTGTTGTTTTTTTCCCAAGATCTAAAAACATGTAGGATCTTATTAGACATTAGAACAAAAAGTAAGACTAACCTTTGCTTGGAAGGATTTGTTAAACTTGTCTCTTGGTATGAAGTGCTGTTCAGCTGTGGCAGAACAGGCACAGTGACATTGCTGTCCATGGCCAGCTGAGAGGCCAGAGTCCTGGTGAACTCGGTCAAGTGGAGCTGCCTGTTTGAGCCCTGGCTCTGCAGAGTGTGGAGCATAAATGTGTTGATGCAGAGGATGTGTAGCGTCGCCCAGAGGCCTGGGAGAAACACATCCGCCACTGATCCTTTCAGGTCCGACTGAGGAAACAGAGCAGGTCCGGTCCAGCCCTGCAGGTGGGCTACATGTTCAGACAGTGAGCCTTCACATGCTTGTTGGAGCTGATGCTGCGTGACTTGCAGAGCTGAAGGTGATGTTGGGTCCGTGACTTGCCTTTTAACAGTTGGAACAAAATTAATATCCACCCCTAAGCCATTGAAGGTGTCTGTGAGCCTGCCCTCCATCCAGGCAGAGCTGTCCAGCTGAACTGGGTGTCTGTGGCTGCAGAAAGGTCTCAGCAGGTGTCCGACCACCTGCTCAACTACAGGTTTCCTACTCTGCCTCTGGAGTTGCTCTGGACAGTACAGAAACATGTTACAGATGAACCCTGAGCTCATGTCACAGAGGAGGGCAAGAGAGAGAGAGCAAGGACTGTGCTCGTAGGAAAGTTGGTATTTCTTCACAGCCAGGTTGTGACCAGGTGTGTATAAGGCCTGGTAGCGTCTGGTTAGGTGGCAACAGAAAGCAGAGAGGGCTTCCAACTTGTCTTCATCCCCGAGTCTGGTCAGAGACAAGAGGTTGGTCTGGAAGCTGTTTCTCTTCAGAACACCCTGCCAGCCATCCAGTTTTAGGGTCAGCTCAGAGCCAAAGCTGCAGTTCTCTCCTACAGACAGACCGCTCTGTAGGACTATAGAGAACCATGTTAGCGCCTCGGCATACTCCCCTTCAGAGAGATCTGCACTTTGGTCTCTGTTCTGGCTGCATGACGGACGGTTAGCTCCAGCCTTCACCCCAGCAGCTCTCCTGATCAGCTCCCGGACGGCTCCTCTGTCCAGCACCTCCAACAGAAACTCTCTGGCTGTGTGGTAGACTTGGTAAGTGGGTCCAGTCTGAACCCTAGTGAGCGGCTTCACTTTTTTGGACCTGAAGATGTTTGGCAAACACAGTCCGTCTCTCTGGGGGTCTCCGTGCAGTTCATCCACTAGGTGGCACTCCTCTGACATCCAGGTGCACTCCCTTACTGACAAAGCCTTGGCCTTCATCTTAGCCACTTAGTCTAAGAAAAAGCCATCTCAAAATAGTGATGGCTTCTCTCACGCTGATCTGAAACCACTATGACATGGCAGAACAAGCCACAAAAAAGCTGTCTCCCTGACGTTTCTCCCTGTATCCTGTTTAGTTTAATGACAAGAGGAGGAGATAACTAGACACAGTGCACTCAAGTGTTGCTCTTATCCTATAGGGTGTCTGATGTACTGTGTGTGTGTGTGTGTGTTGATCTGCTTTCAGGTGAAACACTCTGACACTCATGAGAATCTGTTGTTGAGGTAAATCACCAGGCATCCCCTGTAGCCAGACAACTGTGTCTTGGCAACCTATAAACACAACACTTTTACTCTCGTGACATGTCTTTGTCCTCTTGAGTGTCATTTCATGACATGTGTTATCACTTTGCTTCTTAGTTTTACTATCAGTCATTATCTGAGGTTTTAACAATCTTTCATACACTCCACCAGATGGATCTCTATAGAAAAATGTTTTAGATGCAGATGTTTTAAGCTAATCTTAGAAATACAGCTCTTGTACAGCAAATTCTGCTAGTGACATACCATAGAATTCTTTATATGTGATTACATTTTCCCCATTTTTTGTGATGTCATATACAAAGGTCTTTTCTTTCTTTCTTGGCAGCAGATAGAAATCTTCAGTTTGCGAAGCGTGAATGCTCTTCTGCTGTAACGTCCTGCTGCACACTCCACATGCACAACCAAGCCAAAGGTATCAGTATCAGGTATTGTAAACGGGTCTCTGTGTTGGAGGGTGAGTGATTTTGTCCAAGCGTCACTTGTGCACCCAAATGCATTTAAATTTTTTGTGCAGATTATACAGAATTCCCTGTTCCTTTGGTGGACTGGCATGTCTTGTGGTTGGAGTGGCCGGCTACTCCTGAACTTATTCCTGAAGGCACATCCTGTGATTCAAATGTAATTAAAAGGGTAGCCCCATCACCAATATTCAGATACAGCACTGAGGCTATGTTATCACTCACAAATTGATTAACATGTCTTTTATTACATAGACTAACACCAGACAACAACAACAAAATCTAGAAAACGGCTGAAGTCATGAATGATTTTGATGGTAATTTGCAAGAATCTGTCTGTTTTTAGGCAGTGTTGCCTGTGAGATGCAATACACAAATGTCTTTGTTCCTTCCTTTCTTGGCAACAGATAAAAATCTTCAGTTGGCAGAGTGGGAATGGTCTCCTGCCATAACGTCCTGCTCTACGCTTAACCACAGCCTGATTTGCTGGCCAGGGAGCAGCACTACTGGTGCTGTCCATGGTTAAGTGCCTGGCTCAAGAGCACATCAACAGTGGTAAGGAAGGAAAGGCTCATGCAATTCAGTAGCAAAGGGAAGTAATAGCAACGTCACTTTAAACCTGGGGATTTAGACGTGATCATGTTGCCCCCTACATGTAGAGAAAGGTATAGCATACAACTTTAACACTGGCAAAAATGTTGTTAATCCATAAGTAAATACTAATCCACATAGTAAAAGGCCATCAAGTCTACGCTTACAAATGTTGTCAAGCATTAACAAAGTTTCTCACTCCCACCTGACATAAACCATAAAGCCTGCAGGCATGAATGCTAGTATCTCTGCATTATCCTTGCTTGCAGTGGCAAGTTTCAGTTAAACAAACATTTGCAGGTTTAAAATTTAACAAATAAATCCTCTAACGCACACGTACACAAATAGCAACTAGAAAAACAAAAATCCCTAATTGCATTGAAGTGTAGAAGCTATTATTTTGCTTGCCTGTAGATGGCACACATCACCATGTCTACGTTTGTGGGTCTAAACTGCTTTTCGAGTTTACTGGTTTCAGGTGCATTAGCATCAATGGCAGTGGTGTTCTTGTTTCATAGAGTGCTTTCCTTTGGGGTCAGATCAGTTGAACACATAAAATCTGGTAAATTTCAGCCAATTTATTCAGCCAGCATTCTATGTTTTGACAAAACACATTTTTGCTTCTACAGATTTTATCCAACAGTCACCATATGGGACCAGAAATATCGGTTGGAAGCTTTTATTTTGGCTTCAGCACAATTGTAATATTCCAAGTGGTTAAGCTGTGAAATGCAGATATATTTGGCAATGAACACACAAAAACAAGAGGCATTTTCTCATCGCTGTTTTGACTGATCATGATTAAAAACTACAAAATTAGTCCCCTGTTCATTTCACAAAAATTCTGCTATTTCCATTGTTGGTCTAACGTTCACCTGGGATTTTACCTGTAACCTCCAAAAGAAGGTATAGTTGAGATAATATTGTTTGATTAAAAGTGTATTTTAAAAAAGGTATGATCATAACACATTAAGCCTCAGTACCGAATGATATGATGCTAACTCTGTACATTTCTGTCATGCTAAAGTAGGACTTAACAAGCAGTTTAGAAACTGTTTTTTTCCACAGTGAATTTACTGTATATGCTGCAGCACCGGGGCGTCATGGCAATACCCTGCCTTCTGTCACTGGAGGTGGAAGAATCACACAATTACCTTGAGGGCTCTGGAAGCTCTCTTGCATAAATCACAGCCACTTTCAAGCTCAAAATATGTTAATCCTCTAATATCAAAGGACGTCTTCTCTCCTTCAGTACGTCCTTTGAGCTTTATGCATTTTCTAATTTGAGGCCTATTCATTTACCCACAGAAAACATAATCCAGTATCCACTGTTACATGATGTGCTTTACTGTGAAGTGGCCAGTTCATGTCACCCACACAATGAATAAGAAAATACAAAGGCGATGATTTTATTTCATGTAGGATTCTCAAGTGATACATATGTAGGCGATATTTTGCAGTACAACACCACTCAAATTATCTCCTGAAAACACCGGGGCTGTTTTTCCTTTTGATGCTCTGTTGGTGAAACCACTTTCTCAGAAACTGCAACCCCTACTCTTTTTGTTTTTCTCTGTGTTGCTTCTGTTCTCTGGAAAACAGATGGACAAAGTCTTTGATTGACAGAGCTTTGGTGACTTTTTGACAGAGTTCTTCGGTGGATGCGTTAACATTTTAAAACTGTTGCTTCATTCTTTGTGAGCTACAGTATTGTAAACATAAGTCATTCACCAAATACAGCTTTAGTAACAGTTTAGTCTTGATTTCATCTCAGTTCTAAGGTACAAAGGTAAGATATGGCCAGAATTTTAGCTTAACAAGAATTAACTAACACAATCAGAAGAATGTAAAAAAGTAACAGCTCTGATGTCGTGTCAAAGACTATATGTATTGTGTTACAGATATATCTACTGAAATTACCATGCTAACCTGCTAGCCCCGGCCCGGCCTGTGTTGTAATAACACTTGTGCCTTGACAGGCGATAGTAAGTCACTGTAGTGTCCAGTCTGCCCTCAGTCCAACGTGAGAGGACGAAGAAGTAACTTAGAGCTGCCCTGAGGGCTTGTCAGTCACTGCTGCTACAGGAGCTGCTCTCTCTCCCTCGAGAGACTGTATGAACAGCCCAAATGGTTAACATAGTCTGCCCAGAGTGAGCCAGTGTTGGTAGGCTACAGCCACTAATATTGGCAACCCACTGATATTCTAATATAAACCAAATAAATTCTATTCTATTATAGATGTTATAAATGACCTTATTCTGATAAATGATGAAATATGCATCCTATGCTTGACAGTCCTTTTGATTTCTCTGTCCCGCTTACCGCTGTTATCCTGGAGTTTCAATCACCCCCCCTCCCACCTAAGATTTTGTTTTAATTTATTACGTAGGCTACTTATTCCAAATAATTGTCAGTTATGTTTAAACCGAGTAACTGAGAGGAGTAGACCTTACACAAAAGTATCTGGTGAGAAAAGTTTTAATACAAGTCTTTAGCCATCTGATAAACAGTCTGAGTACATTTTTCTACAGTGGGTTTTGTCCCCTGTCTCTCACACTGGAAGTCCATTAAGAAGGGATCTCTTAATGCCCTGTATGAACAAGAGGAATATGCTCAGCAAGTGAAACCTGGTTAACTGTTCATATGAGCACCTGAAAATTTTGTGAACCTATCTTTTAAAATCAGTATAACTTCATTTAATTTAAGAAAAATAGTGATGGAAAAAGTACTCGGATCATTCCATTCCAGGCTGTTTGATCTATAATGCATGTTGTGTACAAAAAAATCTTAAAGTAACTATAGCTGTTTATTAAATGTAGTGAAGTGGAAATCACTATTTCTCCTTTTAAAATATAGTGGAGTATAGCATCAAATACAGGTACCTCAAAATTATACTCAAGTACTTGAGTAAATGTTTCACCACTGAGGAAATAATATAAAGATGTCAGTGAAGGTGACATTGCTGATGCTCCCTCATTTTCTCTGCTAATAACCTATGAAAGGTCACGTCACATGAGTTAGTCTGACTAACAACACACACCACAGGGGCATCTTGTCTCATTTTCCCTTGGCCACATACTGACTGGGTGAACTCTTTGTACAACCATTCATTATATGCATTAGGCACACACATAGTTATTTGCATGCTTGGTAAATTCAGAGTTCATTTCAAAGAATAAGCAAGATTGTGAGTGTTGCAGTACACCACACTGTAAGTGCTGATGCTGTTCATTTCCCTGCACTCTGGTAGGTTTAGTAATACACACAAACACAGACAACACTCACACACACACACTGGTTCTTTTTATGAGGAACAAATTGTCCTCCCCTTTTTGCTGCTGTGCTCTTGTACCAGGGTGTTCACAAATTTGCAGTGCAAATGAATATAAATAAAAAGGCAAAATACACCTGTGTGAGTGTAAGAGGGTGGTGGGAAACTGCATTTCTAATTATAGCCGTGGTGTCTCTGTGGAAAAATACATTATGCTGCATTTCTGCCAGAAAATACACAGTACTGCACATCATTGATTATAGAATAGTTTATCTAGATACACATTGGATGTATCTTACTGTACCTTTGTCTGAAACAGAAATGTCTTTTTTTTTTGAGTGAAACCATACAGTGGAAACATCAGAGTCCGGCAAAAGGTCAGCTTTGTTTTGGAAACAAGTAATCGTTATTGTGATGGGAATGTATGCAGGCTTTCTTGTGAGGGTGGCTTAGAAAACTGGCCACAATGTGGAAAATGAGGACAACTGATAGGTCTATCTTTCTTTCCCTTTTTTTTTCTTTTCAGGCCTACTCGGCCATTCACCTGCAGACCTGAGGACATTTGCTCACAACTGTGAGTACAGTACAGTGATCCTCAGATATGTTTATCCATAATGTTAGTACAGATCTCTGGAAGCCCCCAAAGATGATTATAATTCACTCAATATCAGTGCTACTTTCTGGACACATACAGTATAACAAAAACAAACAATAATACAATGTTGTGGAGAAAGCTTCATTAAGATTACTATATAGGGGGGGGGGAACTGTTTTCAGGGAGTCCTTTCTCAAATAGACCTTTATCGTCTTCCTGAGGGCAGGAGGTCAAAGAAGTGATGAGCTGGATGTGATTGTTCTTTGATGATGCTGTGAGATCGGCGTAGGCAGGTTCTGCTGTCACAGCGGACCTTCAAGTACTCAGGTTTAAACGATTGGGTCACATTCTTCATAAATATCTGTGTATCGACATAGTGACCACTCTCTTCATGAGCAGTTCTCTGAGTATCTCTGTTCTCTAGTAACTCTCCGTTCTATATCATCTATACGGTCTGAGATTCTGGGATATTCGGGAACTACTTTATTAACAATTCATTATCAGGTTATCCGATTTCAATTTATGAAATGGGGGACAAAAGATAATGAGGCTTCAGCAGTCTGAATCAGCCAAATCAAGTGGGTATATTCCTGTCCCCAGACAGACAGTTTCCTTGCTGAGCTGCAGTGGAGGAATAGCAACACAAAGAGGGAATTTCATACTAAAAACCACTGTAACTTCAGAAGACAGTGACACAGTTTGTCTAATTCAAACAGCTGAATCTGCATACTATGTGTCCAATGTCTAAATCGAACAAGGAAGGCTTTTCACAGCCAGTATGTAGAGGTGGAATTGACACTGCAACCACAGTCTTTCAATGAATATGTTGGGATGTGACATTATCTGCCTCTTTTTTTTTTTTGGGCCACTTACTTGAGCCCAGTGCAAACAAGTAGTGAACACAATATTGACACATTCATCTTTTCACAAACATTTACTTATTTACACATCCAGCAGTTTCAGAGCAACATTATCATTCATTTGTGTCATACGTGTCCACTGTTCCAAGTCCAACTTGCACTCTCTTTTAACTCAAGTCCTCAGGGAAATTGACATACTGACCATACTGGCTCTTTAGCTGCTCAATGCAGTCACTAACTGTGTCTGTCTGCTGTTTGGTGATGAGGAGGTAGTGTACAATAGGTTTTTGCAGGAAAACAGCTGCCTTGTGCAGCTACAACGATGTTATCAGAGTGGTGAGTGTGAGCAAAAACAGTAAAGTTATGGGCCAGGCAGCAAAACAATCAACTGCAATTTGTTAAAAAACCTCTGATAAGCAGATGGAAGCTGCAGATTAAGGTTGTCATTTAATTCTTATGATAAAAAATGTTGATTATAGCTGCTTTAGATTTTTTCCAAATCTGCAGGTGATATTTTTACTTTGGTGGACTTTGCTCTCCTGCAAGGAATCAATCAAGAATGCTGAATTTGGAAATCTGACATCAAAACCTTTCTTAGAAGTCGTATAAAATTATAAACTGATCTGATGTCAGTGGTTTAGGACACTATGTAACATTGGCAGTAGTTAGTGAAGGTCCCTGAGAGCTGATGTCTATTTATAAAGGCACTTTGTGTTCTAACTTTAGTACCCAGCGCTCTGCACAACTGAATATGGACACACATTTTGACACTGAGGAGCCATAATGAGAGCCTCGTTGTAGCAGATAGCTATTGGAGGCTTGTGTTTTGTCTCCACATTTATTCAACTACCCTGCAAAGACCTCTGCCAAACAGATCCTCTATACTGAAAGTAATTTCAGTACTTTCCGTTGGAGAAAATTTTGTAGAAACTTACATTGACTCCAAAATATCACACTATCTCAATATTTAAGTTTAAGTTAGATCTTCAACATTGACTTTTAATTGGACTTTGAAAGAGAATAGTGTTCATGACCTTGCAGGTGATGTGTTACACTACTGTCAGCTGACAGATGGGGAGCTGCTTATCCTGGATTTGATTTTTAATCTGACAACCTCCGGGCCTGAGGGACACCTCAAAGGGTGAGGCACGAGTGGTAGTCAGGAGAACGGAGGAGGGAATGTGGGAAATGACGTATGTAGGTGCAAGACTGGGGGGAAATTCGTAGCACTTAGTGCGGATGAAGTAGCAGCAGAGTGGAAGGATGGAGGAGTTTGTCTCATGACGATGGTAATGGGGAAACCGGTGTTGACATTTGAGCAGTGATGCAGACAATCAAATCAGAATCATCACATCTTTCTGTAGAAGAGAGAACAAAGACTGAGAGAAAGAGGAAGCTGCAAAAATGATATGACATAAGATAGGACGGGAGTGAAAATGGCACATGATATTTAGATTCTGACCTACATTTAGTCTTTAGGCGCTCCTCTTATTCTATCACCTGTCAAAGAAAGTCAGGCATCTTAGTTTACCTTTCATCAGAGTATTCCAGCAGGGTTCAATCACTATGGCTGAGGATTGCATTGTTACCAAGTGAACAGAAAAACAATACATAGCTGGCCTAAATTTTCCCAGCAGGAAGTAGCAGCAGTGAAAAAACCAAGCACAGCTGTAGCTGATTATAGGAAAACAACCCGCGCCTTTGTACCACAGCTTTCCCCTTTCTGTAAGGTTAGAGTTGTTCAAATGAGTCTCTGGTCTGGACAGAGAATCATGTGCATCATAAACCAGTTTTCAACCGGTTTGGCTCACGTATGCAAGTTAGTTAAAATTGGCCCAACCTCGATCAGCTACAACTTGCATCAATAGTAATAATTCCATTTGAAATGGTATGCTTTACATGTTATGCTGTTTTACTTTTATACTCAAGTATGTTTTGCACACACATCCTTTTACTTAAATAGCATTTTGAATGCAGCAGCTTTTTACTAGATTTTTACTGGATTAACTGCTCCTACTGTGAGATCCAAAGAATCAGGTTTACTCCCATGTTGGCGCATGAAGCCAAACATCTATTAAGAAAAATGCAGACTATTAATGTACACTGTAAAATATCACACTATCTCAGTATTTAAGAATTATGCACTACAGGAAACTCATGGCTACATGCTTTTGGATAAATAAGACACCAAAATGCCCTTCTTGTGGTGAAAATGACTCCCCACTAGGTGTTCCAGATTCCAGAATTGACAGTCAGGGTGACATTAGCAATGTCACCACAACCTGCAGGGACCCACTGTCATAATCTGATGTAGTCAAGTTGTCGTGAAATTTCAAGTTTTAGAGAACTTTAGAAATACACATAGTAAGTCCAAGTAGGTTGTGTGTCTCTATTGCAAAACAGGCAGCCAGAAAATGTGCATATTAGTTATGGAATTCTGTTTCTCTGCAGCGTTTTATACCTCAAAGCTGGTGAGACTGTTTACCAAGTCGACAGCTCTGATATGGTGGTCTGAGCCAGAGCCACATTTAGCTGATGATTCAAAGCTTGTGTCCCCAGCACTCAGTGTAATTTAGTCTGCCTACTTATCATTAAAAGTGGGGTCTAGAGGTGACAGCACTGTAGTCAGCACGTCTTCACCGAGAAGGATCTTGTGGCTGTGCCGTCATTAGGTTAGTCATCCCTGACCAAAAAGAGAGATACAGTCTGAACTCTTTGCCAGTAAATTTATTTTGAGATATTTTGTAGAACAGGGGAACCAATGATTACAAAAAAAGTCCATACATGTTCTACATGCTACACCTTAACCTAATCCATCATGCTTGCCTGGAAAAAGTACATAGAAATTTAACAAAAAGTACAATTAAAACTGACATACATTATACTCACCATTAACTTTACTTTTGAATGTACCTTTCCTGCCTCCATGCACGCAATTTTTTTACATTACATTTAGATAAAAAAAAATTAAGACTTTTAGGCGCTTCTTTAAACCATTAAGCAGTTTTTCCACTAAAGACAGAATGCACCTATAAATAAAAAACAAAATGAACAAAAAGAATATCCATTTCAACAATATTGGTGGAAAATGGAAAGCCTCAACTTGTTTCAGAACATAACAGATGAATTTGCATCCTACTGTAAAACAAAAAGGACACTTACACGCCCATATAGTGCCGAAATGAAACTGGAAGTCTGTCCAACTCCTAAATCTTCAATAATCACATTGAAATAACACCATTTTGATAAAATAAATATCGCACATCTGTTAGAAATAAATAATGATTACTGAAACAACTCACTATGTTAAATGCTAAAGTGAGACAGATTTCATCTACACGACCACTTCATTTCATGGTATGAGGATGGTCATGTGTGTAAAGCACTAGTGCGGCTTCGAGTGTCTCTCGCGGCTGTTACCTTGAGGTAGATAACACATTTACATTAACGCCTACGATAATGGTTGCTGCTGGCATCATGTGTCAGATTTACAGTATGAAAGGGTTATTAAGGAAGCTTTCACCGGGGGGAAAATATCAGTCATAAACAAAAAGTTAAAAAAAGGACAACCCCCCGTTGTATCCCATCCCAGGAAGGGGTGTTTGAAAGCACTTTTAATGCCTACAGCAATGTTAGCGTCAACCTCCATCCTTCCTTATGTCACACCCAAACCTCATCTCCTTAATCAGAATTCTTCTCCTGCCACCCACCCATCTTTCTTCCAGCCATTTCTCTTTCTGTTCATCTACAGTACTTCAGTTTGCAAGTGACATGCCATGTTTAGCAATGAGGGCGTAGACATTAACCCATGAAGGCCTGGCGATCAAGGCTCAGAGTGATGACCACAACTCTTTAAATATAATAACTCACTCCTCTCAACTCTTAAAACAACAAAATATAATAATTAAAAGTAACCATAATAAAAAAAAAGGTATGAAATGATTCAAGTACAATAATATACCATATTATTATTTTTTTTTAAAAACATAAAAACAAAACTGCAAAGATTGTGAGGGAGGATATATATTTCTTTAATTAAGATGTTTGAAGATGCTGCTGTATGTTTTGTGGGCAATTTGTGGGGAGCATTTGACAGCGCAGGGAGTGAGGGACGCCTGGATGGATTTTAGAGGCAAGTCATCAGTGCTGTCAAAGCCGGGCAGGGCCAGAGAGTCCAGCTGCATATTAAACACAATTTCTGTGTTCCTGCCGAGGAAGCTCTCGTCCAACTCTCTCACCTCGGAGGGCTGCGGCTCCGAGCAGGCCACAGTCTCTCCAACCCCCTCTTCCTTCCGGCTGAACAGACGGTCCAGGTAGCTGGTGTACGAGCTCTCCTTCTGGAAGTGGTCCTCTTTGCGAATGTCCCAGCATGCTTCATCTATCAAACAGCCGTTCTCCCCGACTCTCTCCCCGGAGCCGAAGCTCTCCCAGGGCTGAGCAGGCCGGACAACGTCCCCGCAGACGACTCCCGACCCTCCTCCGCCTAACTGGGCAAGGTTTACCAGGCACTTCTCTTCCTTCTCCTGACTGATGGACTTTGACATGGAGCCTGAGCGGGGAGCCTCCAGCTGAGAGACGGAAGAGTTGAGCTCATTAAGGAGGCCCACCTCGTTGAGCAGGGCCACCTCCTGACAGGGCTCTGGCTGCAGGCTCAGTTTTATGGTGCTGGCGATGAAGGAGTCAAAGTCAAAGCCTTGGTTCTGCTGGCCTTGAGGCTTCTCTGTCTGGTGTTTCTCCTGCTCTCTGTCCTTCTCCACCGGACTCTGGGTCTTCTCTGCCTCCTTCAGAGCAATCTGGGCCTTCACCAGCCCGTTCTTCTCGCACTTGCTCTTGGCCTTGCGATCAGCCTTCTCCTTGCTCTGCTGCTCCTTCCAGTTGGAGAGGTCGATGATGAGCTTGGGTTCGTAGTAGTGGTTTACTTCACTGTCTCTCCATATGAGGTTGTCCAGGTAGGAGGGCGACACAGCCTTGTAGTTACAGGTGTGGCTACACTGTAAGTCACAGTATTTGTTCTCGTGGTGCCCATCATCGTCATCGTCCTGCCAGGATCGCTCAGGCAGGAACAGAGTGGAGTAGTCGAAGGATGGCTCATCGAGGAACTTCTCCCGATCTCCATCAGCATATTTACGAGGATCCACCTGGAACCAGACAACAACCACCATTTAGCCTTTATCTCTTCAAAAAGACACCTGGTAAAGCTTTAGTTTACAACACTGAAAGCCATTTTCTATTTGTTATGTATTCTTTTAGCGCAATACAAAAAGCTTAACCTATGTATCCTCCCATCTGGAAGCACATTTTCACAAAACTCTTATCTATAAGCATTCAAAATGAATTTCAGCTAAACAGAAATAACTAATTGTTTGAACAGAAGTATACGATGTTTGTCAAAATTCAACACACACCTGGACTTCCTCCTCGTCCGTTACGTCAGAGAGTGCCCTTGGGTCCACCTGAACTTCATCTGGGTCGTGGGTGCTGTGCAAGTGCCAGTCAGCCTCTGACAGCTGGCTCTCATGATACCTGACGGAGTATGAAAGAGACGGACTTAAAAACTAAAAAAAAAAAAAGCTCTAGTACAGGATCTGACGATGCAAACAAACCATTAACCAATACAAAAAAAACAAACAAAAAAAAACTGGTGACCTGTCTATCCATATTATTACTGTTTATTTAGCAGACCACAAAGCAAACTATTCTCCACTGAAAAATGTCTGAACAGGGAAAATACATAACTTTGCATTTCCGAGCCTGGTCACAGAGCGCTTGGCGAGGGAAAGTGAGCAAGCATACCTGTCCCAGTTGTGGCTGTGGCTCTGGTCCATGAGCAGGATATCATCTACTTCATCCTCAATGTGGAAGGGGTGCAGAGAAATAGGCTCATCTAGGGGGAAGGAGTAGTCAGCCATATAGGGGTGGGCTAGGGCCTCCTCTGCTGTCAGGCGATCCATGGGGTTGAAGGTCAGGATCTTCTCCAGGAAATCCAGGGCTGGAGAGAGGGAGGACAATGAGATTATCGAGTTGGAAATTTTCATGCGAGATATGACCTTGACACCCGTCTTTGGTCTGTACTTCACAAGCCTGCAAGTACTTCTGTATGAATAAGTGGTACTCACCCTGGGCACTGACATCAGGCAGCAACTTGGCTAGTGGTGTGTGAGGACAGGACATGTCGTTACGGATGAAGACTGGGATGACGCTGTGGAGCTCCTGTCGGTCTTCCTCCCGCAGTACAGGGATGGACTCCAGGATCAGCTGCATCTGTTCCAACTCGTGGGCCCCTGAAACACCGGGCAAACAAACCTCAGGTGCTTTCTTAGAAGAGTAAGACAACATTCAACATCTTTCGTAACTGAGTTAAGTTTGTTTTGTTTTGAGTGCAGCAGATCATAAGAAAAGAGTTTTTTCAGTTCAGCTCAAGGCAGTTTCAACAAACAAGAACAGTCAGCAGCAGCTGGATTTGCAAAGGAGAGCAATATGGATAATAAAAGCAGACTGACTCTGAGCCAATCTCTGCTCTATATTTACCTCAGAGTCAGCCGCTTCAAATATTGCTTGCCGGCATGTTTGCATATGAGGTGTTACAGTGAGTCACACATAAGATAGTGAATCAACATTTACCTGCAAAGAGGGTTTTCCCTGTGAGCATCTCAGCAAAGATGCATCCAGCTGCCCACATGTCGATAGCTTTGGTGTAGTTGTTAGGAGAGAGCAGCAGGCGGGGAGACCTGTACCACTTGGTGACCAGACCTTCAGAGAGATGGCCCTGTGTTTGAAGGAGACATGGAGTATTTAGTGAGGGAAAATAACTCAAAATGAAAGTATGAAGAAAGTACGACAACCATATTTTCTAAACCCCCCCCCCCCCGTTTATGAACGGTTATGTCCTCATGTTTGGTTGAGGCTCTGAAATCCGTTTACCAATAATGTGCCTGCATGTTTATCTACTGTTAACACAAATCCAAGAACAAACCATGCCTGCTAGTCCATGCTAAACCACACAACCCCTGTGCCGTCTCCTTGACAGACCTGACCTGGTCACGTACACAACACAGCACAGAGACAAAGACCCCAGAGACAAATGGGGGGGCCGACACGTGCAGGCCCTGTCAGCAGTATGAGAGCGCGATAATCCCCCGCTGCCATGCACTCCACTCTCACACAGTGGCTGACTACTCACTGAACACTCAACACAAAAGGAAACTGACCTGTGTGATTGTGTATGCGTGTGCACACACACACACACACACACACACACACACACACACAGAGGGGGAGGGGTGGTGGTAAAACAACACCCATGCTGCCCTCTCTCCCCCACATGCAGTGTAGTTTGTGGTGAGACCAAAATGGTCGTCTCACCACTGACCCAGGCTCATGTTTCTGCCCTATGCTAGCTGCAAATACTTGATGTCACTCTATCCTGGAGTGTATCACTGCACGTCCTTGTTTTGATGGGCCTTAGGTATGGGCCGGTTACCAGTTTCAAGATATCCCGTGGTATGAAATAGCCATGGTTTCAAAACCACTAAAATTTTCCGTTCCTGCAGGATGAGCAGTTTTTATGTTTCATCAAAGACAGAAAGTGCAGGAATCCTGCAGGTTGTGTGCAGTAAAGAGTGTAACACGACCTCTCCCCCTCAAGTTGGTGCGAGCAAGTCAGTCAACTGTGTATAGGATGGCGAAGAAACGGAACCCCTGAACATTTTCCCCTGTCAAAAAATACGGAGGAAATAGGACAAATTTGACATCCCATCTATGGGACCACCCATCATTCTTTGCTAAATTCAAGACAACATTTTCTTGAAATTAACATTTGCAACATGCTAACAGTCAGTATTACTATTGGCTTGTTACCGAGGCAGATAACAAGGCTAATTAAGTAGCTAACATCAGCTAGTTTCACCCCTCACGTTACTACACAGAGCGAGGAAGAGTACTAAGCGATTTAGTATAATAATTAAATTTAGCTGGTATCACGTCTATACTTGTCTTTAAGTCTTACATTCGTTAAAAATCATGACATTTAAAAAACAAAAAAAACAAAACAAAACGGAAAATAAAACTGCTGCTGTTTGTGGTGAGACCATACAGACGGGGAATGTGAGAAACACTCGTGCTCTCTCTCCTTATACTGTATATGTGCATCAACACTGAAATAACAATCGATTTTATAGCATTACTTGATATTATTCTTAGCAGCAGTAGTGTATGCTGTTGTTGAAAATTAAATTATATTGTGTTCAATGGAAAATGTTTTTTACCCAAACATTTGAAAACTAAACATTTTAGAGCAGTAATTGCAATACCATGATACCGTGATATTTTTGCTTAAGGTTATCATACTGCTAAAATCTCATGCCTAATGGGCTTATAAATTACACACCATGTAAGACTGCAGATAGAACACCTTCCTTTAGGTAACCAGCTAATCTGTTTGTCTCAAGTGTAGCCGGGGCTTTTACCAAGATGCTGATAAAGTGGTCGAGGGGTTATAAGGGGAATTACAAGGTACTGACACACACACGGCTGTCAAGCACCCATTCTGAGAACAGAAACCAAAATCAGAAATACTTCATTGATCCCTGAGGGGGAATTCTTGTGTCACAGTTGCTTTCTTTGCACATCAAGGCACTGAAAGGAATAGAAATTTTATAGAAGTACTAGAAGGTTGTTATGTAGAATATAAAGAAATATGAAAATCTGAAAATAAATATAACAGTGTGGAAATGCACAGTATATGACAGACGTGTAATGCTAAATTGTAGTAGTGAGTACTGATAGTGTTGAGGTGGAACATATAAATCACTAAAAAGTGCAGTATTCCACAGAATACCGCACATTATTTCTGGAGTTATTTCTGAACAGCCAGTAAACTGTCTGACCTGTGTGAATGTGGTAACAGTAGAGAAATAAATGAATAAATGCAACAAACTTAGTTGCTACAGAGATTTGATTAGGTTAGCTTCAGTTCATTGTGTGGTGTATGATGGACTCTGAACTAAGAAGGAGCAGATTAGAGTTTGCCTACCAGCTGAGGGCATAAAATGCATAAGGTAAACATTCCAGTTCACATTTTACATTTACTGATCTCTCTGTGAGCCACTCACCACACAAGACAGACACACGGGCATTAAAGCATAAACCATCTCAATACCTCTGGCAGTAATTGGTGAATAACTTAACCACCTGACTAGACCAGGCTGACATTTAATGATTCATAGAAGTGGTTAGTCACAGCAACCTTTAGCAGGCCTGACCAGATGTCAGTAAAGGTGGTTTTGCTGCTTCACAGAAACTGGTGACTGTGGACCAAAATGATTTACTTGCTGACACGGAATATATTTGAGGCTTAACTGTCAGAAACAGACTCCAGACTGGCATGAAGGCCCGTCGTCCTCTAGTGGGATCTGTGTTTACAGCCCAGCACTGTGCAGCTCGACTGGATTCTGCCAGAGAACACCAAAATTGGCAGGTCCGCCACTGGCGCCCCCCCCGTTCTCTTCACAGACGAGAGCAGGTTGACAATGAGCACGTGACAGACCTGAAAAGAGTCTGGAGACGCTGTGGTGAACATTATGCTGCCTGCAACATCATTCAGCATGACCTGTTCGGTGGTGGGTCAGTGATGGTCTAGGGAGGCATTTCCTTTGACGGCCACACAGACCTCCATGTGCTAGCCAACGGTACCGGAATGAAATCCTCAGAGCCATTGTTAGGCCTTACGCTGGTGCAGCGGGCCCTGGGTTCCTCCTGGTACAGGCCTATGCCCGGCCTCATGTGACCAGAGTTTGAATCCAATTGAGAACCTCTGGGATGTTATGTATCGTGCATCCGATGCGGACAAGTAGCACCAGACTGTCCAGGATCTCACTGATGTCAGGGAAGAGATCGGAAATCCCCCAGACCACCATCCGCTTTCTTATCAGGAGCATGCCCACAATATGTTGATGTTGTTGGGAGTGCACACAGGTCCGTGGTGGCCATACACCCTACTGAGTACATTATGAGTTGCAGTGACTTCTTTTTCGGTGAGATTCTGAATCCAGCCCTCACTCAGTTGCTGATTTTAGTTTTCCATTGTTAATCATTTTGTTAAAAAAAATTTACAATGTACAGTAAAGAAACTTTGAACTATTTTATTCATCGAGATCTGATGTGTGATTTAAGTTTATTTCTATCTGCTCTATGGCTGATCACCATAATTCCTGCTACTTGTGCTTCTTGAAGACGATGATAAAACTACAATTAGATGCAAGAAACTGCAGGATCTTTCCAGGTTGGAGAAAAGTAAGGGAAACCACCTCTCTAAAATTCAATAAGCCTTAAATCTGTTCCCCAGCATTTTTCTTGTTAGATTCTGTGAAGTCTGGTGCCAGACAGGCCTGTTGCTGGCTGAATAACTAGGTCAAATGTGTGCGCGCTCTTGCAGTTGTGGTTTGGAGTGTGCATGATCCTTGTGTGGCAGAAAGGAGCTCTGTGAACCCTTCAACCCCTCTTTTTATAACATTCCTGAAAATCTCTATATCTCCACAGATTGCTGAATTTTAAGCTGAGGCACAAGATCCAACAATTAAGAGTTTTCCAAGTTTACATTAGTGCAACTACTTTCACTTATAGCAAAATGCAAAGACAATTGTCTACATCAATATAATATCTGTATGTCCCACTCACGTCTGTCTTGGGCCTCTAGCCTTCTCTTCAAAGGACAAGACTTATATATAGTAAATAATTTGACAGACTCAGATAATGTGACATGTAAAACTAAACTGGGTTTCACCTCATGCGTTGCCACACTGAGCAGATGCGATATCACTTAACTAAGGCACACATTAAAATGTGTTACACTATGCTGGAGTAGTTTACACCCTCAGCTTCATTTGAAACCAAAACAGCTTCCAATGGTAAACCTAAATGGATGAGTGTTATAGCCACAGCCTTCTCTTTGTCTTGTTAAAAGGGCGGGCTACAACTGGAAATGTACACAGGCTTTAGATCAGCTACAAATAAGGCCCTGAGCAAAACTCCCACAACGAGACAAAGAGCTGGCTGGAGAAAGGAGGGGAATAGGGGTTGGAGAAGTTGGATGAGTGCACGTGAATTCTTGTCATTCTTGATCCTGGGCCACCACGATGGCCGGCCTTAAGGTTTCACACCGGCAGAAACAACTCGCTTTCCCAAAACAATGGAAAGATAGCACAGAAATACAGGTAGTCTTGGCAAACTTTATACAGCATACTTAAAACAAAGCCACGCAGGATTAATAAAAGCCTGAAGGGAATCATGAGGAGTTATATTTTTATTAACCCAAGCAAAGCAAAAAAAGTAGGAACGTGTAAGGAAAAGGTGTAACAAATCCTTGAGCCTACAACACTGATGCATCTAGATACCTCATTACTGAAACTATGCCAAAACCGAGGTTCACTGGTAAAGAGCGCTTCTTTATTTAGAAACAACGTTATTCAAATAACTTGCACTCAGCCACACAGCCGCTCTGGCTCACCCAGCCTGCAAGAAGTAGAGCGTGGTTGTGAAAGTAAATTTGCCCCCAGTGATTTTACCCAAATGTCTGTCCAACACTAAAACCTGTTTTTTATAACACCTCCACACTTCACTGAGCACCATAGTATCGTGTAGGGGTGATGGGATCATTTTCAAAACAAGTCTGGTGTGAGACACCAGATGCACAGTCAATCAGATGACGATAGGTGTCATGAAAAAGTGGCTAGTTGAGATATCTCACTCCCCACCACCACAACTATTGTTATCATAGTTGAGACAGACAAAACACAGCAACACAGTTTGGAAAGGACAGCAGGGTCAAAGCCTATTAAAGTCAGTCTGACTGTAGCATTTGTATCCTTGACAAAAACTCAGCAGCAATAGTCTGCTGCAGTACTACAGCAGACAATAGTCAAACACAAGAGAGCGGAGTCCCAGTCAAGCAGCTTTTAAATACCCACTTGCCTGCATGGTTTCCATCAGCCAAAACTGCTTATATAGAAGGGAAAAAGCCCGAAAGGCCTGCATTAAGGGAGGAGTGCAGTAATGTTGAAGGGGGGCGGGGGCAGGGGTGGGGGGGTTGAGTTTCTCACACAGTGACTCAACTGTGTGAGAAAGTCAGCTAACAGCCTGCGCCTTCCTCTTCCTATTGCAGAGAGATCTATTGTCTCCATCATAGATATGAGTCATATGAGAATACAGAAGTGTATGTGACTACACCGCTAAACCTTAGTAGTCGTGGTGAGCTGGAAATGAGCAGTTCTGGTAAACAAGTGTGTGTAAAGTCTATCTCAGTGTAATGTGTGCTGTGAGCAGGATCAGGCTGTGTAAGGGATATGAATGAGGGTATGCCAGACAGAGGGATCAAATCACGTGAGCCAATTTCAGACCCTCCAATGACTAATCTGAGACACGTGTAAGCATATGACTGCCTCGGTGTTCTAAGGAGATCCAGCAGCTACAGAGGAGAGACTTCCCAACCTAGATTTCCCTCACACCACCATATGGCCTTCAACTATAATTTTCTCATCTTTTATAAAGGTGACAGAAACACACAAGGGTAATACAAGCCACCCACCTGGCTACAATTAGACAGGGTGATCCATATCTTTCTAATACAAAAGCAACCCATACATTTATATTGCTAATTACACTGCAACACAAAACAAAAGTTTATAGAGTGTATTAAAATGTGTACATTCATCATCTGGTGTGTTGACATCTGGCTTTTAATGCACTGGTTTACATTATCCCGAAATGTGATGAGACAAGGAAAAAGCCAGTGACACAATGAACAGTCGTCTGCAAGACCCAATTTTCTTGATTCGACGTGATAATGGAGGTCCGCCCTCCTGCAAATGGAACCGAGGGAAAACTAGTACTCTGATATAAATAAATCGTCATATATTTTAATGCAGCATGTCCATAACAGATCTGCTGCAGCCTCAAGCCGTCAACATCATTAGAAGCTGACAAAGGCTTAGGGCTGAACTGCGCACGCTACATTCAAAGATTTGATGTTTTTTTTTTTTCACCTGGGAATGTGGATTATCTTCATCTCTGTTAAGCCACATTATCATAAACCCACTCATTTCAGTTTTTCCCACAGAATGACTAACTGTGGCGAGGGACCAGGTGCATGTGTAACAAAATACTTCTCTGCAAAAGGGGTCACCAAATATACTTTGGCGGCCATTATTATCTCTGTGCGGCCCGCCCATGTACAGTCTGTATGTGGGAAACACACTTTGAATTGTTACACCCGTAATGGAAAAACTCAGTTCCCAGGGTTGGGTTTTCCACTGCCTCACTTCTCCTGACAAGGGAAACAGAGGCGTTACCTCAAGGAACCACACCGCATCTTGTTTACGTTCTGCTATGAAACTGCGTCACCCTGGGGGCCACCACATTACTGGGCAATAATGTAAACATCACGTGTCAGAGCCAAAAAAGCACTCATTTTTGGCCAGAAAGTGTGTAAACATAGTTGTGTTTGTTCTTCTTAGAACTCTAGTCAATGTAGCATCCGCTTATGATAAACCCCTATGAAATTCAGATTCCAAATTTCCCACAAATACAAGACTGACTGCAACAGCTACTTAGAGACTGGTCTTACCTTGTGAGAGTAGTGAGGGTCCATGATGCGGGCCAGCCCAAAGTCCCCGATCTTCAGTACCAAGTCCTCTGTGTTGACAAAGAGGTTGGCAGGCTTGAGGTCGCGGTGCAGCACATTGGCAGAGTGAATGTACTTGAGGCCCCTGAGGAGCTGGTACATGAAGAGCCTAGCGTGGCCCTCAGACAGAAGCCCCCTCTCTAGCAGCTGACACAGGTCTGTCTCCATGTACTCCTGCACAATGTAGACAGAGTTGAGCTCTGTCAGGGACACCACGTCCTCAGTTAGCCTGCGACCGCTGGGGCCCAATGTCTCAAACACCTGGTGACATAAAAAGAAGGGTCAGTGTTTTTAAATTTGACATGAATTCATTCGGTTTTCTTTCAACCTCAAAAAAAATAAAAAATATAACTACTCTTTGCTACTTTGTTGCACACCCCTTGCAACCTACCTTGACAATGTTGTCGTGGTCGAGGCGTCTGATAATCTTGATTTCCCGCAAGGCATGCTTCACACTCTGGGGGTCGGTCAAGATAATTTTCTTCACGGCTACACGCTTATCACAGTCAGTGTCAACTGCTGAGAACACCAGGCCGTTCCCTCCGTAGCCCAGAGGCTTCAAGTCCATGTAGCGCGAACCCAGATCAAAGCCATGGATGTTCATCAGTGACTCAAACTTCTCTGCCATGATGACTATTTTTGGCGTTTGCGCCAAGCTTCTGCTATCTATAAGCTTTGGTCTCTGACCGGTGTCAAGTCCAACTTGAACACCAACAGGAGTTTATCTGACAATTCCCCCACCACTTTAGAGGCTGAGCTAACTGACCCCTGTACAGACGACTACCAAGTCCCCCCTATCTGGCCTTCACTGTCAGATGTGGGGCACTAATATGTGGGTAAACTTTCTTTCCATCTTGAATAAGCCACAAAAATAATAATTTAATTCCTCCTCCGATGAGTGGATATCTTTAACTGAACAGTTCCTAGTTGACTAGTGTTTATAGACTGCAATGGAATGGACTGGAATGGGGCCAATTAAAAAACACAGACTATGTTAAACTATAAAAGCATTTAGTTGCATGTTTACAGTGCAGATACATTCAGTGTATGACTGGTCCTGAGCAGCTTTATATGATATGTGCTTAATTGCACTGTTTTCAGATTTATTTATGTATCTGTCTCTTGTAATTTTCCTGTCACCTGATCTATGAAACTGAAATTAGTCTTGACCTTAATGTCTTCAAAGTAATGTTTCGCTCTCAATGATCAGGTGGCTCAAGCTCGCCACAGTCGCAATCAAAGCTATCCTCCATTTTACTTGGGAATAACCTGAAAGACAAGGCAAAAACAGAACAAAAAAGCTAAGAAAACAATAGATGGAGTGGCAGAATAGAAATGAGTTCATGTAACAGGATATTTCCACAAACTAACCCGCCCTTCCAAGAAGTCACACCTCACCATTATTACGTTTATAATATGTTAAGGATTTCACAAAAGCAATAGACAAACAAGAAACTGTGTTATTCCGGCTTTAGGTTAAGCGTGGTGTCAATAATAGAAACTAACCCTCCCCCGTCCGGTTTAAACGCTCGCTGCTCCGGTTTCTGGGTATCGATAAAATTGTGAGATAAAACACAAGAGGCTGAGCTATGATTAAAATCCGCTTAACGTTACATACCATACATTTACAGCAAACCCACCCGCTTTTATTCCGAGTTGTACATGTTCATACGGTCTATTTTGGCCTTCACTGAGTCTGTGACTGGCTGGCGGAAAAACCCCAGGAATAGAAGCACTACGGCAAGCTGACTTGCTAACGTTACTAACAGACCTCCGTCGACTTGGTTTTAATTTATCACATAAACATTGCCACCCGCTAACACACACACAATTATACGTGGAAAACAAAGCTCTCAAGACACGTCCTATTTCGTAAGTAGCAAACAAAACGTTAATGTGAAACCCGAAGATACCGCGAACAAAGGGGCTGTTGTTGGCGGAGGCTTCTGACTACGTGGTAACGGCTTTCCTTGCGCTAAGCCGCACAAAGCCGACGTTGGTTAAACCGCTAAAAAACGATCGCGAATCTCCGGTGAAATGACATACCATGTAAATAACAGCACACAAATCGACATATACGAAATTACTTACAGTCCGTATTCGTCGCATTGGTTTCGTTATATATTTAATCAAACCTAGACGAGGTTTGACTGCTCTCCGCTCTCGAGTTCTGCGGATCTGTTGCAATCGCCATTTAGGCTGAAAGGGCGGCGGTGACGTCAAAAGGCCGCCTTCATGAACTATCGGAAATATCCCTACTTCTTTGAGAGCCCTTCACAGATTATACTGTGTGATGAGGCGATCATTTGCTGTGATGATAAGGTATGGTTGGCCTATTACAAATATAAGTATATAAATAAAATGTAATATATTTTATATATTGCTGTATTAGCTATAAATTATATTCTGAAGCCACTATTCTGTTCATTCGCTAATTTAGATGCAGGAAGCTAGTGCAAAAACGGTTGTTAACTAACATTAACTGCTTTATCACCAATTAAATTAAAAATATATTTATTACATTAAGTGACGTTATCTTATATGTACATTTTCATATAGCTATTTTTCACAATCCCAAAAACAGTCTCTGTCTCATCTTTCTTGTAATGCCTTTGTTAGAATTTGTTAGGCACTTATAAATATGTAGGCTAAATGAATAGAATGTTTTTTTTTAAATATTTGTCTACAAATGATGGTTGAAGTGAGGTTTTATATGTAAAGTACATAATTAAATAAATAAAACAAAAGCCACAAAAACAGCTACTTAAGATTATGGCAGCCTTAAATACTGTAATGTGTCAGATATTGTGGGCTGTCTAAGTAAGCAGTACGGAGCCTGTCGTTGTAACAGCTCCGAGCCGTACCTGAAAGCAGCAGTAGTCGTATTCAAAACGTGTCTGGCTGAATGAGGATCACGTGACAGCGGTAGATTCAAAATCCAGCAATATTCAATATTTATGATAACAGCATCAATGATGCCAATAACGCTGTCAGTAAACAAGATTGTTACAAGCATATTTATGTAGGCTAAATATAACACCTTCAAAACAAAGTTCAGCCACAGATGCAACTTGAAACAAATAAGCATCGACTAGGCTATATGCCTTTTAATCCCAGTAACGTAAAGAAAGACATACAGATTTTACTAAACATGTAAAGAAAGACAGACAGATTTGTACTTTTATAATTTTTTTTGCTGTCAATAGTTTTATTTCACTGCCTCCAATAAACAAAATGATCTGTGATAAAAGATGAGGGAAAAGAACATTCTGAATTTTATTATCTGTCCAAGGAGAGATGAAAATGCTGCAGACCAGGCGCTGTAACAGTTGCATATCTTACATGAGTTAGAGATCGCGCAATTTATGTTTTCTTCTTTCTATTTGCTGTTTATTATTTCACATTCTTCCCAAATAATATACTATAAATGTATATACGCTAAATAATAAAAATGTAGGCATAGGTAGGCCTGCCAATATCTAGACCCCCCCTCTCTTTACAGGCTGGTATTTCTCCTATTTTACATGCGTTTGTTTTGTTTTTTAATGTAGGCCTACAGCGCTTGTTTGTTTTATCTTAGCAAATACATTCTTGTTATCCGGATTAGTCCACAATTTGTTTCCCCAATTGTTTTTTTGTCTTTGGTGGGAATTATTGTTGTTTTCAGCTTATGGCACGCAGTATTGCATTAGTCAGTGAGAAAATCGCTCATGCAGGTCACTCACTGCGGCTTGCGGATTTAGAAAGTCCATCTGGCACCGAGATGCGCAGGGTGTTTCTCTTTTGGCGGTCCGCCCTGATCTTCCTGCGGCTTACACATCCCGAGCAAAACAAAGTCAATAGATCAACGAAGGCACTGTTTTTCCTTGCTCAGATCCGTCATTCAGACTGCGGATTTACGGTGTCCTACAGCGCATGGCCCTCTCTGGCTGTGGATACTGTGAATGGATGAATGGATGCATGCAGCAGCATCACAACCGCAGCAGTCTACATCAGCATCCGCAGGCAGACCATGTGAGAACCCATGTGCCCGAGAATGCAGATGCCTCTCACAGGTCGGGATGGGCTCTGCGATGGAGAGCAGAAACTGCATGCGCACTGAGAGGGATGCGACAGACTTGGAGAAAGACTCATTGTCTTTGTTATTAGAAATTATATTGGGCCTACCTTAGTAAGCTATGTATAATGACGTCGTAGTTTATGACGAGATTTTGTCTCACACCAATCCCAAAGACATAAAGTTAAGTAATAATGTATAATTGTATCTTGCTTAGCTAAAGACAGACAGAATAAAGGGAGGTTCATGCAATAGAGCCTCGGTTTGCTGAGATATACTTAGTACAGCCTACTGTGTTTAAGGTAAGTTTATTGACTTTGCCACAAGAGAGGAAAGGCTTGAATGAACTAGGCCTACTTTAAGAATTGTAGGTTTGCAATGAATGTTTAGTAACTCCTGCTAAAACCATCCAAGTTTTGATTTCCATCCTCTGGGCTACTCAAAGGTCAGAGGTCATGAGACATTTTGAACCAATGTCCTCCTGTTGAAGGATGCACTACCTTTCCTCCCAGCCAAGACACTTTACATCCTCCACAAGTCAGAAACCATAAGAGAGACAGTTTAAAATGTCCTTTCATTAGAGTACATAATATGCTCAACTTGCACAAGCCTATGGCCTCCTTTCACAACCCTCCCTGATTGCTTCTGATTAAAGCTATTAATAATTAAAAATCACATTTGTGGATAAGGTATTGGCACTTGCTTGCCCCATGAGTGCTCTTTGCCCTCTGCTGTAGATGAATGAATAGAGGGGAGAAGGTAAAGCTGTATCTCACCCTACCTGTAGGGGTCATAAGATAATTCCCTCGCACTAATTGTTTTGGAGAAGACATATTTAAAAAAAATAGTCTCCCTCTTCTTTATAATCGTATTCCAGTCACAAACAACTACTAACAGTGTGTCTCCAATGGGGTCCATACAGCCTCTTCTGCAGGCCTCCGACAAATAGTTGACATCAAGTCTTCACCCAACAAATTGTAAGATGAATAGACATTACAGTGGCATCTATTGGTGCCACTTACAGTTACTATTAGTGCTGTACTACTGTAATGCTCTATATGGTCCAAATCTAACACTGTACTGTGCTGCAGTCCAGTGTCTCTTGTGTGACGAATGAAGTTGCACACATGTTGTTTACCTAAGTTCATCCACTGGTGATGGTGGTATCACTCCCACACACACTTTCACCTGTAAAGAGAATCTGAGTGTGTCTCAGCCACATTCCTGCATTACTATACTCCCACTTCAACACCAGACGTATCACCTGTTCTTTACGTTTTACCTGTTCTCCACGTTTAATTGTTTTGACCTATTTCTTGGCAAAAACTGGAATATTCTAACATCACTAACACATTACAAATGTCTATTTGTTCCTTACGGAAAATGCAATCTTCATGCCACTTACCGACACTGAAATTCTCCTGAGACGACCGGAGCAACATGGTACAGAAGTTAATAGTCCAATCCAGGAAAATTAACTGTATATCCAACACTGCCAGGCAGACAGGTGGAGGGGTTTTCTGCGCAGTCCAGTATCTCCCTGTATATGTGTGGGTATGTGAATGTATTCTCAGAGCTTAGGCGGTGTGTTATCCTACTCCATGTGCCTCTGGTTGTGAGGTGGAGCTCCATGGACAGTTAATATAGGCCAGGGAGGAAAGGGGAGGAGACTGCTCTGTATGGCATGGCCTGTCAGTGTGTCAGACCCACTACCAGAAGAGTTCAGTGCCACCACCTCTCTCTGTCTCTCTCTTTCACTGTTAAATGTCTTACTCTCCCCCCAGCTAGTTAGTGATTCATGACTTTTATCTGTTAGCTTAAATTAAAGGATTACACTACCCTAAAGGGTTATGAATGTTCTGCATTTCTTTGGCTTAGGAAAACGCTCCAAAACACATTTGATTGAAATGAAAATACATGCACATATTGCCATAAACAAGGCAGATTTTTATAACATTACAGCACATGCACACACCATACTGTCTGTGGAAGAAGACACTTTTATGTGTTTGCAGTTCTTCCTCTGAACGGGAGTGTTTTGTGTTTATCAATGGGGGGTTTATGAAGTGGTGATTCTAAAAATGCCATAGAAGAATCTGTTTTCCTCCTGCCCGACAACTCCGATTTCTTTCCTTCCTTCAACCCATATCTGCTACCCATGTCTGCCACTCTCTGCTTGTGAGACAGGTCCTGCTGGCAGGGCTCCCTCCTCTGTCTCAATCTGCTTGTCAGAAGGCAGGTTGCTGGCATCTCAACAGACTTTGGACTGTAAGGAAATGTGTGCATGTGTGTTTGATATTTAAACCATACTGCTGAAGGGACCGGACCAGCTGTGTGTTGTCAAAATATCTGAATGGACATATGAGGAAATGAGGGCAAAGCTATGGGTTTTATTGTTGTTTGAGTATATATTGCTTTTCCTCTGACTGCTCTCTTATCATTTCTACCTAAGATGAGCATATGTTTGTGTGGGCGTGCCGCTATGTCAGTCTACTAACACCTAACACTCAAAGGATAGCCTGTATGGGCACCATTAATGAATTTATCACTTATTACCCTGAATGAGTACAGTGAGAGTCTGTCTGATAGTCTGTCTCACTGGACCTGAAGCCAAGGTGAAGAATGGATCAAGACAGGGCATGAATTCCTGCATTGCCATTCATTTTAGTGGCCATTTGACCCTTACAGGAGCTGTCTCATGTTCACTTCAGATACCACATAACTGGGGTATTTCACAGTATTGTGAAAGAGGCCTACACACCCTCTGAGACTGTGTCTCCAGTATAAGGAGCAACATGTTTACGTAATGGCATCCTTTATGATTTGATCTACAGTAATTCACAGGAAAAGATTTCTGCATTCTCCTATACTTGTTTGATTACTTAATTTTTTTTAAACCTATCTGGTCTTTGCTTGAGATTTTGGAAAAAGCCTCCTGTTCACACCAGTTGACTCAGAGCAAACTGGCTGTCTAATCTAACTGCTTTCTGTTCTGGGATGTTTCCCTCTTCCTGTGTCTGCATCGAGGATGTCCACTCACAGTCAGGTAAAGTAAGATTAGCGTGTAAAGAAACACACAAATTTACTGTGTGCAGGACAGATGGGATGGGATTTGAATGACTTACTCCAACTGTTAGTGGTACGTGATATGTGATGAGGCTAGCACGCTTGTCGAGGGTCTATCAGTTGTGCATATTAATGCAAAGAATAAATGTTAGAGCAGCAACAAGTCTTCCTCAATTTATGAATCACTTTTCAAGTCTAAATGAAAAGAGAGGAGAGGAGAGGACCATCAGCTGTCCTCTCACCATGTGCGAGTTGATTATGCTAATACCTAAAGGGCTCTGTGTGTGTGTGTGTGTGTGTGTGTGTGTGTGTGTGTGTGTGTGTCTTGGGGGTATGAGCCATGCTTTCAATGATGTGATGTAACCCGTTTTGCTTGCTCCTGGCCCTCAGTTAAACAATAAAAAATCCTGTCAATTCTCAGGATTTTCTGCAGAGAAATAATTAAGCATCTGGCAGGGACATTGTGTCTATTGTGTGTGTTTGATGTGATTGAATTTGTTTGTATGGGGTCGGGGATAAAACTCTGTGTTCTGTGGTGATGTAAGAGGATCAGAAGCTCTGGAATCTGGAGGTTTCTTAACAGGACTAAAACAGAAACCTTTCACTCGTAGGTGCTTGTGTGTTTAAAACTACTCTACGGGTTCAGATAGCAAACAGCTGGTCAAAGTCACTGTCCCGGCCAAATGTCCAAGATCTTGGCATAACAGTGAATTAATGTGGCGTAAATTTAGATGTAGCCTTAAAAGCCATGGAAGTTTGCCTGCACACATTTAGACAACTGGAGTAATCATTTTAAAGTATGTTGTGTAAAAGCAAACCTTATACACTATCCAAACATGCTATCCTCTCCAGGACAGGTATTACCAAGAAAATAACTTCCATAGTCTCCAGCGGGAGTTTGACTTATTGTAAGGGATTGAAATAAATCCTCTAAGCAACCTAAAATTCGGAGTAGAAAATAATCTTACAGTTCTTGGAAAGTCATTTGAAAAATGTTTGACATAAGTGGAAACTCTTTTCTTCTTTTTTATGACAGTAAAACCATAAAGATAAAAAACAAGGTCAAAGTCAGATGCTGCCTGTGTTTTCATCCACAATAGTGATGGAACAAATACTGGAAAAGCTCACTGTTCAATGTCTGAATAAGGTCATAAAATCCTGATTATTAACGTCGAACACACTGCCTACAGCACTCCAATGGAGAGAGAGAGATAGAGAGAGATTGGTAGATTGATAAAAGGCTGTGTATGATATCTGCTATGTCGATGTGTGATAATGTTACCATAGTACCTCTGTCCGCTCCCTCTCTTTTTACTGTCTACAAGGTCTTATTACTCATAATATTTGGGTTTCAAATAAGATCAAGGACAACCTGTGTCATCATTATCAGCTGTCTACTATCTGAACATATTTCATAACTCCTGCTTTTGTCTCCCTCAGTCTGGTTTGTGCATGTTGTTGGTACTGTATCCCATGATTTTACTGATTATTATCTCCGTGTGCTGTGTCAGTGATTGACTAATTTTATATGTCTGCATGTAAATGCTGGTATTTTGGGCAAATAGAGCGTATCTGTCTGCACTTATGTGTATTTGTGCAAGTCGAGGTCATGATGCTGTTCCCAGCTAGAAGACCTGCGACATCATTTTCAGCAATTACATAACATTTCTCAGACTTTCAGGGGGACTCATTTGCATTTCTCTCCAGTCCCAAACAGCCGCAGCATCAAGCCTCTTATCCCACATCGGGTCACACCAGCAGTACGTGTAGGATTGATTGACCTCTCCTGTCAGAGTGTGTGTCACAGGTGCTGAACAGCAGCGCTTTCCATTAATCACAGACTGATCACAGCTGAACCTGAAACTCACACAGATTACTCGCCGTGTTGGACTCCATCCCCATTCAGTTTCCCATCAGCTAAACTCAGGAGGACTACAGAGTGGATGGTGCATCGATGTGTAGCAATAATGGGCAACACAGCCAGCCAACGGTATTAAGATTACCAGCAAGTGATCAGGCAGCCAGCTTGGATCAGGCCTGTCTTTTCAATGTGGCAGCAGTCTGTGAATAGCACTGCAGCTGCTCTCCCTGCCCTGCTTCCTTGGCCTTCCTGCATTGCCTCTGTGTCTGTCACTGCAGATCGATGCAGCACTACAACAGGGAAAAAGCACACAATGTTCAGTTCCATCGGCAGAGTGTCAGGTCTAATGGGGAGCCTGTGTGACCAATCTTGGCATGACCTAGCCAAGCTGTCACTGCGATCTGCCCACCCCTGCATACAAATCATTGGATTAAAGGTTTCACAATGCTCCTCTTGGATTGGCTATCTACACATCTCTGGGCTGACATCACCGGCGACCTTCTGTAAAAATGCTAAGGGTCCTTATCTGAGATGTGCCCTTATCCTCTCCAGTTATAACTACATGTAACACAGCTTTAAAAATGAGATTTTCCAGTCACACGGCAAGCAGGCCTGTGACAGCCTACAGATTGGCCTGTGAAAAATATCAATCATTAACCTGTACTACTATAGCATGGTGTGATAGGAAGGGAAGTGGAAAAACACATTGCTGTTGCAGGTCAACTGCACTGCATCCTTCGTCTATCAGGGGACACTGAACTCAGGTTTGTTTTGCAATAACATGTAATCCTGTACCACGGAGTGCTACAGTTCTTGGACCAACTGAGGTGTGTGTTCATTTGGTAATCTGGAGACTTGTGTGTGTTCATGTGCGTGCGTACGTGTTTTCCCAGCTGCATTACATGCTCCACAGTAGGCCTACACCCTTGTGTGGGATGATAGGTTGGAGCAGAGTGTTTTGGTGGATGGGTCATTGCAGTTCAGTTTATCTCTGCTCCTCTGCACTGCTGAGGAATATATTGCATAATTTTATAAAAAATGAAACGGGATTAGAGTTGGTTTTTTTTGCATCTGTTGAACATTTCTTTGCAGCCTACATAACTCTTATCAGGAAGGATTATATTGGGAGATTGGGCAGTGCAGAGGATAGAGGGATTGTATCATTATCCAGTGGTTATATAAGGGTAGATGACAGAGGAGCCCCTACCTCTGCTCACCCCTCTATATCCTGCTGAACCGTTTCTTTTCTGTCTAAATGAAAACACCTCCTGTGATGTCCCTGCGTAAGTTCTCCAGTATAGATGGGAGAGATCAATACACTGGGTTTAGTACGAGTATGTGGTGTGTGTGTGTGTGTGTGTGGAATTGCATGTGCAATGTGATACATCTGGTAATGAATGGATGACCATGTGCTTTCAGACAAATCCAGTGCCACAGACAGGCCAAGGTGACAAGCCAGAGCTAATGTTTTACACCTCTGTTAAATACCCCCTGACGCTCAGGAATGTAATGAAAGACTTTATCCAAAGACAAAGTTCAAATTTGAAATATTTTGCCTCTACTTCTCTGCATTTAGATCAATAATTTGCATGTATGATCACTGCTATGTAGATTAATTTATGCACACCTGCAGTAGAACTCAGTTCAAGTAAAAACAGTACAAAGAAGACAAGCCTGTCTCCTATGATATGTTTATTAAAGGCATAGTTCAACATTTTGAAAAATGCATTTATTATCAGAGTCAGATGAGAAGATACTCACATAGTTGTCCATTCAATATATGGCTCCTAGTCAGCAGCTTAGCAAAAGACTGAAAATAACTATCCTGGCTCTAGGGAACAAAATCTGACTACCACCTCTTAAACACACTAATTAACACGTTGTGTCTTGTTTGTTTAATTTGTGGAAAAACTGAAGTCTAAAAATCTGTGGTTTTATGGGGCCAGAGTATTTCTTGGACGGGCGCAGTCTTCACCCTGGCCTTGCAAGGGAACCAGCAGAGAATCCAGGCTTTCTCCTTATGTTGGTAACAAACATTATCCATGTGGATTTAATTTCCAAAATGATTAAATGCACATTAGTTTTATATAAACTTACTTTCTAGGAGACTGCTTTGAATAAGAATAGTGCAACATGGATTCATTTGACCAAATAAATAGACTTGATTGGGTAATCAGAATCCAATTTATTAACTTTTGTACATCAGGGCAGATAAGAGAGAAATCAATGGCTGTTTTTGTTTAATTGTGTAACTGGTCTTAGTCATGCGTGAGCAGCTAAACTCTGCAGGCTGTGTTCCTTTTCAAACAGCAGAGGAGCACAAATAAGCAACGCAAGTGTCTGATGTGGAGTGGCAGCTGAGTTTAAAGCACAAACAGACAGAAGACAATTACATAGAAGTGGTAGGATGGTGCTTTGAGGTTTAGAGTTTCATCATAAAGCCATTGACAACCTCTGCCTATCTTTGTGTCTCCTAGCTTGCTCTTCTATTGTTTCTGAGATTTTTGACATTTCAGGATAACACTTACACACCTCACCCAGATTTTCAGCTGCTCATGGCAACGTCAAACTCTGTACAAGGAAATGACTATGGTATGATCTGTATTGGTAATGTGAAAGGTGAACAAGCACAACCACACTATTTATTTTTCTTCTGGTTGATGGCCTGACGCTTTGTTAGCAAGCCTACCACTTCTGCGTGTGCACTGTTCTCACAGACAGTGCATGAACAAATAGGCTACTTCCTTGCAATAATCCCTTTCACGAGAGAGGGGAGCGTCTGTGGCCGAGAGACAGGCTTAATAGAGTCATTTCATGCGGAAAAGAAGTTGCAAAAAATTAAGATCTACACTTCACAAAGACAGAGCAATATAATTGGAGAAAGCGGGAAAGATACAATATAGCAGAGATTTATTCATTTACATTGCATTCAGTAAGAAATGTACAAAATGTGATTACGTCCGTATGTCCACAGATACATTCAGACATTTAGACAACAGCACAGGAGTTTCTCACTGCAAAACAACTTTACAAAACGGTACAAAAAACTGTGACTCAGGAATGAGGGAGGAATGAATCAGGAATGACCTGATGATTACTTAATTGTTAAATTGTAAAAAGTAGTTTCTGAATATCTCAGAACTGAGGACCGTATAGACGATAATGGAAAGTTACGACAGAACAGACTGAGAGATACTATATTAATAAATCATTACATAATGATTAGTTCATTACTACCTGTGAATCAACATACAGACAACTCTCTTCATGAGTAGCTCATCTAGAGTTAATGAGTAGCTCAGTAGAGTAGTAGTAGTAGTAACTTTTGCCTTCCCAAGTAAAGTGGTAAACCATTTACATGGTTAAGAAGTGGGATTACTTAGCAACTCCTTAGTATAATGTATCACTTTACTTGGAGATTCAGAAAAAGAGTAAGTAATGATTAATGAATTAAGTAATATTTAAATCCTATCATTTTGTGCCACTCAGAGTTTATCAGGAACTAGAGTGGTCAGTATGTCTATTGATAGATATTTCTGAATTAATCATTATGTAAAGATTCATTAATGTGGTATCTCTCAGTCTGTTCTCTAATAACTCTCTATTATCATCTATAGCCTACAGGCCTCAATTCTGAGATATTCAGGAAATACTTATTAACAATTAATTAATTATCAGGCCCTTCCTTCCTTTAAGATTGTGTGTACTGTATTGTAAAGTGTTTCCAGAATTACAGTTCTGCAGTTCCCCTCAGCTTTAAGGAGCTTTTTAGTGTTTTTCAGCTCATTATTCGGCCTGTAACTTTTGCCAGTTGAACTGTTAACTATCACCACTCTCAAAGATGTTTTCGACTGCATCGAGCAGCTGTTTTCTGCAAAAAAGCTATGCAAATCCACTGTTCAACACCTCATGTGAAAGAGGTGTGTTTTAACATCCTATATTCAACTATAACCCAACTACCGACCATGCAATGCATCACCATGTATTAACATGTTGCTTCACCAGGGTCTTTTGTGTTATGGGAACTCTTCCTCAGGAGTGCTAATGAGGACCTAAGAGTCAAACAAAGGAAACAGCAACACAGGTGAGTACAGGGGGTCAGCAGCTGTTTGCTTTTTCTTCTTCTGTGTTGATGCAGACAAACAAGAGACCTCACCCCAGGCTGGCCTGTGTGTTGATTTGCTTTCTGATGTGAGACTTAGGGCTTTACAGGTAGACACACTGGGAGTGAGTTAGCAAATGTGCCCTACTTACTGATAAGAAAGCAGAGCCACAAAGTGTGCAACAGTGGTCTTACATCTGCTGCCAAGCACTCGCCCTCCCGTCTGCCCATCAGGTTTGTGTGTGCAACCAACCAATCTCCCACATGTTACTCACATACAGTAAAAGAAACAACACACGACAGACTGAACAGTATGTACTACAAATTCACAAGTAAATATGCGTTCTTGTACACGCTCCTGAATTCCTGAGGCTGTACTTAAGGCTTCAGAAGTCAGTTATATAATGTAATAGCGTCAGAACAGGCAGCACAGCATCTCATTCCTTGAAGCAAAATGTCCAAGTAGCCATGCATTTATGCTGTGCTAGTTGGGCTGTGTATTAAAACACAAAAGTAACAGTTTTATTATTACTCAGTTTTATGTTACATATTCAGACATCACATGAGAAAACACATGACCTTTCAAACTCTCATATACATGGCTTAAATATATGATTCAATATCATGCATTTTGATAGCTTTTTGGAATATGATGTACTATATCTCTGGTGCATATGTTTGATCATGTCCTCATAAATTATTCTTCATCCAAAGGTTGGCCCCTAAAGTCTCTCTGCAATTCACCGTCCATTTCCCATGGCCCACTGTATCAAATATCTGACATCATACATGGGAGACATTTTCCAGTTTAGGGGTATGCCTCTTTACATTGATCAAGTAATCTTGCCTTGATCAAGGTACTACATAAAACTCATCTCACATCAGCGACAAAACAGCTTGTCTCCTAGTAAAATACTGACCTCAGTGACACAGTAACTCATTGCAAAAACGACCATGTAGCCTTGTGCGGTGTTGCATCTTCCGGGAAACCCACCAAGAATCACTGAAGTCACATGGTATCCAAATGAACTGATTCAACTATGCCATGTATGGATCTCTGCAGGAGTGTCTTGGGTTATTCTACAATATATTGAACTATAATAAAAGTATTTTGTAAGAATGGGCAAGTTGATTCACTTCCAAAAGCAGGTCATGAGGTTAACCAGTCTTGTTTTATTGGTGCAGCACTCTATTTGATGTCTTATGCAATCAAATTGAGCAAAACAAGTGCCAACAACACCGGCACTATTAAAAATTAGCCAAACACATCAAGCTTCTTCAGATAAACAACCAGGACACACTGTGTTTGTACAAATGGGTATTTTTCTCATCACCACCTCCTCCCATCCTCTCTCCATTTATTGTCCTCCTTTTCATGCCAAGGTAGTCATACGCACAGATTTTGCCGTCAGCAGTTTCTACAGTGTGATTTGGATGTTGTTCAAGTTTAAAGAAGTTGTTGTAGTTTTATACAATGCGTAAAAACAATCTTGCAATTCTTACAACCATATACTGTATGTGGCCAACAATCAGTATTCTTCTAATGTGGTAAACCATACATTTTCAGAAGAGACCTGCTTTAATTATCTCACCTTTATTAGACTAACAATAAAACAAGAAGACAAACACTAAGTGTGACAATGGTAGTAAAATGTAGAGTAAATTTGTGACTCATTTCCTTCTCTCCTCTGAGAGCATATCGTCGCTGTCGGGCAGAAACTCCTATCTCCACATTTTATCATTTTTATTTTTTTAAATAAATCAGTGTTATTGGTCACCCTTTACGTCTGTCTGTGGTTTTTACAAATATTTTACCAATACAAAGTATAAAAACAGCTTGTGACTCTCAATGATGCCGTGTTCAATTATAATAAAAACACAGGGTTTTTTTTATTTCCTGAAAAATCACGAGTTGGGACATAGAAGGTTTGTGCCCGACAGCGACGGTATATTACCACATGTGCTGATACAGCAGACACCTTCGTCCTTGCTCTCCCACGGTTATGTGGCCTGCCCAGCTCCTATACTCTACTACAGCACTGCTTTACTCTCCTGGAAGATTTAGCTCTTGAGAACCTTTAGCCTACATACCATGAGAACTGGGAGAGGCTAGTTATTCCAAGAAATAAAGTTAAGCAGTATTACCGACCTCCTGTCAGACAGGTTGACACAAAAGAAATTCAGACAGTAAGGCGGTGAAACAGAAAGAAAAGAAAGGTCTGTGGAAACTAATGAAGAGTTTCCATGGGGGAGGAGGGGGCTTTAACCAAGGAGACATGTCATGGCCAGCAAAAATGTAGTCTATCTGATTAATCTGGTAAGAGGCCAAGGAAATAAGGTGTTGAGTTAGGAGTTTTGTTATATGTGCGCACTACAGCAAATACAAAAATAAAGTAAAATACAGTTTTGAGATGAGTGAGGAAAAGATTTGACAGATAAAGAAAAAGAAACAAAAAACTCTATTTGACCTGGACATGAATGGGTTTCTATTTCACATCTTTTCCAAGAACCAAAATCACATATACGGTGCGGCCTATTTTTAACAGCTTGCCATTTGCATCATGCTGTTACTGTAGATGAGAGGAGTATAGATGCATGGGTAGTGACCTGCAGCATGTCATGTGGCCTGCATCATCATGAAGTGATTAATACTTACAGAGGAAATCAAAGCAGTAAATATGGGAAAGATTTGAGGACAAATTAAAACAGCAGATCATAGATGCGAAGCCCCCTGCAAAGTTCAACAGTATTACATAGTGAATGGTCTTAGTCCAATTTGTTATCTGTTCACATTGCCAATGCACCTAACAGTCATAAATGAAAGAATACACACGAGAGTAAGCTAATTTCAGAAGTGCTTCACACAGAGGTGGCTGTGTAGTGAATGACGTGGAGGCAGTAGGTTTAGGTCAGTGAGTTTAGTTTAGAGGGGGTGAAGAAGTCTTCGCCTGTGAAGAGGAATCTGCGTCCTCAACAGAATGTGCTGCTGTTTCAGTTCAGGCTTGCCGTGGGGATTCCTCACTAAGAGAGGGCCTGGACCTCCCAGCATGCAACAGAGCATGCTGACATTTGTTAATTCAGTCAGTCAGTCAGTCAGTCAGTCAACCAGCCAGTCAGCCAGTCCCCCTTTCTTGTGGAGGACTATGTACTCAGTGCCACAACGAAAAATAATCATTTACATGTAAAAGTCTTGCATTCAACCCTGCATGAAAAAAAGTAAAGTCAAACAAGTCTTGGCAATCAAATTTGCTGATGATCCTACAGCTGGAGAATATTTTCTTTAAACTCTATCTTTCCAAAACTAGATTTCTGGAAGTTAGTGGAGGAAAAGTAGAATGTCTTCGGAAATAGACATATATAAAGCAAGTCTTTGTAACTTAGGCATTCAGAGAAATAACACATTAATTCTACAAATGATCCAAACCTGGTCCATTTGAATAAATTCATGGTCACTCTTGTCACCAAAGTCATACAATCATCCTTCATGAAGTTTGGATTTGAGGGTATATTTTTCCCAATATTAGAAAGCATGTCTCTAGGTGTCCCAGTCATGTCCCCACTGTTCAATTTAAAACATTGACTAGTAATCATCTTTGTTGACTTTGTCTGTGTCGTCAGAGCTCTTTTATGACTGCAAACTGGCATTCAATCTAATGTGAACTACATGTAACAGCACGTTGTAAAGGTGATTCGGGTTCGAATTACAGGGGGGATTGGGGGTGTCTGACCCCCCTAATTATGGCTTGGACCTGTTGGCAGTTTTGCTGTAGAATAATGACCTCTGACAACAAACGTTGTCGTGTGGTATGGGACACCCATGAACTGGTGTAATGAATTTGATTTATCATCTACAGACTGCACACATTAGTTAAACAAGCAAGGATATTGTAAGCATTGTAAGATTTTAGTTTACTGAAGCCGCGCCTGCGCTGTACTGGGTTTTCTTTCTGGCCTGGAAAAAAAGTGTACCCGCCCGGTTGTCACTGTATAATTTGCACCCTGGGTGATTCATTTTTAAAGTTAAAGTCTTTTCTTATCACACTTTGACATTGTTTTGTCTCTCGTCTGCACTTTTGACATTCTGGAAGGCAATTTACATCTTGTTACCGATGAAACGTCTGCAGCATGTGTGTGTGTGTTCATCTTAATCTGCTGAGCTGTGATTGTTAATATGATGTTGAAAGAGAAAATCCCTCCTCACAGATCAATCCTCTTAACTGATTAAAGCTTTACCAGAGGTTCCACTCCCTGCAGCCATCTATAGGTCAGCCGCCTGCTGTTATGGAGCACATTGGGTTCAGTACTGATTAGGGCCATTACAACTGTTGCTGTAATGAAAGAAATAATGTTAAGCTAATGAACCTTGATAATTGAAAACTGTAATATATAGCATTACACAAACAGTAATTATTTTGAGTACATTTTGAGCACAGTGCTCAAAAAAATTAAACAGATTTTTTGAATTCGGCCAAGTCTTTTCATTTTTGAGCTCCATTCACTTCTAACAGGCAATGTGACTACTAACAGATAGTAATTTCAACCAGGAAGACTATCTTTATGTGTCACTCATTCACAAGTCACTTTCTCTCATACACCCTTGCTGTTATTGCCCTCTAACAACTGACTCTGGGCGATCTCCCTTAGTTTTCCAATAAGGTTTTACCACAATCAGCATAGCCAATGAAGTCACAGTCAAACTTTAAAACCCTTCTCTCCTCTATTTCTATGCCTCTACAGCTGCAACACCCCAGTAAAGTACCACGTCATCACAATGGGGTCTAATTGCCAAATTAGTTTTCACGTTCTCCTATTCAGTGCACCACATGTCAATAAATTATTGTTGTTTTACTCAGTCAAGTCTCTCCTGATTGACTTTTATTGCTTTCTCCAAATTCTACTTTAGTCTTGACCCAGTTTGGACACTTTCCTCTGTGTCTGCATTTATCTGCTATGTCAAAGTTAAAGAGACTGAAACTGGGTCAGGCTGAGCATGTGAGGGGCCCTGAAAAGAGGCTAACCAGCAGGCTAGACCATTGTCCCCTCACTCCAGGTATGAAATGAGAGTGTGTATTTGTGTGTGTGTTTGTTTTTGGCTTCTCTTTAATGCACTGGGTGTTCTCACTCAACCGATGCTCTATTTGTGGAAGTATCCATGGCAATAATGACTTGCAGTCATGGAAAAGGGGCGGATGGACAAGTGGATGCGTCTATTTAGCACACATGGTCGAGATCTCTGTTCTCAGCCAGTCTATTTACCTACTCAAACAAGAGTGGGGGAGAGGGTTGAACAGGTTGTGAGGCTAAGGATGGGTAAAAATTTCAAGAAAACCAAAGAGAATTATAAAAAGGAAAGAAGGAAATTGGAAGTAAGGAGTTTAGGGAGTGATAACAAGACCAGAGGCCCCAGGGATAATTTGGATTTGCAACAAGACACAATGCTTTACTTTCACAACATGACTAAAGCTGCTGCATTCTGCTTTCCCAAAGTATATGCCATTACATAATCAGCATCCTACGGCATTAACGATGCTGTTTCTGAATCATTTACAGTAGGAGAAAAGTACTTGCTCACCAGTAACACATTGCACCAAGTCACAAGAAAAAGATCACTGACTGGACCAGTGATTGTGCACTGCTGCAGCAGATATACAGGGACTTCTGAGAGAGGGAGGGAGAAATGGAGACAGGGTGGGAAAACAGGTAATTAGCTGAAAGCAACTGTTACCTGGAGACTAGAGATGAGAATGGGTGGAAGAAGGTGCGCGCACACACACACACACACACACACACACACACACACACACACGATAACCAGATTTTATAATTCCCTCTCTGTCGGGAGCCTGTTTTGAGCAGAGAAAAGGTGTTAACTTCAGCAAAAACCAGCTCTCTTGCTCTGCAGCACCACTCTCAGCAGTCCACTGTGGAGTGATTTCATAGACTCCACGGAAGACAAAGACAACAGAGTCCTAATCATCAGTCATCAACCAATCAAAACAGACATCTAAATGAAAGTGTCCCAAAGGGAATATAAATGCATTGCAACCAGGAATGAGGGAACAACCCATCCCTGTTTGCAGTGCTTGCAAATTTGTTCCAGAAGACTGAGGGACATTATGCCATTAAAGCTACATTATGTAGCATTAAAGCTATCAGATAAAATGCTAACAACTTCTTGCATCATTTGCATTATGCGCTGTATAAAAGAGCAACTATTTAAGATCTCTTCAGATTTGTTTCAGTGTTGCTCTGAAATCAAGGACTAAATATCTGTGTTACTATGACAATTGTGAAAACAGGTGGTTACCACCGTCAGGAATCACTTAAAATAAAGTGATCATTCAACCAAAGTCTGTGCAAATGCTCGTAAGAGATCGTACATTAGTCACCTATTATCCTGCTCTAAATGCTTTGGCTTATCTAACTGAGGTGGTGAGACAGGGGGGAGATGACACATAACTATGATGGAAAGATATAGACAGAGAAAGAAAGAGATAGTTTGCTTGGCTTGGTGCTGGCAGGCTGGTTAGATAATTGAAGGTCAGGAACAAGGTGTAATGTGCTGTGAGTCGCACTGGGCTCTGAAATACCGCAGGCCTGGGGAGACTGGGCAAGCTTTCGGCCCACACATGACCTTTTTCGCATCCTCTGTTCTCTTTTACAACATTATTTTCCTCTCTTTTTTTAACGTCCTGGTCCAAGATACACATCCTATCTCGTTTATACCCAGTTAAACCAGAAAACTGACTAGTGAACAAACTCTGCTGCGCAACCAAATTTAAATTAATTCACTTCACCAGGGCAACACAGGATGCACAAGATAAGTGTTAGACGATTTGTGAGTGAGCGAGTCAAATTTGGGACAATGTGCGTCAATTGATTCATATACAAGACACCTGTAATATTTCTATATTATGAAATAGCGCAACCATAGAAAACATCCTGGTTAAGAATATTTCACCCAGTGTAAGATTATATAGCTTCAATAAACAGTATGTGCAAGCTGATATAGTATATACCATACTGTCAGACAGTGTGAAACAGAATGATTTTAACAACCTTAAAACTATGATCAGGGTCAATCAGGCCTGGTAATCAGATACTTTTTGGCATCCTACCCTGTGGAGGAAGACTCCAGATCTTCCAGGTTGATAACAGTTTGCAAACAATACTGCATGGCTTAATGCAAACTGGAAACATTTAACAATCACACCCCTTTGACAGAACCCCTTTTTCAAACCTGATGTCCCATGATATCCCGCATGTCAAGATGTTTCCACAAGATGCAGGCATGACACCTGGGTCAGAAATTGTGTAACAACATTGTCTAATCTGTGAATCACATGTCCTGTGTTTCTCACTGAGTAAACAGTGATGTAAGACGTCTTAAGATCATTTACTTAAGTACAAGTACCAATACAACAATGTAAAAGGCTATATTACAAGTAAAGGACCAGTATTTAACTCCTACTTAAGTATTTGAGTAAATTCTCATCTGATTAATATATTATTATATATGACATTATTAGATGATTAATTCTGATGCATAAGTTTGTAATCAGCATTTTAATGTATTAGTTAGCTGTGGTGTATGTAGTAAGGGTCTGGCCCCCTCCAGTTGGCAGTACCTTCATCTTTTGGTGAAATATTGGATAATTTTACCTCTTTGAGACTCAGACTGCTATTTAAATAAAACCATTTAAGAATGAAGTTGATAAAACACATCTGAACACATCTGAAACATGACATGGGTCACCAATAAGACACTGCTTTGTGTAAGGAGTCAGTAGTCAAAAAGGTTGGGAGCTACGGTTTAATCTTTAACAATGCATTGCATTTCACAAGATCAGAATGTGTGTTTTTTAGGTAAAAACCTAATCTGAAAAGTATTGAGTCACCAACATGACACTGCTTTGTGTAAGGAGTCAGAAGTCAAAAAGGTTGGGAGCTATGATTTAATCTTTAACAATATATTGCATTACTCATCATGTATTTTTTTTTTTTGGTAAAAACCTAAGTTGAAAAGTAGCAAGTAACTCTAACAAAATTTGTGACTGTAAACAAAAAGTACAGTACTAGAGTAAATGTACTTCCACCACTGAGAGCAACCCTTGTGAATGTGCATGGGTCTGCCTGAACCTGGATTCAAAAATCCATGTGGGCTGCAGAACACTGGTCAACCCTTTTAAAAGCCTGTAATTACCATCCTTTACTCACATCTGAGCTCAGAGAGTGACAAATCAAAACTGTTTTGGTGCATGGTGTATTTGGGGGTTTAGTGAGGCAGAAGAGTGTGCCTGGAGAAGCTGTGCCACAGAGGGTCAGCTTGCTTGTTTGTTTGTTGTTTTTTTTTTTGTGTCTGTTTTCGGAAAAGCTCAAGTGTAATCTGTGCGCAGAGCAGCTCACAGTTGAAGGTGACCCGTTGTTTTCAGATTAAGCATCAGAACAGGCTGACCCAAATCCTTAAGGTCAGAAGGAAAAAACATATCATACTGAACTGTTACAATTGTGCTTGTGTGTATGTGTGCATGACTAATGCACACCTGCTTGTGCGTAAGGGAAAATGCTAAGACCCTCGCTGCAGTCTCTGGGCCAGTGTCATGTGTGAGTGTTTGAGGATCCTGTGGTGAAAGTAGAGTATTGTGTTTCTATTTTATTTATTAGGCCTCTTATATAAGCACCAGCAGGGAGAGGGGGCATACTGAGACAGGGTTAAAGGGCACTGAGCTATGAAATACAGTCAGGGTACACAGAGTTGTGTACTGTAATTGAGGTAGTTAAATTAATAGTATAATAATATGTGAACAACAACAACAAAAGAACGATAATAGACAGAAAAAAGGACCTGGGCCATATAGAAATCACACCAATGATTGTCGGGAAATACTTGACTAAGTCTGAAATTAAATGGGAATTACACATTAAGAAACTCAAGTTCAGTGCAAAATGTATCCTGTTTCCACCAGAGAAAACAAACTTAAAGTCTGTACTGTTTGTACCTCTTATACTGTATATTCCTATATTTTATGGTTAAAAATATGTTCATGCAAGCATCAAATATAGCTCAATAGAAAACAGAAAACAATCGATTTGGGTGAGACAATACAAATTATGAAAATATAAATATACATGACATTCAATATATTACACACAATGTAGAAAAGGGCTTTAGGCCATCCCAACAAAGTCAGACAACAAAGAAGGACAAGTACAAAAGTAGGTAAATATTTTCACCAATCAAAAGAGAAAAAGAGAGAAAAAAAATTTCATGTGAATAAACCCTGTTAATAAAAATTTAGCATGAACAGGGTCAGAATATTTTCTGTCCTGGGAGGAGGCACAAAGCATTAAGTTAAGTTTAGTGTACTGATTCAATGACGGTCTTTGTTAATTTTCAAATTAACACCACTCTAGCATCATAAAAAGCAGTGTAACTGATGAAATTAAGGTATGACTCAAGGAACATACGTAGTTGTAATATCTGGATACACACACAAACACTCAGGTCAACCAGGGCATCAGTGCAGGCAAACAAAGAGGAGGCTGAGATCACTCAAAACGCATCTCTGTTTACTTCAAGGAAGCACCTGGCCTAATACTGACCCAGCCGCTGGCTCCCCTAGCCCTGGGCCTAATCGGCAGAACAGTGGCCAAGTTACCCCTCAGTGACATCAGTGACTCAGCTGTCTTTCAGTGTGTGTGCCTGCAAGGCTCTAGGAATTGAAAACATACTCTCTCTGCTCTGCTTTTGCCGCTGTCTGTGCTTTCTTCACAGAAAATGTGATGTTACAGGGAAGAAGGGGTAGCTGGGAGAATCAACTGAAGTGATACAGACAGAAAGACAAAATGAAGGGGGAGGAGAAAGGAAAAAAGCAGTGTGAAATGCTGCAGCCCTCCCCTCTGTCTCATCCCCCACTGCTCAGTGCTGACTGTGTGTAGCAGCCCCTCCCCTTTCCTCCCCAATCCTTACTGTGTGGAATTGGGTTTACATAACCCACTGCAGTCTGAGATATCGCAGCACATCACTACTGGTGACACCTTCTCTTTCAAGGCAACACACAACATTTGCATGAAGCAGCATTAAACATTCATAGTATGTACTATATATTGCTTAGCATGCGCTATACAGAGGACTACTCACTGCAAGACAAGCTAATGCTGCTGGTTACAACTAGCCCTAAGCAATGAGTGTTGTAGTCACACATAACCTCATTCCAACCAAGCAGCTTTATTATGTATTTTCAGGGAACTGGTCAGATTCCAAACACTCAGAAAATACCAAAGGCTCGGCTGTCCTGACAGAACCTCACTTGTACACACGCGTGTAGAGTGTGAACAGTGCCCAAGAAGTCTTTGATACTTCTCTCTCTACTGACAGTAGTCTATGGCCATGTTAAAGCAGTGCGTGTGTGTGTGTATGTGTGTTACAGAGTCCGTTGCCAAGAGAGAGAATGCAGCCAATTTATGTAACACTTACTTAATCACTTATTATATTTTACCAGTTTTGTATTCTGGGTGGCAGCCAGTCCTGCTTAGACAGGGCTAGGGGAGAGGTTAGATTTGAGGGTTGTCATCCATCTCTGGGAACCCAATTTAATGCTTCTGTGTGTGTGTGTGTGTGTGTGTGTTTGTACAACACTGTGCGTCATTCTGGCTGATGAACTTGAATCAGTAACTGGGACTCCGCATTCCCCTCTCACTCTGTGGCTTTAAAAGGGATCAAGTCACAATGCCTCACCAAAGCTCACTTGCTGTCTAACAACTGGAGCACTGACGTACGAAACCGGACTGGAATTCTTTCTGAGAGTCCTCAAATTACTATTTTTAAGTATTTCATAATCATATCACACAGTATGTTTTGAATTATACAATTGGATTTGAAACCTGAAATTCCTCAACTTCAACATGTTAGCATGCTAAATTAGCATTCAGTTTAAAGCACCTCTTTGCCTCTATCATTACATCCAGCCTCAAGAATCTGTCTTGTTTGAGTGCATTTTGACGTTCACCTTTGATTTTAATGTCATAGACAAAAACATTTACATTTTTAAATTCAAGCACAACAGATGTTTTTATGTGTTCAGTGGGAGATTTTGGGAAAAGTGTCCAAAATTTTTCTCTAAATAGTTGGGCATAAAAAACACAATGAATAAATAAATAACTTAAAGGTTATTTCCATTGCAGTCCGTGTTGGAAAGCTATCAAGCTATTGTCAAAACCCTGTTAACTCAAGTAAAAGATGTGTTTCACAACTGACCAAATATATAGTCATGTAGTCTTCATGTTGTTGTTGTTTGGCAGAAGTGGGGTAACGGTGTGGGGAAGAGTTGGAAAATGGAGAGTCAAGCTACACTCCTTCCCCTTCCTCAGGGCTTGGAGGCAGAGGACCTTTGCTCACGGTACTACTCAATTCCCAAATCTCTTGCCACTCCTGTCAGGTGGGGTTTAGTTGGTTCTTTCAACACCAGTCTCCCAACTATCCTCTCCAGGTCTTGAGGGCACCTTTTTATCCACATGAACTGCATGATCTTCAAAGCCAAACTGATCTGGTCAATGCTGTGTTTTGTTATGTGAATAAGTGATAGAGTAAGTGGCGGGGTCTGTACAACACTTCAAAGAACCTCCTTTTTGTTTGGAATATGGACTAAGCATTATGTTTCAAAATCTCACAACAGTGTGATTCATGCATATGAATCATAATGCTTAAAAAATAAATATAACAGGGCCTTGGGAAGGTTTGGTTACATAAGACAACCATTTCTTTATTTCTCACCTCTGCTGTACACAACATGAAGAACCCCCCCCCCCCCCCCACACACACACACACACACACACACACACACACATATACACGCAGGTCTTAAGAAAATCTACAAAACAAAATATGGCTGTTTATATGCCATGTGGGCCGAGCACTAATAATACAGTGGAATTATAAAAAAGTGAATTATTCGTCATCCTCGTCCTCGTCCTCCTCTTCATCGCTGATGACATATTTCTTGGCCTTCTTGGTGGCCATTTCCTCGTCATCCTCTGCCTTTCTCTTTCCTGATCCCTCGCCCTCCTGCACAAACCAGAACATAAGAGGTGACGCACTGATATGTAGTCAAGTGTCAGTAGTGCTGACAACAGCGAACATTCTGTGCAGCTTTTCAGTACTTTCAGTTTGTCATGTTACAGTTGAATTTCTTTCCCTGGCGGTACCACAACATTACTTTTTGCAGAAACACTCAGTGCAAAATGAAATGTACGTTCAACACCAGGACCAGTATTTTCTGTCCTATTCAGTTCACATGAGGGTAATGTGACGAGTTGGCTTTTTAACCTCAACAGTGTACTGCATCACACTGCCCCCTGTCTATCCAGCAGGTTACTACACCTACCTCATCGCTGTCTAGCTTCTTGGCCTTCATCAGCCTCTGGGCCTTGTCATCGTCAGAGCCTTCATCGCTGTCTGATGAGTAGATCCTGGCTCGCTCCTCTAGATTGGGTGGAGATGGGGCAAAAGCAGGAGGATGTTCATTAGACGTCAGTGGCTTCATAAAAATGGTCTCACTTGTGAGAGAGTATAAAAAGAGAAAGTGACTGCGGTAAACATAACGTGTTCGTCCACACCTCTCAGGCCTCCTCCTCCCTTGTATTTGCTCTTGATGGCTGCCAGGCTGATGGCTTCCTCGCCCTCCTCCTCGTCATCGTAGCGGTCGGGCTCCAGGTAACTGCTGCTCAGGCCTCTCTGGTGCTGCTTCTCCCTCATCCTCCTCTGCTGCGACTCTCTGCGGATAGATGCTCGCAGCCGCTCCTCCTCTTTCTGCCAGGAGACACCAGTGGGAATTATTTTAAGCACTGGCTTCAAGTTTGACATTTCGTTTATAGCTAGTTATTTATTGTAAAATCGTTTGGTTACACTTAGGTAAGCGCATAAATGTGTGATAAAAAATTCACTGTGTGGTACTTCTGTGATGAGTAGCATCTATCGTTTTTCCAACCTACTTTAGATGAAACCCTGCCTACTTCTATATGATGAAAGCCTCAACAGCTGCATGCCCATGGAAATCAGTATGAGCAGGTAGCTATTACGTTAACATTAATAGCTGGATGTTGTTGGTAGCATGATTTGAGAAAACAGTGACTTGGAATGACTTGAAAGTAGATTTCATAACAACCTGACATAATGCTTTAGAATTTTGTGACAACACATCCATAAACAGTAATCATGGACTTGATAGTCTTACTGTTGCTCTTGCAATATATTGAAAGTGAACTTTCAATATATTGCATGTATCATATTAAAATGTTAATCAACGAAAGATTTAAGATCTTTAGTGGAGGCACACCCTTAATGGAAACAGCAAACAGCCATATATTCCTATATAACATGGGTGCATTGTTTATGTGAATAGTTTAAACCACCCAGCCAGTCTAGCTAGCCAATTCTTGTCTCATTTGCGGTCTGATAAACACTTAATTCATAAAATTCAGTGAGCATATCGCTATTTCCAAGCCACGTGAGCTGTCATATTATCTGTATCTGGACACTGCATAGACCTTAAAATATTGACAGTTTTTAAAAATGTTTTTGAAAATTAAGACACATTGAAAGCAGCATTTAAATGGACACAGCTTTTTAAAACACTGATTACTCATCACAGGAAACTCTACTGTGATTGGTTCCCTGCCACTTGTGGAATGTGGGACTCCTGGTTTTTGAACCAGGGACGGCTACACGATACACCAGCACCACCCAAGCCATACTTTATGTAAACAAGATTACTGAACTATATTTATACAATAACTTTAGTAAAACAGATGTAAAATAGGACAAAGGGAAGGTGTTGTTCTCAGGAGAAGGGGGCTAGAGGGAGCACATACAGGTACAATGGCATCCTGACTCTGGCTAAATCTACATCTGTCCACCACAGAGGCTCTATCCACAACATGGATGGGTAACTAGTATAATGAGTTTATTAGTATAATATAACAAATTAAAGGCATCACATTAATTTTAGTATACTGTTAACATAAATATATGACTATATTAATTATAGGATGTTACTATATTCTTTATAATTTCACATAACAGTATACTATATATCTTATCACTTGTATAATATTACAGTTACAGTAGTTTCATTTTTGTGGGTTGTTTACATCCATTAAATCTTTGTGCATGAAAAATGGCCTACATTGATCTCTAATTTGTTGATGCTAATTACTAACTTCATAATCAATAATCCTAAGCATTCATGCATAATAATGAGTTCAACATTTGAAAGTTTGCTGCAACAGTCAACCTTTTTATAATGCCCCTTCCCATCCAGACTTTGATTGGTCAAGTTACGAAGGGTGACACTGATGAGCGCAATTGACTTAGCACGCTATGTATCAATCTTAAATGGACATCTCAAGGTGGGAAAAAAATAAAAATAAAGAAGAAAAGGGAGTAGTGGGTTGAAGTCCGCAGTCAAACTCATCTGCTGAACATCTGTCATATTAATCTGTTTAACAAGGTACAATGGGAACACTAAAGGAGTTCTGTGTCAAAATATGGAATATAAGCATGAGTCGCAGGTCACACAGATCTGGTGAATCATAGACCCCATTTACACCTTGTATTAAAATGCAGTTTGGGTAATCAGACTGCAGTCGGATAGAGCTTGACCTCATCAAAGTACAGATGTAAATGTACTCAGATTAAAATCATATCTAGATACCTCCCAGACTTGCAGACACTACATCCATTTCACTGACCACTGTGTGACATCATAATGTAAGCATGTCTGGTTATGTCTTTATGTGACTAGACATGATGCTTGTCAGCAACTCATGCAAACTCTTTTGCTGCCTGTGGTAACAAAAGCTTCTCAAACAGGGCGGAGAAAATAGAAACAGAACATAACAGATGGACAGTGTGAGAGTGTTACCTTAATCATTTCGTTGCGATGTGACTCTGGATCTCGTCCAGCCATGGGAAGGATTCTGATCTTCTGCGTCTTGGAGCAGCGGTCAGCCAGTGACAGGGTCATCTTCCTGTGGGTGGCGCTGTCTGTAGAGTGGGGCCTGGAAGAAAACACACCACGTCAGATTAAAAGTGAATGTGTACATTTCCCCAGTGCTTGTTCTTTTTTTTTTTTTTGGTAATTTGCAAGAAAAGCTTAATTAACCACAAAAATGATAAGATTTGCATTGCAAATTGGCAAAACACATCGATGTACTGCCAAACAATGCACTGAGAAAAGTAGCAATGAGCCAGAAAAGGTAAGGAATAAGAAGACAGATATAAAGCCAACTTGGATGTAAACAGTGTAGGTTTATATTCTTTTAATTTGCTGTTTGCAAATGGTTTATGAGGAAGGAAATTCATTCAACATGTTTGCTCATTTAATGATGCACACAATGTGTTCCGCTGAAAAATACTTAATGCAAACATATACATATCTTTCAGCATCATACAGCTAAGACAGCTTGTGGATGGTTTGAAATTGGCAGCAGACCTCACCGAACACTAGCCTGTTTTCCACGCTGTGCCCCACCAGTAGATCCTCGACCTCACCATTAGTTTTATAAAATTGTCTGTTAAATGTTTTTGTACCAAAGTGTTTCAGTGGAATAAGCGTTTTATTCTGTTTCTGTCTGCATAGATACCAACATGTATCGCTGCCTCAGCTTAGTCATTTTTTTATATAAATCATTTTTACTCAACAAGAAGGAACTAAAATGACTCCCTACATTATCAGCTTTTTTGTCATATTAGATTTATTTTTGCAACATTTTATCAAAACATTTTTATAATTTAACCTACAACTAATTCATGATCCTGCCCTGAGACCATTAGAAGCCTATCAAAGCAGAAAATGTTGCAGCGAATGAAGACATACTTTTTGTTTTCAGATCAATGCGCCTATGATTTTTAGAATCTCTTCTGTTTGGCAAATTGAGCCTCATTAGTTAACCAGCAATAACAGAAGAAAACTAAGCCTAAACTCTGTATCCATGTTGCTTGAATGTTTTTGTTCCATTAATTTCTGTAGTTGCCTAAAGCTCCTCTTTAAAAATAAAAACACTGTGTCCTAACCATTTGTACCCTGAGCAGCTTCAGCCCTAATCCTAATCAAAACTCTGCTCTGATGATAATACTCAGTCAGAACAAATAGTAAGGTCCTGTCTGGGAGGCTGGAGGGTTGTTGTGCATTAAAGGAGCTTTGGCCAGTGTCCTACTAGACCCATGTGGTCTGAGAAGACAGAACATCCAGGTAGACTTGGGGGCGCTAAGAGGCTTACACACTTCTTATTGGGAGAAACCTGGGCAGCTTGCACAAGGTGATCCAGGGACTTAAAGCAAAGAATGCATTTCTGAATGCAACTTGAATCAAGGCTGCCATTGTCGCTGTTTGAAATTAGAGGCAGCCTGGGGCTTATTTAGTCTACGGCTGTCAGAGAAAGGAGGAGTATCCCTAGCAACTCATAGTTTTTGCTTCAGGTCTGTGTGAGACTCTGGTCTTAATAGCAGCCCGTCAACAACACAACAATGGCATGTTATTGTATTACCTGAATGTGAGTTTGGTTTTGAATACAGCCTGTCCCTGCAGTCCAGTGCCCTGTCGGATGAACAAGTGGTTGTGGTCTCCCTGCAGAGGAGCTTTGTAAACATCAAACACCTCGTTTCCCAGGTGGAGGGACATGCTGCAGCAAGAAAAAGACATTTGAAAGCATAAAAAGTACATAGCACGTCCCGTGTGTCAGAGTGTAATAACCTCAAAACCCAGCTAGACATAACACACACCTGCCATCAGACCATTTGACAATGCGAGCGTTGCTCTCTCGTGTTTCATTACCCTCCTCGTCTCTCTTGGCTCTCCACCGAATGGTATTCTCCACCTGCGGGAGAGTATTATAAACTCTGGTCCATCGTTTGATAACAAAATCGAGTCACTTCCGAATGTCTTGACAAGTGTCACATGTGTTCTTAGAGGCTGATAATGCTTTCAATGTATTTCCATTTCAACCCATACAGACAACTACAAACCCATTCATATACACACATAAGATGGACTACATACCTTCAGTTTGAGCCTGGTCCGTCCCTCTTCATCCAGCATCTCTTCATCTTCAAATTCATCCTCATAGTACTGAGGATCAAAGGGTCTAAAAAGGGCAAATCAGTGAAAATCAAATATATACACCTTTAAGTTACAGAAAGGCTTTTATGGCCACCAATAAAATTTAGGCAAACACCACAAAGGAAACTTAAGTAAAAACTCTTGCAATTCTCCTCCTCACTAGCAGCAGAGTAAAAGAATCCTACCGGGTGATGTCTATTGAAAGTTTCGGAAAAGGAGTGAGGAGAGGCATATTTTCAATCTTTTTATCTTTTCCCCACATTTTAAAAAGGACATAAGAGCTCATCAAGTACAATGGGTGTTTTTAATGTATTTATTGACAGTGCCATGGTTCTGACCTGGGCTCCACAGACAGGAAGTTGGGCAGCTTGACAAAATAAAGGTCAGATCCCAGGTCTGTGCTGACTTTTGGAATCTCTACTTCGATCCGCGTTTCGGGCGCGGGTTCCTCTTCGGCCTGCTCCCCCTCCATCCCATCCTCTGTATCCTGGACACAGAAGGGAAGGAGAGGAAGAGGAAGAGAACATTTCAAAAACAACACTGTATGATTCAATGACCTGCAATAATAGGGATCAGCGCAGAGAGGCTTAGCGGGAGGCTCTGAGGAAAAGAGATTTGAGAACTCTTTATAAAAAAGGATTTGGCACAATTAAAAGAGGCTTGGTGATCAGTGGAGGAAAGAGACGGAGAGCGAGAGGAAAGACAGATACCAGGGGCTGTCCCGGGGTCGGAGGCTTCTCTGCATCGCTGTCGGAAGAGATGTCGTCAGCCTCTCCAAACAGGTCGTCTGCTGCTGCTGCCGTCTTATCTGTGGAACAGCATGGAAGAAGGACTACTTTGAAGTACACATGTCCAGTGGAAATGCCAAATTTAACAGTTGTATAATGTTAACAGTTTCTTACTTTTCTTTGTTCCGATATCACTGTCTGAATCTGAATCAGAGGCGGTTTTTGCTTTGGTTTTCTGTCTCAGGAAATCATCTTCACTATCGCTCCCCTTTGCAGACTCTGAAAATTAAAATCACAAGTGATTAACAGTATAATTTCCACATGACCGCATGGACTCTAAAGGTACAGAACACATCTTACAAATGAAAAAAGGAACATTACATCACATAAAAAAACACTAAGGGAAAGATTAATATCATATTAATCTCAGAGTTCTGAGATTAATCAGAGTTCTGAGATTAATCTCAGAGCTCAGGATAAAATTTTCACATATGGCCTTAATCCTCTTCCACAAAACGTAATGCGTGGAGATTAACACGAGAGGCTGCCTCATGATCCAGGTCAAATACAATATTTCTTCCATATTTGAACACCAGACCCCGGGAGTACCTGGCTTCCTGTTCCTTGGTCCCTCGTCATCAGAGTTCTCTCTTTCTTCATCAGAGTAATGACGTTTCTCCTCGTCTTCCTCGGACAGGTCGCTCTTAGCCCCTCCTTCCCACTTCTCATCATCTGACTGGTTTTCCCTGCCAGAAGCTTCTCCATCAGAGTGAGGGGTGCCAGGCCCCGACTGCGGAGTCCCAGGATCGCTGTGCATGCTGGTTTAAAACAAACACGTAGAAATAGATCAAGAAAAGAAAGCCTGGTCCTCCAACAACAAAGGAGCACGTCTTAAAATAACTTTACAGGTTAGGCTGTTATTTTGCCCACACAAGTACATTTTGTGATGAGGGCTAAAACAATAAGTCAATTATTAGTTGATCAGCAGAACATGTGTTATGAATATGATATTTGAACTGATTCATTGTTTAATTTATTTTTAAAACATCCACTTTTCGAGCTTCTCAAATACGAGGTCTGGCTGCTTTTCTGTCACCACAAATTGGATTTCTTTGTGAAGATGTCTCCTGGGGCTTTGGGAAATTACCATTTGGGCATTTTTCACAAGTTTTTCAACATTTAATGGACAATACATTTAATTGTCAAAACAAATATCATTGTCAAATTTTTATTTGTTGCAACTGTAGTTAAATGGTAAGGCTGGTAATATTCCATGTTTTTACTGTTGTCAACAAATCCCTTAAAAAGACCAAAACAAACACTCATTACTTCCTGACTTCACCAGTCTGTCTGTGGCACTTAGCCCAAAGCAAATTTAGTTATTTACAGCATGGTCTAATATATAATATAATTTATGGCGTACCTTCTGTCTGAACGGACACTGCCCCTCTCAGATTGAGGGCTCCCTGCTCCAGACATCCCACTGCCAGCCGGGCTTCCTCCATCTGACCGGTGGCCCCTGTCCTCCTCGTCATCATCCTCATCTTGATGGCCATGCTCTGAGCCGCTGTGCTGCTCTGCGTCAGAGTGATCGTTGTCCCCTTGGTCTGAGTGCATGCTGGCGTCCGACTGGTTCCCTGATGGTTCAGACTGGTTGTCGCTGCCGCTGCGTTGACTGTGTGGCTCATCCTCGCTGTCGTCTCCAAACAGCTCCTGTTGGGTAGAAGGAAAGGTGAGTGAGTTTAGCTGATGTACATACCGGCATCATCACAGCATACTGTACTCTGAAATACCATACCTCTCTGCCATGTACGCACACACACCCATCCTGCAACTACAGACACAACTGTGACTGTGAGAGAAGCATACATAATGTTTGTACTGTTGCTCAGTGTTTCTAGCAGGGGGTGACAATTTAGTTATTATAGCTGAACCTTGGGGTAAAAAGGTAGGGTTCATATGCAGCCAGGGAAAAACCATTACAGCAGATAGTTGAGAGGCTGCCAAACATTCACAAGCTGACTTTCAATTAGGGTATTCCTTTTTCCATCTATAGGAGTGCACATGCAAACTTCCACTGTACTTTTCAATCAGTCCACAGTTAGTCTATGCAACATTTTTTAAAAGAAATAAGATGTATTTTGGATGAGGGCAATTTCAATGATCAGTGGTATCCCATAAAAAAAAAAAACTATGGTAGACATTACAGAGCAATGACTTTTGGTGAAATTGTTTCTATTTCTCCTCTTGGGTATGATAATAAGCAGAGTCTTATGTAACTGACAAACGTGAACACCCAGGCTCAATAAAATGAGAATGCAAGACAGAAATGTTCATTTATTTCTTGCCTTTATACCCCCATTCCTCCTCAGAGGTCATTGTGGGACCTGAATTATAAAAATGACAAGCTGAACATTTAATTAAGTGACTATTGGATAGGATTCAGGCTAGGGCCAGGCAATAAAACAATAATGACAATTATCCCAATGTAATTTTCCTCAATAACAATATGAATAAATATTCAATAAATTAGCAATTACTTTTTCTATTAAGATATTTATTATTAATTTTACTTCTGCATATTTGTTAATAATAATAATTATCATAATTGTTCTGAATGTTCTACCTCAGATATGTTAAGTGATCCACTGTTTGGCATCAAGTGTTTGTCATGTTCTGACCATTAAGAACCAAAGTTCACCGTCAGGTTTCTTCAACTTTCACTCTGAAAACAAAAATCAGCCTTTAAACTTTTTGACATTTTCGTGATCGTTTTCAATGTCAAATGATTTGAATTTTTTTATTGTGATAAAATTTTTGGCCACATCGCTCAGCCCTGAGTCAGGCAGAGCATGTCTACTCCTGCACTACCAGACCGACATCCACACTGTTTTTACCGAGTGTCATCAGTCAAACACAGACACACACCTTATTTATACTGGGTTTTCCTGCCTCCTGGCCTTCCTCTTCATCATCATCATCCCGTTCCCTCTCACTGTCACTGCCACTGCCTGAAGCGTTGCTGGCAGATCGCGGTCTCTCCTGCTCTGAGTCTGAACCAGAGCCAGAGCCAGACTCTGAAACACAATAAAGACACATAGTTCACATCAGTTCACAGAGGGTGGTTGTGTCTTAATTATCATTATTCTTATGACTCTCATTACACACTCTACAATGATAACTCATTTTCTGATAACTGTAAAACGTAGAGTGTAAGAATGAGTAAGCATTGGCGATAAATACAACAACAGATTACATTGCTTTTCCAATTGTAGCGTGCAGTGGTGTTGTCCGGGACTGCATTATAGTGGCAACACCACTGCAAACTACAACCTCAGTAATAACATTAACATTATTCTCTGTTATGTTGCATTAGTATATATATGAAAAATAACACATACTGCAATAAAGGATGTTGTCCATGTCTTCCACCCTAATGCTTCCTTTGAATACGTTACATACGTTTGAATGAATATGTTTGCAGCTGAAACTGGTCTTTGCACGGCATAAGATTTGACTGATACTTTTAGCTGTCTGTAGACAAAAGTACTGGGACACGTACAAATTACTTTTATGACATCCAATTATAAATCCATAGGCATTAATATGGAGTTGCCCCCCCACCTCCGCAGCTAAAACAGTCCCGCTCTTCTATAAAGGCTTTCTACAAGATTTTGGAGTGCATCTGTGGGAACTTCTGCCCATTTAGCCAGAAAAATTTTTGTGAGGTCAGACACTGATGTTGGATGAGAGGGCCTGGCTCGCAATCTTCTTTCTAGTTTATCCCAAAGGTACATGATAGGGTTGAGGTCAGGGATCTGTGCAGGCCAGTGAAATTCTTCCCACACTAAACTGGGAAAACCCTTTGTTTATGGAGCTGGCTTTGTGCAGGGGGACACTGTCATATAGAAACAAGAAAAGGCCAAACACAAACTGTTGGTCTAAAAGTTGTATGTTGCAGCGTTAAGATTTCCCTTAACAAAGACCACACCATGAAAAAAGTAGTATTAGGACAGTAGGAGTGTCCCCAAAACTTTTGTCCTTATAGTGTATGTAACGTTGCTGTTAAAGCTCAGTGATAAATTAAAAAAACAATTGCAGCATACTCTCTCATACTGACACAAGCTGCCCTTTAGAACATTAATTAACAAGTGTTAAAACACGATGCTGCTTTCACGCACAACAACGTTTACACTAACATTTGGCCGACTTCAACATGTGCTTGAGAAACACTGTAACGTTATTGCAGTAGTTAGTTTGTTTCATGAACACTGAAGGGTGGTTAGCTTGTTAAAATAAAAACTGACAAAATGAAGGGCAGAACAAACGTTTAGTAAGTTACCGTTAAACATCCTAATCATAAGACACAGCTGTGAAATCTGTGTAAGGTTCAGGTCCCACTGTTCCCGATCATCACATGGGCAAAGCTACCTTCGGCTTTGCATCGGTAAAACCTCGATACCCATAAAAAAAAAAAGCAAACTTCCTAATCAAATGAGACTACATTACCTCGCTGATCATTGTCGCTGTCTCCATCACTCCCGAACAATTCATCCATGTCCGCCATTTCTTCCCAACTGTAGTAAAACTTAACCTACAGGAAATGATCGCCGGGCGTTGAGGTTTTGTTTCCGAGTTCAGGCTGAGGCGGACACGCCGGTGTAGTGAGTGTTATCAGCCGCAAGGAGTCGACATGCACCACGGTAAACTCAGGGGCCCTGGTCACCACAAAATAAAATACTCAATTATTACTCTAAATGCAATGGTTTGATATTTATTTTTTGTTTAAATAGTTTCCTTTTTAAACAAATAATAAACAGCCAAATATATATTTAGAAATGACTATCTATAACACTTTTTTCCCTGTACATCTTGAATCTTGAGCTGCTGTAACAAGCAAATTTCCCAGGTGTGGGATCAATAAAGGTTATCTTATCTCATCTTAAGATATAAAAGAAGATAAGCAAGAAATTCAAGGTATCTGTTAAGTATCATAACACACAGTAGACTCAGCTCCATCTTGCATCCCATGTGTGAAAAAATCTGGGATATCATGGCTAGAATGAAAACCAGGCTGTAAATTATATTGGTTATTTGTTTCAGCAATTTAAACATTGAAATCCATTTACATTTTTCTCACAAAATTCCGTTTTATTTTTAAATTGTTTAACTGTCTGGAAACCCAGCAGCATATTTTTATCATTATCTAACTTCATATTGGATCATCTCAGTTATAACATTTTAACATCCCAAATGTAACAGATTACATACAACTGATGTCTTTACAGTAGGTGAGTACAGTACTTCTTATTTCATGTGAAAACCCACAAAGCAATCAAAAGTTGCCATTTAATAGTGTAATATGGACCTTTGCACTGTTATTAATGTTCATGTATTTGTTAAATGCCTGTTTTATTATAATACAATAAAATTCATCACATCTTTGAAAAAGGAGAATAGATATACTGGCAGGTTACTCAATGCAATCTGACTCCACTGTTGCATGACGTCCACATACATTGACAGTTGTTTTTTGGTGCATAAAACCTACATTTTACTCTATATTTTAGTTTGTAAAACATAAACGTGTTATTCATACTGTACTGTACATGCTACAATTGTTTTTACCTTGATTGGCTTCCTTGAATAAAAGTTTTCACAGATATGCCTGAGGCATTTAGCACATGGCCATCACAAACGGCCATCTTGGATTGATGGAGTCATCAAGCAATGAATATCTGGAATACAAGACAGTAACCACAATGTTGCCATCAATCAACTGACACAGTCCTCAAGTGGCTTGGAGAACATAAACATGACACATTAATCCAAAATGGAGTTTAAAGTAACTGTCCACAAATGTGTCTTGTTGTTTTATTTATATTGTTTTTATCTCACTCTTTCTTCTGTACATTTTGAATATCAAGCTGCTGTAACAAGCTAACTTCCCAGGTGTGGGATCAATAAAGGTTATCTTATCCCATTTTAAGATTATCAGGAGAAAAAATTCATAGCATCTGTAAAGTATCATAAAGCACAGTAGCCTACATCTTCATCAGTGATATCATGAATAGAATAAAAACCTTGTTTTCTATTTTATTGGTTATTTGTTTAAGCAAAATTTGAAGTTGACTTTCTATTGCTATGGGAATATTATGGCAATATCATTGTGATGCTATGGAGGATTATATGTATTTATAAAAAACATAAATTATTAATGAGTAACCAAATACTGACTTTTCTATTAAAAACTCCAATAGGAAAATGAACGCACATTTCAGCAACTGTATTTATTGGAATTGTCTTCCTTCCAGCCATCTGCTGATGTAAGCTCAGGCTTTATTGGTGTTTCACTTGGCAGCTATTGGAACAGTGAGTCTCATTTTTCCTAAACCCAAGGTAGGTTAATGTGTGAATGTCTATATAACATGCCTGCCAAATCCAGGGCATCTGTGTCTGGATAACCCACTGAATCAGCTACCACCCATTTGCCATACCTGATTATTTTTGACAGTCACAGGGCATTGTTTATATTTTAACACCACAGAAGATTTTGACCATGTTGACTACCAAGTGGTCTGTCACCCTGTAGTAAACCCTGCCTTCAGCTGATATGTATTGATCCATGGACAGACACTCATCTGTGGTGCGAAACTGATTTAAAATGACAGCAAAGTCATCTTCCTCTCTGCTTAGCTTAGCTGATTATATCGTTTATCTGATTTCAGCAAAGGCTACTTTCAACATCTCATCCCAAACCTTCTGTGCCACATGCAAGGCATCTTGTTGCAGTGAACATATTGTGTGAACCGAGAGGGTACATGAAATTCTATCTCCACTATTGTATAACACGGTGCAGTAAAAAGAAGATGAGCTTTCCCTGATCTTTAAAATCAAGAATTTTAGAGCAGGCCTACACAAAGTGTGTCAGTGTGGGTATTTGTGTGAGTGAGGCAGGGGAAAGAGAATTTAGTTTTTGTATGAGAAAAGGAAATCAGGTAAACTCTGTACTCCCCTGTGCAGCCAGAGCCACAAGTCAGAACTGTCTGTGTCTGTGAGTTTTGCCTTTTGTGTGTGTATAGTGTGTATTGTCTTTCCAGGTCTCTGTGGTGCTAGGTAGCTTCTGGTCCACTGCTTGGCGTCAACTTGAAGTTGCCTCATATCTTCTTAGATCCACAGACTTCACTCTGAACACATTTACATTTTGCCTGAAACACTTTACATAAGAAATATTATGTTTGAACTTTATCACTTCATTCTTATTTTCTATCACTATATTTCTTATACATACATTTTCTCATATCTTATCTTATCTGAATCTAGAGTCTAAGGACAGATGGGGTCAATGTTGTGCACATTGTGGCTGTGGTGTGATTTGGGGCCATACAGTTATAAATCACCTTGACTTGACTTTTCACTCTATTTCTGTTTTCCTTACTTTTGATCAAAAATAAACTATCTGCAATAATTCCCTTTAGATAAAACCCATGTCAACTCATAATAGTGTAGTAGTGAGAAGTTTGACTAAACAACAAATCTTAACTTATGGTCCACTTACCAGATTTTTAGGGGTCTTTTAACTACTTCTTAAGGTATCCAACAGCAGATGGAGTTTGCTTCGTTATCATGGAGATACAGAGTTATCATAATGAGCATTTATAAGGTCCTGGTTCATCGGATACTGATTATGTGCTTTTTAGACAGTGAAAATGTAATAGACTGAACTGGTGGCTAGTAGATTATTTTATTTTATTTTATTTTATTTCAATGTCCTGTCTCTCATCTGATAGGTCCTTCTAGATAAAAAAGGTGGGCTTATTTACGCCATTGGTCCATGCCTCGCATACTCTTTGTTTATTGGTTCAATCAGACGTCACTCAGAGAATTCTCTCCCTCTCTCTTCCTGTGTTACCGCCCTTGGGCTGAGTGAGAAATCAACCGCTGAAGACATCGCGTTTATTGGGAAGACTGGCATTATTTGGAGATTCCTTAGTTGGGTCCTACCAGCCTCAAGTAAGGAAAAATATACATCGGGGGTTTTGGAATTAGTATGTCAATTCAGTGAACTTGCTAGCCGTACTGTTTTACACACTGTCACTTGAATATGTGTGCTGTGTAGCTGGGTGGTTTAGCTAAACGGCTAGCAACTTCAGTCAACTGCAAAGGTTAGGGTGTTAGCTGCTACATGTCATCGCATGCTGTTACTGCATCCGATAAATGTAGCTACGTTACTAAAGTAAGTGTCCTGTAAACCGCTTGGTGTGACTTTAGCTGTTTCTTGGCTAATGTGTGGTGTCTTTTCGCTAGACGACGGTAACCACGACGAACATGTTTAAGTTACTGTCAGCGTGGTAACGTTAATAATAAACATGTCAAGAGCGAGTTAGCTAACGCCGTTCCGTAGCCCGCTATGTCCACAAGAGATGGATGAAACTATTTCAGCGAAGGCAGCAGCCACCAAAGGAACATAACGTAACTTACTTGATATATATTAGATTTGGAAGTGCGATATAATGTGTCATTTTATGACACTAATATATGTTATCTAATGATTCTGGTGTCGGTTGGGTCCATATTTTTTGTTTTATTGTGTTAGATAGTTGCTAAGCAATCGTACGACTAATTTAATCTCAGCCGCCCATCCCTGTCAGCCAGACAATACATTTTAAAAACACGGCATCAGTACCGTCAGTGTTTGTCTGTTTAACTATAAAACAAGACTTTCAGTGTTTTTTTAAAGGTCGTGCTTTTGGTGGGATGACTAACTCCACTGTGGAGGGTAAGGGGAAAGGCGTGGCTTTAACAGTAAAATCTGTTAGATAGGTACGAGGTCATTGTACGTGTGTGTGTGTGAGCGAGTGAGTGAGTCTGGTGACACACTCCTTTTCCAAGAGCTGATTTAAGAGTTATGTGTGTTGTTCACAAAGGTAGTTTGACCAGCAGGAGCTCAATGGTGAATGAAGGGTGTGGTTCAAGTCTGAAGGAGGACGTCTGCAAAGGGAAGATTTGTTTGCTCTTTTAGCCTGAAGGCAGGTGGCCCTCCTGAAGCTGTGAAGCAGGTATTGTAACCAGGAGCAATTTTATGGAGACTGCTGATATGGCATTTTTGGTGATATTGTTTACTGTGTCACATTTTCTGCAGTATGGTATTGCAGATAAACAGGCTCCCCAGATAGGATTAGTTTAACCTGCATACCTTTCATGGGAGAATGAAACGTGGCTGCGAGTTAGTGCCTACTTTCACCCTTGGTGTAATGCAGCCACACTAGAGAATAGTGACTGAATAGTCTTTAAAAAGGCGTGAAAGTGGCAGCCTTACTTGAACCTGTATTATTCACACTCTTACTCAGATGCTGAGTTGAAAGACGGCACCCCTTGAAATCAGTTCTCATTATATAATAATGGAGTGCGTGTCTGGAGTGTGCTGCTAAAAGAGGGGAGTACACAAATCATGCATGTTTGTTAGAGAAGCACCCCACTTCCTGCCTAGCCTGACCAAGAGTTGGAGGCTCAGAATAGTAATGATGTAATGTAAATGATGATTTTCTTTTTTTCTGACACATATATGCTGCATTTAAAATCACATACTTTCAGCACGTACTGCAGCTGCCCTTAGTAGTACTGTTGCATGCAGTATGCATACAATTGGGAAATACTACTTCATCATAACATTGCAACATTTTCTGGCATACTTAATAGCATGGTAGTATGGGTATTGAAACGCACCCATAATTTTATTGACAGATGACATCTGCATGATAACTATTTAAACAATTTTTATTCTCCACCATATCTTAGTGACAGCATGGATTGACTCTGTTTCTATCTCTATCTGCTTCCATCTGTTTTCTATCATTTCTGACACCTTAGGAGGCTGAATGCAAATAGAATACATGAGAACTGAGCAACAACAGGGTGGAGAAACAGAAGGGTAGCGAATAAAAGTGGAGAAGAGTAGGTGGGAGGAGGAAGTACAGACTCTTGTCCCATGGGCAGCAGAGCTGGGTCATTCTAACTATAGTCTTTTTGTGGGTGTTGTTCTATAATAATGTAATAACCAGTTAGGGCTTCCTGTTCATGTCTGAGCTGCAAGTTACTGTTCCTCCAGCTTCTGCCTCTGAGAACCAAAATAGCACAGGCAACCTGAATGTTGATCACAAGAATTATACTTGATGGAGATAAACTTAGTATGTTTTTTACATGTGCTGCGGGTTATATGATATAAGCCACTTTTTAAAATAAGACGATCCCTCACCATTTGACTTAAAACATGGGTGAGTTTTTTTGGAGGTAGTGATGATGACAAAGGTAGAAACAAATATTTTACATTTCACTTCCCCTTTTCTATTACTTCATTTCTAAAAGAACGTGGCCCGTATTCTGCCCATGAAAGAAAGTGAAAGAAACCTATTCTTACAGTAACTTTGTTTTAGGGCTGGACAATAAAACAATATGAATAATTATCGCAATATAATTTTTTTCAATAACAATATAACAGATGTTCAATAAATATTCAATAAATGTTTAATTTTATTCACTTGAATCATACACGAATTAGGACTTTTTTTTTATTAAGATGTTTATTTTGTTGAGGAAAAAGGACTGAAAATTTACTTAATTTTAATTTTATCATAATTATTTTGAAAGTTCTGTCTCAGATTTGTGAAGTGATCCACTGTTTTGCATCAAGTGTTGACCATAAAGAAGAGTTTAAACCACAATTAATCATCAGGTTTCTTCAACTTTCACTCCTTTAAACTAGAAAGAAATAACGATTTGTTACTTATCGTGATAATTATCGATAATGAAAGATATGAAACTTTTTTCGTGATAACATTTTGGGGCATGTTGTCCAGCCCTTCTTTGTTTAATATTTTTTTGTGACCTACTACTAAATTATTTAGTCTCAAGAATAATATTTTTTGGTCTTTTATGCAGACATGCAGTAGATGAGATTTTCTATTTAATTGTAGTTTACCGCTGAAAATGTGATCATAGTAAACATCTAGCCTGTCAGGTGAACTTAAATTGTGGTATTTGTGGTTCTGTCCCTGCACAGTCCTCAGTCATTTGTTTATGAGTCCAACAGTACCGTCTGAGTGTACGGGTCAGTGTAGGAAAGCGTTGGTGAGTGTAGAGTGCAGACAGGTTTGCAGTATTATTGGCTCAGAGCCATCTGTTGTTGCCTTGAAGGATTAGCAGAGAGGAGAAGGAGAAAGGAATCAATCAGATTGGACTAATGGATCCTCTGTGTCTCTGCCTTGGCCTGAACCCACCCATTGCCATCATTATCCTTGTCTGCATGCTCCACTACTCTTCTGTCTGCACACTCAGAAGAACTGGACCATTGTAAACAGTGGCTGTTGTTTTAAATGTGTTGTGTGTCTGTAAAGTGGGAAGTGTTTTTGAGTAGGATAATATGGTAAATTGTGTTATTTTAAGCTGAGCTTGTCATAAGAGCATTATGTGTGTTTGTGTGTGCGTGTGCATGCGCTCGTGCACAGTGTGACTTAGCCCTTATCCCTGGTTTGCGTCTGTGCATTTTTCAGATCCCTGCCAGAAATGTCATCTCGTCATTGCCTTATGCACATCCCAGAATTAGTCTGGGTAATTTAACCAAAATTAGGACCAAGAAAGTCATAAATCAAACTTCATAAGATACAAAAACCATTCTTTCCATACGCTCTCACTGGCTAGCAAAGATTGGGTTGGAAGTAAATGAAAGGAGTTAGGTTTTTATGGCCGAATACATCAAACGTCTTCATTTTCAAACATATTTCTAGATTCTGGAAACCTGGCAAGCTGTTAAGGGGGGGAAACAGTCATGATCACAGTAAAGCCTCCATATGTTTTTCGTGTCCCTGGACATCTTGGTGTTGATTATGAAATACAAAACTCCCTTTTCCAAAAACATGCTGGCAAAGGCTTGTGTAATTACATCAACGTTACAGAAGACTGCTGTTGTGAAAGCAACACGCAAAACGATTTTCATATTTTTTTATTTGATTTTTAATCTGTCAGATAATGCTTAACATAAAACTTATTTGGATGTACGTAGTGTTTCTTTAATGCTGTGTTCATAATTTCACCTTCATGTAATTTTTTCGGGCATTGTCTCCTCAGTCTTCTGGAAGCAGTTCGGTTTTGCAGTGTCTGCCCTCAAGCAAACCACTTTCCGCTGTTTGTCTTAAGTCTTCAGCAACTAAAAGCAGCCTGGCTAACTGTCAGATAGAGACATGCAGTGGGAAAAGTGGGTTGCACTGTGAGTTGCACAAGACAGCAGTAGACCTAAAACACCTGCTAAAAACAAGGTGACATTAGCAGAATTATTTCCCCTTAGAATCCCATATGAGAAGATTCTCGGATGGAAAGACATTACAGATGTATTTGCGTTACACATTGCCAGAGATATGGTGCCCATATAGTTGAAAAGCCTGGGTTCATCCACATGCTGAATACAATCAACCCCAAATACAAGCTGCAAAGCCGAAAGTATTTTGCTGAAGTTCCTTTGTCTGTGTAGGATGTTTTTAAGAAAACAATTTGGGTGTGGTGTGAAAAAGTCAGAGCCATTTTGCCCAGCCCTACTTACTTGTCTAGCACTTATTATCTTAGCTTTAGGGCTAACGAATATTTTCATTGTCTATTAATCCGTAGATTATGTTCTTGCTTTATCAGTTAGATGTTTGGTCTATAAAATGTCAGAAAATATCAATCAGTGTTTCCCAAAGTCCAAGATGACATCCTCAAATGTCTTGTTTTATCCACAAAGTTATTCAGTTCACTGTCATAGAGGAGTAAAGAAATCAGAAAATATTAACATTTAAGAAGTTGGAATCTGCGAATTACTTCTGAGGACCACTTTCTTAAAAAATGACTCAAACCGAAATACTTGTCTATTCATTTAGTAGCCGACAACTAATCGATTAATTGTTGCAGCTTGACTGGCTGATTTCCTTCCTCCCAATTAGCTGTGACAGTATGCTGCAGTAGCAGTATACTAGACATTACTGTGTTGACTCTGTTTCCCAGGATCCGAATAAACATCTGTACAGTAGAACGTTGGGGTGAGATTATTATTGTCGATCATTATATTCATACTCTTTGATTAAAGTCATCGGTGTTGACATTTGGGCCCAGCTTTATGTGCTGCCACTCGGACATGCAAATGCCCCTTCTCTGACTCTCATAATCATTTCAGAAATGAATGTGTGTAGTTTTAGTGGTCTAATGGAGGAGGGAAGGGGAAGGATTAGTCCAGGACAGAGCTTGGATTGTAGTGACAAGGAACCAAACAGTACGAGAAACACAGACTCTTCAGGGAATTCCTCTGAATTGGAGAAATCACTCAGGCGGCTCTGGGGAAATGGTACTAATTGTTTAAAGAATCCTTGGCTAAACCAGAGTTTAAGCACAGGGTATTTTTTTCTGCTGTCACTGCATTTAGAGATGGTGCTTTATTTCACTATGACATGAATCAGTGAGACTGATGTGATATCCCTAAGTGCTTGTGCTCATTCTGTAATTACACACACAACGTTGTCTTTACTGCAAAAGTGTTTTCTTTTTTTTTGCCAATACTGCGAGCCAGCCAATTGGCAAAAGACTCGTTTTAGTTCTAGTGTGCGTACAGTAAAGTGTGTGTGTGTGATTAGGACTAAGACCATCTGTGGAGTCCTGCAGGGAATCTGGAAATCATGAGGTCATTTTGTGTTCGGGCTGTGGCGTGGGAGAGGGAACTGAAGGCTGAAGCCTCTTCATTTTGTTTGACAGGGTACACACTCTCTCCCTTACTCATTCACTTATCTGAGCTTTATTTAATCTAAACTGTGGTGTTATTTTCTTATAAATCTATTCAATAGTTTATTCCAGTATTTCCTGGCACTGTTACGATTACAATTAATTCTTCAGGCCGTTAATCCCTAGAAGAAAAATATAAACATGCACTTTCATATCCATTACCATAAGCTTATTTTGTTTCTTTTTTTATGTTGATAATGTGTTCTGAAGTAGCACAATGTTGTTGGTGATACTCAAGGTAGTAGTCAGATGATTTTTCTGAGCCGGAGAAGTTCTTCTTTGTTCCAGCTGTGTGTGTTTGCATCACTGCAAGATGTCATTATTCAGCCCATCTGTGATGGACTATTGTTTAACAGGGATGAGATAAACAATGTTTACCTCATTTTACGAGATAACATTACATTACATTGTTTTAGTCCGCTAAATTTAAAGGAATTATCCTGCCTGTCTCTAATCATGAATGTTTATTTGTGTGTGTTTGTGCCCTTGTTTGTCTTCAGGTAGCCTTTCCCTATTCTCGAGCAGTGAGCCTGAGAAGAAACAGTGTGGCAGCGTGGTCTGCACCTCAGTGTTGCTTAGAAAGCTATAGCCAGCACCATGGCGCTGTCGTACAAGAAGGACCTGGACAAGTATAAGGATCTCGACGAAGATGAAATCCTCAACAACCTGTCGGCGGAGGAGCTCAAACAGCTGGAGACAGCCCTCGAGGAAATGGACCCTGAGGTCAGGCCCCGATGAGGGTTGGAGGAGCTCCAGGGCTCTTTAGCGGGAGGGAGTTCCTGTGGCAAAGGGATTTATTGGGAAATGGCCAATTTTAAAGATAAAAAAGACGTGCATTTTTTGCACCTATAGAAGCTTATAAATATTTGGTGTCATAGATAGTTTTTTCTCAAATAATGTACAACACTGCAATCTTAGACATGCATAAAGTTGTCACATAAACTACATCTAGTTTTACAAGGTACAAACAAGTGTATGCCTCTCGTCTTTCCTGAAATGCATTGGACAAATGAAAGGGTGGATTTTTCCCAGCCAAATAATAATTAAAGAATAATTTAAACAGGGAGTCTGAGTTGTAGTAGCTCTGTCAGCAGCCTGCCAAGTGTTTGTTTGTTTATTTGTGACTGTAGAGTAGAATGAAATCCCTCCCAGCGCCTGGGCGTTTTAGTTAAATTCCATCTACCCCAAGTGAGATCACCCTACATTGTGACCCACAGGAAACAGTCAGCAACAGTAGGGGAATATCAGTATCTGGATCTTGTCTCATTAAGTAGACAAAGTAGAATTTAGTGTGTCCACAAAAAGAAGCACTGCATTTGGTTTAAATAGCTTCAGTGTGCACAGGCTGGATAGTCAAACGTTTCACATTTTTCACACATCCTTGTTCCCCTCCCCCAAGTTTTCACTCACTTACAACAAATGGTCCACAGTTGGTTAGACTATTATGTTAGGTATTTTATGCCATAATGTTTTGGTTGACATATCAAGTTAAACTAGTTCATAGTATGTTTATTTCCTGTTCTGGGAACTTGTCAAACTCATATCTGGCATTTATGCCAACTACCACACAGATCTGAAGATACAAGGGATATACAGGCATTTGCTTGCAGCGCTGTATCTGACAAAGAAGTTTGAGAACACATCAGGGTTTGGAACAGACAGGCACCCAAACCTTAACCTGTGTGTGCTTAGTACACACTTAAGCAAAATGCTTTTAGAGCAGAACAGCCTACTTAAATAAAACTGATGCTATATGGATGTCATAGTACATGTACTGTACCTTCATCAAGATACTGATATCACAAACTGGCGTTGGGCCAGATTGGGCAGCAGAGTGGCAATACAATGAAACCTGTATTTTGTGCTGCATGGCACTGTTTCAGGAATGTTCAACTAATTGCATGAATGGATATGTTTTCGTTATATAGAAGGCGTGTTTGTATATTTTACTGCTTACAACACACAATTATGATTTTACCCTTTACCCAAGTATATAGCAAGTGTATTTAAGCCTTCAACAGTTGACAACTCTAATGCGTCTCTTCTCCTCAGAATGCTCTTCTCCCGGCTGGCTTACGTCAGAAGGACCAGACGGCTAAGAAAGCAACAGGGTCATTCAACAGGGATAGCCTCCTCAAATACCTGGAGAAGGAAGCCATGGAGCACAAGGACAGAGAGGATGTAGTGCCCTTCACTGGAGAGAAAAAAGGTGCGTGGCTGTGTGTTTGTGAACAACTGTCCACGACCGTGCACCAAACAGAGGAAAACAAAGAGGAACAGTCCGCACTTGAATGATCACACTTAAGCATATCAGAGTAACTTTCACTGATAGCTTTTTTTATTGTTGTGTGGCATTTCGACTTTAAATAAACGTCAGTACTTACAGGTAAAGTACAGATCAACACAGACAATGTAATGAAAGGCTTTCCAATTGAGGAAAACTATTAAGGTCAAGTGATGTCATTGAAATGATGACAATGAAGCTGACTCCAGGTTGTACAGTGTTATAAAGTGTAACACACCTAACTCGTGATTAATATCATTAGTGTGGTGCTGTCACATGTTAGTAACATATGTCTCAGGGGATGAAGAACCGAGGTGTGTCTGTGTGTGTTTTTGTGTCTGTATCAGCAGTACAGATACACAGCAGTAATTACTATCCAGCTGTCTTTGTAGGTATTATTAATGCATGTCTGCTCTTATGCAACATACAGCAGTGAGGGGGAGGTATGTTTGTACCAGGGGATTGGAGGTTGTTAGTTTCAAAGGAGGAGGCAAGGTTAGGATTAAATTTATTGAACCTTTATTTATTGATGTTTTTCTTCTGGCGTCTCCAATTGTGTTGAGGCCTGAGATATATCAGCAGTTTAAATATATAATATTTCAATATAATAAAAGGCTTAACGTAGGGCTGGACCCGAATAATCGAATATTCGACCATTGGGTACACATTCGATTTTCAATTATGAGATTTGATTATTATTTGAGGGTTTTTTTCGCGCGCCTGACCTCCGCCAACAGCAGTGAACGTAACACTCCAGTTCACGTCAAAGGGAAAACGAAATGAAGCCCTTAGCTGTGTGGGAGCACTTTAAACTGAGTGATGACAGCAGTAGTGTGGAAGTTATGGTGTTGATTAATTTTACAATTGCTTAATTTCATTACAGATCACACAACAGTCAAATTTCCTAAATTTTAAAATTAATCAGTATCAAACTGTAGGCTGGAAACAAACAACAACACAATGAACGCATTTAAATAAGCCTAATTATATTAGGCCGATTGTAGAAGAAGAGCATTTTGTCGCTATAATTAAAGTTAAAAGTGAATTTTGCATAATAATGTGTTAGATTTAGTTTCGCTACCGGAAACACCGCTCATCCTGTGCGCTCTCTGCCTGGACCCCCGACCAGCTAAACTATTCCCGGATTCTGCTCTGGACCTGCTTGGATCAGACTCTCTGCTACGGTTCCTCCTGCTCTGTACAGCAGGCCACCAACCCGATTTGGCACGCATTGATTTTTATCACTTTTCTCTAAAACCTATTTTTGCAAACTCGTCCCAGACGGTTTCACCAATCGACCTGAAACTTTGGCAGGATCATCTACAGACGTCGCTTTTTTTTTTTTTCCATAAATTTTGACTTATGTGTCTTTACATACAATTTTACATAAATGCCCGTAAATCAAATTTGGCTTAAGCTATTGTAACCAAACTTGATGTGTCTGTTCAGATGCTCAGTCCGAGCTTCGCTGAGCAGTCCTGGGATATTCTTCTACTAGGGGGCACTACACTTGCAAAAAGTTGATACCTCGTAATTTGCTGCATGGAGTCGTACAAAATTCGGTTTGTACGATCTAGGGTCACTACTCAGTTGATGCATAATATTTGATAATGATTGCTCAAAGTGGGTGTGGCTTATTACAACAAATGTAAATTTCTAGACATTTCTCATTCCAAACTTCAAAAAATCTAAGAAAATTACCCGTACGTCCTAGAGAGCTGACATTGTTTCAGCACAAACAACGTAACGTGACAAATGTTTGCCTCACTGTAACCTATGGTCAATTCAGAAGTCAGTCACTGTATATTTTTCAGAATGTGCTAATTCTATTAACATCTGTATCTCCACAAGTCTTTCTTTAAACGTTACGAAAATCAACACAAACATTCTCTAGATGGCCGATCTCAAGTGTATCAAAGGAACTTCAGATCTGTCAAACAGTGGGTCTGCAGTGATATTCAGTATCTTGCCATAACTTGTACAGTATGCACAACATTTTCTTCTTGGCTCAGTGTTGGATCAAATGCCACCAAAATAATTGACAACACACCACAAACCGGCAGAATCATGTGTGATTTTTGTTCTCTGAATTTTCTCACCGTCATCTTGACTGTTTTAGGCATTTTAATTTTAAACTGACACAACTATCTGGGTCTGGCACATGTGACGTCACTACCTTAACTTGTGAGAAGGTGCGTGGAAACAGACTCTCACCAGTAGCTCAGTCAGTAAGTCACCTACTCTGGAGATCTGAAGTTCCAGGGTTCAAATCCCCAGGTGACTAAGTTAAGTAAGCTGAGATTGGGGGTGTTCAGATCATAGTGAGTCTAAGTTCTCTATTTTATTTGGATCTCGTGACCCTTTATTCCTATTCCCATTATTTTTCTCTGCTAAAAAGAGTTTGTGCAGCTTAAACTTTAAATCTTGGAAACACAAAATGTCACAGGTGGGTTGAACATTCTCTCAGTAGTCCGGTACATATAATGACACTCTCTGTTCTCAAGGTGGTGCTGTAAAAATCAAGTTTGCGTTTCTGCAATTATCTGAAAGTCCAAATTCTTTCATCACTTTAATCTCTTAAGTCATCTGCATCTGTTCTTCTCTTCTGAAAATGTCAAATGTTGCATTTTTCACGACTTGTTTGGATCCCGATCATTGCCACTTGTAGCTATATTGATATTTATTGTCTTTTGTAGTCTCCTCTTGTAACTATACAATAAAGTCCTAATGCTATTGAAAATAATGTTTAATTTTACAGCAGTTGAATGGAAATTATAATAGTCATAAAGTTGTCTACACAAAGGGGAACACAATTATCAGAAGTTTCCTGACATTTGTCATAACACAGTTGATGTTTATGGTGGAAATTGTCTCACAAGAAGATGAACTTAGCAAACCACTGCTAATGCAGATGGGATTCATGTTGCTGAAAAACTGAAATGACCTGATTGTCTCAAGAGAAACTAGTCCTACTCAAACAGGTCTTATGACATACTTGTGGTAATCTTTCAGGAAGATAGAAAAGGGAGATGCTTTATGTGACAGCACGACAGAAAATAACTGAAGTGAGTAGAGTAGAAACATTACTGGATAGAAATTCTTGTCCAGAGAAATTACTTTTCTTGGGACCTCCGTAGATCTTAATGCTTCTCCCTCACTAGAGAGGAAATATGGAACTGATGTCTTCCCCCCTGACCCTGGCCTGTTAGAAATTATACTCTGTGTTTGTGTGTGTGTGTGTGTGTGTGTGCCCCCTATGACAACATGGAAAACTCAAATAACTGGTGGTTCTGTGGAATGTGGCTGATTCTCATCCCCTTGTTATACTCGCCCCCTGCTGATAAATTGTGTGTGTGTGTGTGTGTGTCCTTTCAATAACGCACCTAATTTCAGAGGAAAACAGCCTGCTTAAATGCCATGGCAACCACTGCAGCCTTTTAACCACTTAAATGTTATAATATTGGGTCAGTCATTCTTATTACTTTCCTATAAACAATCCTTTCTAATTGTTCATTCCTTCTGTTCCTTTTTGATTTCCTCCGGTGTTTGTCAACATTATTAACATTAACATGTTCTGGCTAGAGGGTGTTTGAAGTTATATGCAGAGAAGGGTGATGATTGTATGTATTTTAAGAGGTGCACATTATTGGTGGCATGTTCAGTGAGGTTCCGTCCAGAGCAAAAGGAATATTTATTCAAGTTTACAAGGTTGTTTATATATCATTATACAACACAAGGTTGTATGAGGACTGTGTTTGAGCACCAAGCATCATCAGTGTAAAACGCACCTCCTGAGTCTTGCGCTGACAGCTCGGAGCATGGTCTGCCCACCGACTGCTTGATCTGGGATGTTGGGTGGGCAGTTCTGTAAAGATGTGTGCACAACAGTCTCTGATTCCATTGCTTGGCCAACATGAGTCCAATTTTGTCCAGACTAGACCTTTTTAAAAGCAGCCTTAAGTCAAAGCTGGGCCAACATGGCTCCTATCCTGGCTCTCTTTTCTCTCCTCTCAGCAATCACCGCACCGGTCGTGGTGCCTGTTCCTGTTGATCTGGCTGGTGGATCGTCTCAAGGTCCGCTGCTCTTAAATCCAAAAACCCTGTCTTCCTTTTCCAATGACTGGATTTCTGTCATAGGTTATTTGTGTTTCAGCAATAAAACCGGAAAAAATAGATGAAAAATGTTGAAGCGATGAAAAAAGTTTAGCAAAGTTTGAAGGAGCTACTGGCTGCTGCCGGTTGCCTTAGCAATTATTGTTATGCTAATTGGAGCATTCAAGGCAAGGGTCTGATAAACATTTGTTGTTAATGTTTGTTAAGGTTATAGTGGAGGCTGTTGCGCCAATGGAAACACACAAACGTAGCTCTGTAATGCTTGCCTCCAATGTTCAGTTTTTCTTGTGAATTCTTTTAGAGTTGAAACATTAAGCAGCCATGTGTAACAGTGAACTGGTACTGCAAAGGCAATAAATCAGTTACTGCAAATGTACTACTGAAAATTTAATAATAGTTCAGTTATTTTGGTTGGTTTGGCCATGGATGGCCTTGTAGGTAATTAATAAAATATTAAAATGTATTCTAAACGTAATGGGCAACCACTGCAGTGAAGCTAAAATTGGTTTTGTGATATAACAGGACCTCTTAGATTTGTTTAGTATTCTGGCTGCTGAGTTCTAGATAAATTGCAATTGTGGGAGGTAAAATGAGAGTCACAGTAGTCCAGGTGGGATGATATAAAAACATGTATTGGGTGAACAAACCCACAGCTTAGAGTCAATGAAAGCCAACACTTTATTGTAAACATCAATAATAATTTAAAAAACAATATCTGGGTTCAACTGACTATCCCACTTACTGTAGTTGTAGGTAAACAGTTTTCCTGTGCAATGAGGGGTTATTACCATCATTGCGGTTACCTTTGTTTAGGTAATCTGGCTAAACTGCTTGGAACCTATCTAATATTGTGGACGCTCATATTTCTTGCCTCATCTGACTTTGTTATAGTGATGTCTCTGCTTTCCCAGACCTGAGTAATTACTTTGTTGAGTAAAGTGTTATCATAAGTCATGGAAATGATTTCCAAAACTGCTTTAAGTTATGTACTGTTATCTTGTGTTTAAAAATCAAACTTTACAGTACTGTGATCAGCATGCACAACATAAGGATGGTGCATCATGAGTGAATGGGATGACTTCTCAAATTAAAATATGCTTAAGGCATTGATTGCACGAATGACAAAGTCTGTTGCATTGATGGGTAAGAAATTGCAATGGAATCTGCTGGGATCCTGAGTGTCAAGTCAAAGCTCTTCAAACCAAGCATTTCCTGCATCTGTCTGATACTCCAGACATGCCTGATACCACTGTTACAGGCAGACACCAACATTATTGATGTTCCTGTTTTCCCCTCAGCATTTGTATAATGTTGTACCCCAATGTGTTTTGCTCATTTATTCCATGATATATGCTCCTGTGGGATCATACAGATGACAGGATTTTGGCCCCGTCTTCTTTTTGCCTCGGGGGGGGGCTAAATGTTGCTCCAGAGGCGCTGGCACAGGATGCTGCCTGATGACTGTATTTACTGTTTACTGGCTTTCAGGAAGTGCCAGAGCCCCCATGAGGGACCAGTTTTAACAATTTGGCTGGCTTGACTGACTTCGATGTAGGGAAAGAGGGGAGGGTCTGTTCTTGTGGTGTTTTTGTTTAAGGAGACAGGCACATAGAAAGGCAACGAATGGCACCGACTGGATGGTCTCTCTGTCCAGTGCAAGTGTTTGTTGCTCCAGCAGTGCAGTTTAGATTAGAAGCCAGTCATTGTTCCATGACTTCCTGCACTCTTTCCATTTCGTCCCTCAGATAGGTTACCATGGTAATATCACGGTTGTCAGACAGTCATGGCCGGATTGAGTTCAGCTTGTCTGAACCACTGATGGTTGGGAAATGTTTTGTAAAATAGCAGGAGACCCAAACTTATTCCAACAGCACATTTCTGTTGTTCAGACTTCAGCTCCTTTTCAGAAATATTACAATTATTGTAAGTGTTCTAAACAAGAATTTCAATTGTTTTTATATTTTTAACATTTAATAACAGTGGGTATAATTTGGATTTTGTAACAGAAACAATACAGTAAATGTCAAATGAAGTGAAAGGGCCACAAATTGATCTGTGCTAAATCCCTGTGCATTGCAGTAAAACATAAAACGGTATTTTTCTGTTTATAGTAGGTTATTTGTTATTTCACCATTTTACTTCAACTTCATTCTCCTCCTTATCTTAGTGTTTTTTTTGTTTACTCACTACTTGAATTTACTCACCTTGCATTTCCTCTCACTTTTCTTTTCCCCACACACGCACACACCTACATGTCTAGCTCTGGTCTCTTACTGAAATACAGCGGCATGTCCCGCCTCTTTCTGTTTCTCTCTCCATGTATGTGCCTGCTCTGCTGACTTTCTCCATCAGCAGTATGTTTCATAGAGTTGCCGAAAAGACACAGAAGTCGTGTTTTGGATTTTCCCACCTGCACTTCTGTTTTTACAGCAGCAGCATAGCACGTGCGGGATAGGCTTATTTATGACGTAGCCTATCGAAACGGTCGAAACCAACTAGGGTTGGGCAATGTCTACAAAATTTCTATCGGACAATGTCTACATTGAAACACCGGGATGGACGATGACATCGGTTTCACTCGCACAGATTTCACTCAGTTAAAAACTTGGTAGCCTATGACTTCACAAGTCGTGGTGGATATTTTACAAGCACAGACCAGGTAATGTTAAAGCAGCATTGAACACATAGGGTGCAGATGTTGGTTTCGGTTGTTTGATAGGCTGCGTCATTAACTAGCCCACAAGAGGTTCACCTGCTGCCGTGATAACAGATCGCAGGTGTAAAAATACGGAAAAAAGACTAGTTCTGTGTCTTTTAGGCGACTTTATAAAACGTACTGCTCATGAATTTAAAATTTCTAATGATAATGTCCGTGGTGATTAAAACCTGCTTAACGTGATGATGTCGACCCAACCGTAAAACCAACATGGTACCGAATGACATCTTGTATGTCTTGTAACATAATACCAGATAACATCTCTCTCTGTGTTTCTCTGAAAAATTATAAAATGGGTCACCGTTAAAGTCTCTGTGGGAAACACTGAGATTATAGAAATTGAAGGTTGTGTAACATCTCATAAAACCTTCAACCGGCCTGCATGTACCTGTGTCTTCTGTCTGTGTTGATGTTAAAGTAATTTATTGTCTGCCCTATTTTTATGAGGGCTGAATCACCTCCTACTGAGTTTAGAATTTGAATTAAATCGCCCTTTCCCTCTTTCTCCATATAGGTAAAGCATTTGTTCCTAAGCAGAAACCAATGGAAACACGCAAGGAGGAAGTCACAACCCTCGATCCAGAATTAGAGGAAGCCCTGTCCAGCGCCACAGATACAGAACTGTGCGATCTCGCAGGTGAGAATGAATAGATGCCTTTTGAGAAAACTAAGAAGTCATTGTTAAAAGGCTTTAAAAACATCAGTCTGTATGAGGGTTTCTTTGAAAAGGAAGCGGTACACACAATGTTGTAGTTGTGAGAAACGTTCAGTTTGCCTGAGCCCAGTCTCTGCTGCGACAGTAAAACACAAGCTCCTTTTACTCTGACTATCTTTCCCAAGGCACCACCCTTTTTTGTGTGCGATGATGGGGGAATAAAAGGGCTTACTGAGCAAAATAATACCACTTGTCTGCAATGATCTCTAGATTTGGTTACAGTTACCTGTAGAACACTTGCATGCACACTGATTCCTCACCACAGCTACTGAGTCTATGGTATGCTTTTGTTTGCAGCGATCTTGGGTGTTCATACACTGGTCACAAGTACTCAGACATATGATGGGACTGGAAGTAAAGAGGGTTACAACAGTAAGTACAATCAAAGAACTGTATCTGTTAATTCAAAGGTCCCAAAAGGGTCAATATCTTGACCTCTGTCTGTGTCTTTTCTAGATGTGATCAAAGGGGAGAAGATGAATCCAGTGTTTGATGAGCCTCCCAATCCCACTAATGTAGAAGAAACTCTGCAGAGGATAAAAAACAATGACAGCTCCTTAACAGAGGTCAACCTCAACAACATTAAGGTACACAGAAACACAAGTGTGTGTGTGGAGAGTGTAGTGTGTACTGTGTATATCCCTGTACCAATGGCAGTGTGTCTTTTGTTGGTTTTTCAGAACATTCCAATTCCCACGCTGAAGGAGTTGGCCAAAGCCATGGAGAAAACACGCACGTCAAGAAGTTCAGCCTGGCAGCAACACGGAGTAACGACCCAATTGCTGTGGTGAGCGGATTGTGGGCTTTTAATAGCTTTGTTCACACCCGACAACTCCATATTCACGCCTTTGCTTTATTTCCTCGCTTCCTCTTTCTCCTCCCAGGCGTTCAGTGACATGTTGCGGGTGAACAAGACATTGCGAAGTTTGAACTTGGAGACCAACTTTATCACCGGGACAGGGGTGCAGGCTTTGGTCGATGCATTGCGAGACAATGACACACTCACAGAGATCAAGATAGACAACCAGGTACCAGATGCTTTGTGACACATGTCTACACATGCACCAGCACACCAGGATCTGAAATTATCAGAGGCTTTTTAGTTTTTAAAAATCTTTAAGAATTCCTGTGAAATTAAGATTAGGATGGTAAAAAGTATTTTCTTTTTTGAATTTCTCTTTGCTAACTTGTTATGTTATTTATAGTTGTAATCATTCCGTGTCACTGTAGGTGATTACAGGGAACTTATGACTGAGGTAGTCTTTGCACTCTTTTATATAAAGTGGTTTCACACAGCCTGAAGTAGTCGAATGTTCTGTGCAGCTGAAGAAGATGCCAACTGACACAAACCACTGGCTGAATAAAACAAAATACCTGTTGAGAGTTTTCAGTAGTGGAAAAGTTAATTAAGTTAAACCCTATCACTATGGTCTGGGTCTTATATTCTTTTCTGCTATAAACCAAAATGAGGTTCTGACTGTAATATTTGTGTGTGTGCTTCAGAGGCAGCAGCTTGGTACCACCGTAGAGATGGAGATAGCTAAGATGTTGGAAGAGAACAACAGCATAGTGAAGTTTGGCTACCACTTCAACCAGCAAGGACCTCGCTCCAGAGCTGCTGCAGCTATCACCAAGAACAATGACCTGGGTATAACACACACACACACACACACAAACACACACAACAGTTTGAGATTGCAAAAGCAGGGTGAATTGTCGCCCACCACATTACCTTCCACCTGGTATCTCTCTTTGGGAGAGTGGGTCATGACAATTCCAAGATCTCAGCAGTTCATTTGCATTTACAAATGTGTTTTTTCCTCATAAGACGTCCGTCAACAGTGACCTCTCCTCTCTTTTAGCCCCGCATCCTGTCAGAGTCACGGTAGCACAGGTGTGATGCATGGGTGTGGCTATACTTGTGTCAGTGCATCGAAGTGTTTGAATGACGCATTCACTGCATTAACAGTATGGAAACTGACACGGTGTGATGCAGCTTTGAGAGTGATGACCTCTCACTTCTTGTTATCTGTACATGCTGACACACGCTGTTGAATTGTGTAAACGCGTAGCTCTTGATGACTCACTTAGTGTTTACATGATAAACTAACAGACCTGTTTAGGTTGAAGGTTGTGTAGCATGTTTGCAGTTCAGTCTTATATTCTTAATTCTGTCAAATCAATTGATTTGGGGAAAAAATTAATGCTTTTGCCTCTTTTTCATTGTACTTTTCCTCTCTAGTCCGCAAGAAGCGAGTGGAAGGGGACCTGTAGGGACGGAGCCTGACCCCTCTCCCAGCCAATCCTGTTGTTTCATCTCACCTTGTGGAATAATTTCAGCCAATGACCTGGTCTCATCTCACTGTGTGGAAACTTTAGTCTTGTGCCAAACTGTGGGGCAAGGCGTGCTTAACCAGAACATACATCCGAGAAGAAGGGAAATAACTGGAATTGCCCTCTCCCATACACATGTGTATACATATTTGTTTATTATTATGTTGAAGATGTAAATCTGTTTAGTTTTAGTAATTTCATTTCAGTTGCTCCTTTTTTTTTTTGAGCCTTTATATGATCTGTTTAGACTTTTTACTTGCATTTTTCCTTTTATACAATGCTATAATCATGTGAAATAAACGTGGAACTACCAACTAACAGAAACAACAATAACAGCTTTGTAAAAACATTAACTCACATTAAGAACGCCCTGTATCCTCAACCATGATAGTTTGCTATTGGGCCTAAGCTTCCAGTGAAATTCTGTATTGAATCAGCAGACTTCGTTATTAGAACAATGGGGATAGCATACAGAATGGTTAAAGCCTGGCCATGACTAGTACCCTGCAAACCTTGTCTGACTGTACAGCTGTAGATAACACATCTTATCATAAGATAACGTAAGTCATGTAGTAACAAGCGGACTCTAGGTTCTGATGATGCTGATCAGATCACTGTTGTACTTTCCATCTGCATGGTGGTTTGCAGGTGTTTGTTATTGCCTTGTAAAGCCAACTTGACTGTCTGGCTGATGTGGAACGGTTACGTTTGTGCTGGCCTCATGCTGTAGTCAGTCTGAGAACAGATGCTGGCTCACCCCTTCTGTTAAGTATCAGTGCATGTTTTATATTACTTTACTGTTTTATTCTAACAAAAAAAAATCTTGTTTTCATATGGTTCAAATTCTGATGTTGGTTATTCTGACATTGTATCAGAGACGGTTGAGGAAATTGTAATTAGTTTTTGATATTTTGAAACAAGTAAAAATGGGATTTTACTGTAAAAGGAACAGGTTATTAACCCCAGTCCAGACTGAAAAGGCTGAAATCTTCTCTTACAAATGATGCTGCAAATGTCTGCTGAACACACTGGCTTTCTCTGATGCTTAACCATGCCAAAGACTAACACATGCAGTGCTTAAAGTATCAATATTGAACTCAATAGTCATTGGTTCAGGTTTTGGCTTTGTCAGCTACAGTCACTTCCTTACGGTACAGGTCTGGGAAAGGAGTCTGGGTTAACAATGATATGGACTTTGTTTTGTTTTTTAGATCACACCATGCCATTACATTTCCCCCCCAATTTCTGTCATTTAAAGCTAAGTGTTCTGTTCAGTGACAGGTGAAGAATAGTTGGCGAACAGTCTGTGTGAAACTTCTCAGGTTGCAACTACTTGTGAAATGTTTCTATGAATTATATCTCCCAGATAGAAAGTCTTGTACAGATCGTAAATTTTACTTTTCCCAGTCCCTCATACAAACACTTTCACTTGGCTCTCAGCAGTAGCAGGTCATTCATTATGTAATAGATGACAACATGCTATGTGTGCCTCCAACTGAACTTCCGTAGGTACACTAACCTGCTTGAGATGGGTCTAACAGAACTAAATCAGGAGTTACTTGAAACTTGTGTATATACTGTTTGTGTTATAGGAACAATATATTGGCATGAAGTCATCAGTTGTGATCATCATGTTTCTCTCGACCAAAAATGCTCTTTCATCTTAACATCCTCACATTCCTTGGACAAGAGCTGTATGGCTAAGTTCAGTACTTTGGGCTTTATATCCGTGTACTTCTTCCATGATCATATCAGCTAGTATTTTATTCTGAATCTTTTTGTTTTTACATCGCTGTGCTTTGCTGGTGGACAGTCAGTGGAAAACTGCTTCTCTGCTTGGGCTTGTTGAGAATATTCTGTGATTCATATTATGTATATTGTAAAATTGCATCTCAAATTCAAAGTGCACACACACACTTTTATGTGTTTACCACACAAATGTACACAACTCCTTGCTGAGATTTTTTTGTACCTTAAATCAATCCCACGTGTATACTCAACATCAGGAATATATGTTATTATAAAACCACAAGACTGGTAAAATGCACTGCTGAATATAAAACATCCTCAACAATAAATGTTTTTACATACTGTCTATGCATTCTTTGTCTTTTTAATGTTTTTATTAATCATTAAATTGTACTAATACAGCATTTAATATTGACCCAGTTTCCTCTCCTCTGTTGTCGTTGAGATGCTTTGTTGTTGGCAAGGGAGCAAACTCCACCTGCTGATAAAGGCCACCAAATGTGGCTGGAAGCTCCACAGAACTGTAAGTGGACCTTGGGCTAAGATGTTTAGTCAAACTACTTTTTCCAAGGTCAATCATGAAACTTCAAGCTCAACTATATTGTAAGCGTCCTGTGTACGTTCATAATTCTGCATGAGATTTTGGGCCAGATTTACTAAGAAAATGTCTCTGGGCAAATGTGCGTTGTGGTTTTCATTGAGTTTGTGGCTGCAATGTGTTCATTCAGCTTCTGATTTACTAAAATCTCCTGGTGCTGAACCTCCAGATGCACTTTTGGCTTTTGTTTATGTCTCCTTGTCAGAGATGGAGAATTTCCCACAGAATACATAATCAACACTGATAGCATGTCTCTTATTATTTCCTCCCTTAATTGCATATGAGGAGAGAGACGCACCAAAAGCCTTAGTAAATCTGTCTCTTTGTGTCTTTTAAAGCATCTTATCTAGAATTTATATTAAATGTAGATTTAAGCAGTTCTTGTTTGCATAGCAAAAATGCATGACCCCAGAGGATCCAACAGGGTAAGAGAATTTAAAACAAGTAGTCATGCTAGCTCCTCATTGCTCTGGGCTTAATGCTAACATCAGCATACTAACAATGGCAAATATGCTGTTAGTGTTGTAATTAGCACTAAACATAGTACAGCTGAGGTTGATGGGAAATTGGGAATGTCAAATCAGAAGATCACCAAGGTACTTCCTCTGGCGACCATGAATGTAACAAAAAAAATGGCAATCAAGGCATGTCATTTAAAAACCTAAAATGTCAACCTGGCAGTGGCTCCAAGGAAAATGTCAGTGGGTTATCCAAAGTCAAAAGGATCATCATCCTCTATGGACCATGAATGTTTGTAACAGACATTGAGATATTTCAGTCTGTACGAGAGCGGTCGAACAACTAACGGCCTGACTCTGTGTTTAACTACTGAGGGGAATTTAAAAGTGGCTGTGGTCAAAATCTCAAATTCAAAATCTATTTTTAATGACTGATAGACAGGCCTTTTGGTTTGAGAGGTATCCTACTCTAGGTGGTGTATACATACGGACCCTTTAATCAGATCCAGTTTTTCAGATTGTTTGCACATGCCTGAGAGATGATGTAATGTATATGACTACATCCCTCTCTGGGTTTCCTGTGCCAGAGTACTGCGGTGAGCTGCTGTCAGAGAAAACTCTGCACTGCTGGCAGTGAACTGTGGCCGGGGGAAGGAGGGGCGTTGTGTGTGTGTGAATGACTCAAGTGTTTCCACTCTGTGAGAATAGAGAGAATGTGAACAGCAGGTTTATATCATGTCTGTTAATCACACCAGGAGGCATAATTTCAAAGAAAAAATCCAATCCTAGAATCAGAATCTGAAAGTAAAATACACATCTGTGTGCTTATGTAAGTACAGAACAACTATTCCCTCAGATCATGACTATTAATAAGCACTGCTCCTCCGCATGTGGAAAAAAAAGACTTTAACTAACAGTTTCTAGTACATGTCGTTATTTGAGGTTGATGCTCAGAAAGCACTGTCATAAATAGGATGTTATGTGTCGTTTTAAGTAAAAGAGGGAGTCTATAAAGACAGTGCCTATAAAGGACATATTCATGGGTCATATTAAACATAGCTTGCATGCTGACTATACATTACCAGAGGTTATTACAAAATGGAGACATGTTGTAGCTGTTAGTCAAGGTTGGTTTAGTATGTTGCCCCAACACCAGAGTCGACTTGTGTCCACATGAATGTGATGCAAAAAGGGAGCAGATGTTGTACAGGTGTCTGTCTCCTCATCCTCTCGAAAAATGTTTGTGCTGACATATTTATCTGAGAACACTTTAAGTCATATGTATCAGTGTTTTTAATCCCCAAACCTCTGCTCCTCCCCTTCTTCACTCTCTCCACCAGCTTTCACACAGGAGCTTTTTTTCCTCATTGGCAGGTATGTTCATGTGCTGTCCTACAGTTGTTTTTCCATCAGAATGAGTGCTGTAGTTAGCCCTGCCAGCCCTGAACAAAACTCACAGCAGTCCCTCTCTTGCATGACCTCATGCGCTTGGTAAACAAAGGCTCACAGATTACAAGAGAGGAGAGAATGGGAAGGGCACTCGCACTGTATTCACAAACAGGTAAAAGGAGTGAGTCAATCAGTCCCTCTGAATCAAGTACTACACCACAGGTAATATGTTTATTTTAGTGGAAAGCCAGTGCCAAGCTGAACTTACACCCATGTTTTAGGTAAGAAATAAATAGAAATCATCTCAATACATACACTTTTGGGCATTGCTGAAACTCCTCATTATTAGAGCTGACATGTTATCAGTACCAAGAGAGCAAAGGATGGTGTCTCCCAAACTAGACCTCATACCTGACTGGGCTATGTAATTGTCCTAAATGAAAGCAGTGAAACTTGAGAAGTAAGCGACATCTGTGAGTGTGTCTCATTGCAGACATGCAAACTGTTTGGCTAAGTGTACTTCATCTAACTATTAGCAATAGCAGACAGGTCACTGTATACACTGATCAAAATTATAAACTTTAGTTTTTGCCCTCATTCATCATGAGCTAAAGTCAAAGACTTTCTGTGTCTATTTCTCTCAAATATTGTTCACAAATCTTTCAAATCAAATCATTTGTGTTAGTTCTCCTTTGCCAAGATAATCCCTCCACCTCACAGGTGTGGCATGTCAAGATGCTGATCAGACTTTACTTTTGTTCAGTGCATAAAAAGTGATGGTGGAAATATTACTTCTTTCAAATTTGAATTCAGGGAAGATGTATGATACGCCATGGGTAGTCCTAATGAATAAAAACTGCATCCTATAGTAAACAAAAGCTTCAACCATGAATGTATATAAAAAGGCTTCATCAGGAATAACAGCCATCTCGATCACAAGGCATCCAAAGTAATGCTGTTGTATTTATTTTCCTTCCTTTTTTGTTAAAAATAGCAAGTTGTCTCAGTCTCAAAATGTCAAACATATTCAGCCAAGTGAAAACACCAGTGAAATCCCTGTTCAGAGTGGGAAAATAATTATTAGCAGAACTATAAAACAATAGCTGGCTCTTGAAATCCTCTCTGTGGGTGTGAAAATAAGAATTTTACAATTTAAAGAACTGCGTGGACATCTGAACCAACTTTCCTTGAAGGAGTGGATCGCTGTAGCATTTTGTTGCTCAGTGTCCAGATTAAGAAGTTCTATACTATGATTAGTCTGTATATAAGCAAATCAAACAGTTCCCTTCAACAAAGACGCTCAGATTCTTCTGAAGTGTGTGGATTTTCTTAACTTCAGAAATATTATAACATACATATCTGAGTAGTAGACTCATACATGACAAGCACGTTCAAATGAGTGATTAAATGGCACCATCTAGTGGTTGAAAATATTAGGGACCAAGTGCAATATTATAAAATGTCCAATAGGGGTCAGAAAATAACTAAATGATCCATATTTGCACGTTGATCATGTTTCGACATTGATAATAGATCGATACCTCTATCCAACCTCATTATCCTAACATTAATCTCATGTAGATGAATACATTTCATTTTTTGTAAGCCAAAAACAACAGTATAAAACTTCATGATAAAACAACAGCGAACTTTTAAATTATCTGTGTATAATTGGAGCATAAATGCTCCCATGTGAATCGCTTAATTATTATTATTTATTTTTATTTTTATTTTTTTTCCAGTTCAAAAACAAACAGTATGAGTACAGAGCAGAGAACTTGCCAGGGGAATAAAAACACATCAAGGAAAATATTATGAATACATAAAAAGATATAAATAATAATAAAAAAAGACCAAAACAAAATGAAAGGAGCGGGGGTTATAAATCTACAAATATATTGTGTAAAGTAAATAAATTCACCGTTTTGATAGCTTTCTTGTTTTGGAATGAGTTTATCATTCCTATATATAGATTAATTTCTTTCTTGAGTAAGGTAAATATTGGTTTGGCATTAGTAAATTTACATTTGTGGATACAATATTTAGCAAAAATTATTATCAGGTTAATCAAAGGTAATTGTCTTCAAGCTTACATTCAACATTCACAAAACCAAAAACAGTAGTTCAAAATCACTGTAAATATTATCAATCACAAATCTACATACATCTTTCCACAGTTTCTTGGTATAAGTACAATGCCACAATAAATGGGCTATTGTTTCTACATGAACATCACATCACAAGGAGCACATAATGTCAATATCTTTTTTTAACTTCAACATGGTCTATTTTTCTTTAACAGTTATAGACTGAAATGAACCTCGGTCCTCACAACACAATAAACCTTGAAGCCCTACAGGCTAAATCAGATGTAGCCACCTTCGTGATAAACTGATTGCAAGAGTGATATTGCACTGATTGCAATATCTTCTCTGCCAAGACCTGTGGGTGCAGTTGGATCAGGAGGTGGCTCATATGATTGTTGTCTTAGTAACGTTGTGACAGATGACTTACAGTGTGGTTGCGCCTCCTCCCTCATTGTTTGTTTTTGCCTATAAGAGAAGGAGAGGGTGGGGCGATGTTAATGAAGTAATCTGATTCCTACTGTAGTTAAGTCTGCCATTGAAGTCTCCTGTTGTTGGTTTGACTCCTGACTAGAGCTCAATATAGATATAGATTTTAAAAAACAGTTAACTTTTTCGGGGGCAAATTGGATCGTTTTAGACTTGTGATCTCTTTACCTTAAAAAAGCATTGATTGTTGCTTCTCCTCCTCTTAACCTATACCTACCTATACCCATGTGTGTTGGATAAGTCAAGACCAAAGATGTGGAGCAAATACAATATAAATAATGAACTGATTCACAATTCAATCTAAAAAGTGTCATCTTACATTGAGAACATCGTGTATAATTAATGAATTAAGCTCCCTCCTCCTGGTCTCTCTTTGTACTCATAAGTTTAATGACCTGATTTCCATTAGAAAATGCCAGACAGTGAGATTACCACAGCATAATCTATAACCAAGAGAGACTAATTGAATAAATTAATCATTCAGGGATCATGAATCCTCTTGTTGCATCCCAGTGTTTGTTCCTCAGCAAGTTATATTTCATGGTACATGAGATACATCCTGTGCATCCCAAAGTAGCACCTGCAGTCTTTGTGTTCCCCACATTACTAAATTTCACCAACACTACATTAAAATGAGTGTGTTAATAATATTTGTACCATCCTTGCTTTCCCCTGCAAGCACTGTGTTTCTATGAGTAAGTAAGCACATGTTTCTAACTTCCTAACACAGTGATTCAAACAGGAGAAAACAACCTCAGGGAATTCAGCACCATTCTGGCTTCTGAATAATCATGCCTTCCACAGAGTGCACAGACGACAACAACAGGAGGCAGTGAAAATTTCCACCAGCTACCATCCAGTAATGAATACATAATGAGAGTCCTGCCCGAGTACACATATTGGCTATCGTGTAACTTGAGATTTAACTGGGATTTATCTTGTTGTTCATCTTTCATTTGCCGCTGTACAATGATTAACTGACCTGTCGCAGGCTGCAGGTTGATATCTGACAATAATTCTCAGGTTTTCATCCCACCCTATAGAGAACAAGAAAGATTAGATAATTTAATAAATAATAATTTATTGCTGCAGGAAAAGTAATTTACTCTTGTCAGTGTAATACAATGGAAACACCAATTTACTGAAAACCTGACAATCACAATGTAATTATTGGCGTAACCAAATAAGTCAAATCAAAATTAGCCACAAGTGCAAAGTGTAAAGGCTTGAATGGAAAAAACATACAGCAAAGCCCTTATTCAATACACTGTCGATGGAGTGTAAGAAGATTGAAATAATTTTCTGCTTGATTTTCTCCATCTTTTTTACTACATCACTTAATTTACATTCTTCCTTTCAATTCTAAAAATAAAGGGTAAATGTTTTGTTTGCGTGACTGATGTCAATATGATTCCAGTGAATATGGAAAAATTACTGTATAAACAGTAAGGTCCTCACTTGACTTTATGAGATTGAAATCCCAGCTCAGGAAAATCCCATGTTTATAGCTTTTTCCATGCGGTGATAACGTTGTTATTTTTATGAACGGTTGATCATGAGACTGTTAACCAGCTTCCTCTCACAGGCGCCATCCAAAATGATCCTGCATTTAACAGCACCGGCTTCAGATGCCACATGTAGTGGTTAGTGGTCACAAAGACCTGCTGAATGTTTCCACCCAATGTGAAAGAATCTGTGCAGTCCCCCTTCATATATGTGTCCGAAAAGAAAAATGAGTTATCTAATGATAAGCTCAGTGTAGGATCTAAGGAACTTTCATTGTAGCTATATATGGAGAGATTATTTTACTGCTCATTTACAAGGTCAATATGGCAAAAGGGATAACCAGCACTACTATTGAGTCCAAACTCCTGGACCAGCTTTGTATTTGTTAATGATCAATAATTTGTGCTAATTTATTACACGCATTTAAATTACTAAAATACAACATTTAGCCTAAGCACATATACTGAAACAACAAAGCCCTTAAAACTTAACTCTGGGCTCCTGTACAAGATATGGCCTCAAGATTAGGTAATAGATGTTACCTTAAGGTCCCTTTTTATTGTATATTCAATCAGTCAATCAATCAATGAAAATTTATTTATAGAGCACTTTAACAGCAATCCCGAAGTTGCACAAAGTGCTGTACAAAGATTAAAAGCAAACATCAATTTACAGGTTATCACATACATATAATGTATACAGTTAAAAACACTAACAAATGAGTTCCTCCAAGTGTCATCCTCAAGGGTCAAAAGCCAGATTGAAGAGATGGGTTTTAAGACAAGTTTTAAAATCAGACAGGAAGCCTAATGGTTTAGTTGTTTTAGTCTTACCTAATGATAAGAGAAAGGGCATTCCACAGTTTCATGGCTGCCAACGCAAAAGCACTGTCCCCTTTAAGTTTGCGACGAATTTTTTTATATTGTGATTTAGTTGTGCATACAGTATTAATAAACACATCTGCAATTAATTAAATGGCCAAAAATACTAATTAAATGTGTCACTACAAACAGGTGACTAGGCCTACAACAGCATCTGTCTTTCCATACTGCACTTTATCATATCTCATGAATGTCTAGCTTCTCGGGAATGGTTGATTCATAGATTTTAGTTCTAGAAAATATGTTGGTGTTTCAGTTGAAGTAAGATTACATTTTTAGTTTACTCTAGCAAATTCCAATTACTTGCACTTCAGTGTCATTAAAAAAGTTTCAACCAATGTTAGTCACTATCATATCAATATCTTCAATTACTTTGAAAGTGTCACCGGAAATTGTATTACTGTTGTTCCTCCTGGACGTCAAGGCGTCCTGTACGTTTTTACGTCAACATAACGTATCTATGACAAAGCGAGCGGTGAGGTAGTGGTCCCCGAAACATGTCTCTTATCCCCTGGGTTGACATGCTGAACATGACCGGACATGGGAATCTCCCAGCCGCCTAAATCAGCGATTTTCTTTGCTGCAGCTGGTCAACCGGCGCGTTAAAACAAACAGAGGCCAGCGGGCTCTTTATTTATTCAAGAGAAGATGGCGGAGTTTTCGCCCGTCCTGCCGATGCGGGATGGAGGAGGAAGACTTGGCCAGCCCATCTTCCCTCGGTCCAGGTCTGGTTCCGAGTCAGAGAGCGAACTGTCCCAGAGCCTGGCCCGGACCAAGATCCGCTCGTACGGAAGCACAGCTAGCGTCACGGCCTCTCTGGGGGAGAAATACATTGAGCATCGGGTTACAGACACTGATACCCTGCAAGGGATTGCTCTCAAATACGGTGTTACGGTAAGGTTGCCACACAGCCACTGCAATGCTAGTTTGTGCTTTGATGTTCACCTTGATAAGAAGATCTGATGCAATATAAAATCAGTGTTAATTCTTTTGAGCACTCCCCCTCAATGACAGATAAGAGGTGCAACCCACAACATCACTTATATTTTCTCTATAATGTGTACCTACATCACGTTTGCTTATGAAGTCACTAATCTGTCAGGATCTGTCCCCTTTAAAGTCAGTCCACGGGACAAAGTCATCTTTAGTACAGAAATATCACATTATAGCCTTTGAGGTGTTGCAGCAGCAGACAGAGCTTTTTAGAAATGCTGTTGTGAAGGAAGTTGTGACCCATTACATTAAGAGTATTACTGTATTTCACTTCATCTAGTAGGATTAAGGGGTTACTTCTCGATTTTACTTTAATATTCACAGCATGTGCCAACACCAGTGTGGTGAAAGGTGATGCCAGCTCTGAGAGCCCACAGTATATGCAACACAAAAAGGAGCTGGAGAACAGAAGCAGAAACTATTCATATTCCCAGTCATGCCCCTGCTCAGAACAGTCAAAGCAGCCCAGACCACAGACTGAAACTGAAAGATTTATTAAGTTTGCATGTATACTTCTCCAGCTGAGGCTGGATTACCAACCTGGCAAAGTGGCAACTGCCCCAGGGCCCAAGTTCCCCAGACTGCCTTTAGCCCCCAAAAGCCCACTGTGTGTTAAATGGTTGATTTAAGTAAAGGCACATTTATAAAATTTTGCACCAGTATCTACTAAATCAGATCTTGTGTGCATAGGTTTCCCTATCCATTGGATTTAGCATGCTAAAACAGCTGCTGACAAACCTGATCTCCAACCCTAATCTCAAAGTTAAGATCTTGTGGCCAAAGATGGACAAAATAAAAACAGCTCCATATTTGGATATCTGTGACACCACACATTTATACAAGGTGTTATGGGGTGATTTGGTCCTAATGTCTAAGCTAAACTGCAAAGGAGCAAAACAAGAAAGGTGGTAATTTAGTCATAGAATTAATCATACTATTTTAACCCTGTCATTTCCTCTGTCAACCCTGATGTGCCAGATGGAGCAAGTCAAGAGAGCCAATAAGCTGTTCAGCAATGACTGCATTTTTCTGAAGAACAGCCTCAACATCCCTGTGGTGTCAGAGAAGCGCTACATATTTAATGGACTGTCTCTGGAGTCTCCTGATGGGGACGGTGAAGCAGCATGCCAGGAGGCAGATACCCCGTGTATAATAACGCAGGATATCGAGGGACCCTCGCCTTCCCCTTCCCCGCCCCCTGCAGACTCCAAACCCCAACCAACAGAGGAGCTGTCAGCCAAAGACTTCTTACATAGACTGGACTTGCAAATTAAACAGTCAAAGCAGGCAGCACGCAGGCTGAAGGAAGAGGAAGTAAGGTGAGGTGTTGAACAACCCCCAGCTAACCGCTGCTTCTTTTCTCTGAGTGCAAATGTTTGGTGTACACTCTTTCAGACCAGGTTGTGAACACATTGCCAGTGATTAGATTTCTGATTTGACCAAATTAAAGTAAGTCACCTGGACTAGTTCTTCCTTATAGTAATGAATATGGCATTTAATCACATATTGTTAATTCTGGGTGTGATAGCTAACATTTGTGTCATACAAATGATGGGTACCTGTCAGCAGCAAATTGTGCTACTGTTTCTTGGTTTGGATAATAGCCACATGGGGGTCATAAATGGTGAATCATTTCTTCTGCTTGCTGAACTTTGGTGTATTTGTTGTGTTGGTAGCGTTTCTATAAGGGTTTGGAGACAGGATATATTTGTAAGTATGCTATAAATTCAGCATTTGTCTTGGGTGTTTTGTTGCTGGTCACTGCCCCTTTTCCAAAAAGCAGATGGCCACAGTTCAGCTCACAGACTTACAAAGGGACTAAAGATCATCTTAGCCTTGAAATGCTTGTAGGAAGTCTGACCCAGACTCTCATCCCTGAGCTCAGTAGGTGATTGTCATAAGTCCCAATCAGCAAGAACAGAGACCAAATGCAGGGACGTGAAAATGTTTTCAGAGAATGACGATCGAAGATGGGAATCAGGGTTTCGCTGTTCTGCTGCACCAGTCAGATGCCACGCTAAGCAACAGTCTGGCATTTAGGAAGATTTGGCCTGCTGAATCAGACTTGAGCATGTCTTCCTGACACTACATTTTGAGACAGAGAACGCTCTTACATCTGCTCAGTAGTGAGGTAGAGAAACAGGCTTTGCTGCTATCAGTTTAGGCAGGACTGAGTGACACTGCAGCAGTGTCCTCTACAGATGTAGAGTATAGTTGTTTTTCCACTTCAGGCTCTCTAAAAGAGTTTTGCTCATACTATAATTTGTTTGAATGGATTCAGCTCCTCCGGTAGCAGCTGTTATGTTAATTTCCTTCCTGTGGGCCTCAGGGGAACATAACCTAACCATTTTGGCAGCTGAACTGGCATCAACTGTCCCTTTTTATATCTGATTTCTTTTATCACTGATGGTCGGAAACCATCTTATAGAACTTTAAGATCTCCGATTTCTGCTGAAAGAATAAGGAAGGTCTAATTAATCACATTAATCTACTGAAACTGAGTTCATATCATATCCCTATAATTCAACCGTAGAATAATACAAGGATTGTGTTGTCCTACATCCTGTTGTCTTTAAGCGACAAGAAATCCTCAAGGCAGCTATCTTTATTAACATAATGTGATGAACAGTCACTACTTCTCTGTTTGAAATACCAATAAAATACCATCAGCCAGTGTATCAAGACAATATGGCAGCACATATTTCATCGTTGTATGACCACTGACTGTTCAGCATTTCCTATTAATTTTGTCACGATGTGCCAGTAGCTCTAGACCTGTGTTTTACAAAGGCATGAGCCTTGAGTAAATGAGCAAGACAAAGTTTTATTTTCTCTTTAAATGTTTACCTACCAGCTGAGGCAAAGCTGAGCAATGTGTTAAAGCTTTGTCCCTGAATACAGCCACATCACTCCGTTGTTTAAACGCAGTCCTAGAGCAAACACAGGCTGCATGCCAGTTTGGCTTCCTCCCTAAGATGAAACAAACCACAAACCTCTTAAGCTAAACTATTGGGAATAGTTGACTGTTCACTGTTGAGTGATACATTCCCTTCATGTTCATAATAGTTTGATATCAGTAACTATAAATTCACTGTATGAACTTATATTTGAAGGATTTTAGCCTGAAAGTGATCACATATTATTATTCCGCAAACTCAAAACTGTGAAATCCAGCAGCTTGCTTTTAATCCAAAGACATCCCTTCTGTCACTTACATTTATTGCAATCGTAAAAGTTTATAGTAAAGTAGAACAAGAACTTAAAATGTTAAGTTGTTAAATATGTAAATATATGATCAAAAAATATTGAATGTAATAGAGGATACAGCGATAATAGATTGATAATAAAAATGATTAAGTTTGGAATATGTCGTAACAGTTCACTGTTTCCATTAATGGCCTCTAAAAGACCAAACAGCACTTAGCACTTGTGGGGGGTTATTCTTAGTTTGAAATATTGATCCTGTCATCATCCATCAGGATTTTTCTACTCAAAGAAAAAGCAATAGCTCTTTAGCAACATTCTTTTAGTCTTTATTCTTCTCTTTCCTCCCTTATATTTGTCCTGCAAAGATATGGTGTAAAACCTTCCTTTTCATCCTCTACTGAGTTTGATCCTTTCATATTTCTTCACCTTCTTAATTGTAATCCTTGCCCGCTGGACTGTTCTCTCGACCTTGTGAATAGTTTGGACATAAAATACAGATTCTTCTCAATGAAGGAATTTGTGACGGCTTGCAGTTCTGAAGTAGCTTTTCTAAGAGAGTGAACTTAAAAGTTCAACTTTATGATTGAGCTCAGGACATTGGTGTGCTGTACTCTGAGGCACTTGTCTGGCCAGGTGAGCCTTCAGCTGTGACGGAGAACAATACGGCGGTTTGGTTAGGCTCATCCATTATTCACACGCGGTGAGCGGTTAAGCAGTGATAGAAAGAGAGGAAAGTGTGTGTGTGTGCAGTCATATTAAAATGTGTTTCAACTGTGGAAATCTAGAAAAAAAATTAAACATGTTCTATCTTCTTATTCGCAGGAGCAATGAGGAGGACTACACCGCCCCGACAACGTCATACCAGGACATATAAAGGAGCATTGTGTTTACCCGAAGCCCTGTCTCAGATGCAGACACATACATGCTCACACGAACACTATCACAACCTCATTGCTTTTTTTCTCCCCTCTCTTTACCTTTTTGCTTTTACCAAACCATGTTGAACAAAAGTGTCATGTCTCTGCCTTTTTATTTATTGATATGCGATTTTGATTGTGATTGTTTAGTACAGTTTTACTGGGATATTTAGCAGCGCAGAGCAGCATCTGTTATGCGGTAAAAAGCATCCAAGCACACATGCCCATCCACTCGTCTTATGCTTCTGAAGCTGCTGTACAGAACCCACCTGCTGCATATGTACACACACACACACACACACACACACACACACACACACACACACACACACACACACACACACACACACACACACACACGCGCGCACACACACACACACACACACACACACACACACACACACATACATACAGCTAAGCAATTCCAGAAGGATTAGCTTGTTAGACTTGCTAACCGCTTCTGATGTTCTCAATCCGATCCTAGAATAGTATCATTGGAAAGTATATTCAGGCCTTCCTCATCAGTGTTTACCCCTGTATGAGCTCACCTCAAACAGAAGTGGTGGATAGACTCAAGCCTTTGAACACGTTCCGTTTTCCTCACAGAAACTTTTTTCTTTGGGAACAGACGGGACTGCTCTATTTTCTGAGGTGTGAATGCATTATTTATGTGTGGAGAACTGTCTGTTACAGCTGTTTTAATTGTGCTTTAAAATTCTGTTGGTTTTATTTGGAAATATGAGAAATAAATATGTATTTAAATCAGACTGAAGATGTCAAGTGTTTTCATGACAATGCAGGTTCTTGTGAGCGTGTGGATGTCAGTTATTGGTGTGTTTGTTTTGTTTCTCCTTCATTGTCACAGTTAAGTACACAGGTAAAGAAAAGGCAATGTTTTAATTGCTTTTTAAACTTTAGGAAAACATCACAAATATTTACATTTAAAAATACTTATCTTCTGTCTCTACACAGATGGAAATGTTGAACTCACAGAGACATGCAGAGAGAATTGAGGATACAGACACGGCCTCCTAGTGGGCCCCAGAAGAATTACATCAGAACAGAACATACGAGTATGGAGGGCGCCGACTGACATGACACGTGACAAATATATTTTTGGTAAAATAAAAAGCAAGAGTACATTAAGATCTTGCACATAAACTGGGAAAAAGAAATATAATAGGCTAAGACAGGTTACACAGAATGATTACGAGTTGATATATATGTGATTTTGTTTGCAAAAATGCATTGAAAACAGTAGTTGATGACAAAGCTACAGCATCATACTCTTATAACATTCATTTCCCACAGGAGTCAAGTTGGAGTAAATGCTAGAACTTAGTTGGACGTGTGAGTTGGTTACATAAAATACTTTGATTTCTCTCAATAATATACTAGTGATTATTACTCTGCTATCTTGGCGTGCAAATATCAGTTAGGTAGCTGTAAAGAACAATTTTACTGTTATGGTCTGGAATGATTAAATCACCTATTTTGATCAATTTTGGGAATGTCTGGGAGGGTAAACAAGTTCCCCTTAAGCAGGTAGTTTTGAATACACAGTTTATACTGTACCATGCCGTGGGAAAAAACTAAGTAGTCAGGGTTGTGTTGGAGATTTTAAGTTTCAGATTCAGTCCTGTGTTTTAGGCCAGGGGTTGGTTGGAAATGGATGACGGCGTTACAGGCTGCTGTAGATCCTCTTGATGGTGTCGCCTTCGTCCTTGGCGATGATGCCCTTTTCAATGTAGGAGTCAACCTGTTGGTCCATGAAGTCCTTCAGCTTGGAGAGGTCATAATCTGGAAAGACAGACACAGCAAATGGTGGGTTTATAATCTGAGATTCAAAGAGGAAGATCATGAGGTTATGAGGATAGATCAGACATTAAACTCCTGAAGCACTGTCTTCATAAGACAGCACACCCAAACAAGCCATAATCTGATTTGGTAGTTCATTATCAAGGAGGATTAAGGTCAGAGTCAGCATGTTTGGGGTTAAGAGGATGCCACATACAAGCATGAACTAAGAAGGCCAAAAGATCACAGAGTGAAACATAATTTCCCAGTGCTCAAAATTAAATGATTTCTAACATTCAATTTCAGTGTAATCAGTTTCAAGTTTACCAAATCAGTTAACTCAAATACTTCATACGTCTTTTAAAAAAGTGTGTTCACCTTGCTCTAGACAACTCATTGTCATTACATGTACCACCATAAGGCTGCAGCAGGATGTGGCTATATTTAGAGATGAACACAACCTTACTCTGTGTTATCCATCATGGTAACAAATGAGTTTTAGAGAGCAGGCAAACAGCTGCTGCACCACTTCTCCCAGCTCCAACTGAGTAAAGGCTGAACAGAAGGACAGAGGACAGCCAAGAAGTCGCACAACAACTTCTGCGCCTTCCTAATAACATTTCTACGTAGCAACAGCAATTTATTGCATTGCTTCAAGAAACAGTTGCTTTGCTGATGACAAGCATGACGTGTGTAAGGGATTAACAGAATGTGATTAGAGACAGTAACCTCTTCTCTCAATCTTGGCTGTGAGGAGCCAAGAGCCAAAACCAGGATGTTGCCTCTACGTCCATCTGCTCCTGTGGCTAATCTGTGTAGTGTGTGGGCGTATGCACACGCACACACACGAGCGTATGCACACATTTAAACACACAGAGCGTCCGCTGAGATTGTCCTAATGGGTGCTTCTGGTAGAGTAAACACAATAAATGGCCCGTCACCACTCTGTTTCTATGACACTGTTTTTTGTTTGAAAAGACTTTTGTTCTGCTGCAGCTGTAGCTCTACCGAAGAGGGAGAAAAAATATAGAGAATAGGAATGAGGTGAAATTTAGAGAGCAGTTAAACATGTAGGCTCAGTGTGTGTGTTCAGTCTGAGCTTGCCTGTTCTGAGACCATTATCTGTCTGTGTCCTCTGCCCAGATCACTGACAGGCAGGCGGGGAGGCCCCTGTTGTCCCAGACAACCACTCCACAAACTAGAATGCTAATGAAGTGCCCTATATAGAGCCCGGTCGGAGATGAGCACCAAACAAAACTTCCCTGCTGCTTTGGCCCCCTCCGCTCTGGACTCTGCAGCACTATAAGCTCAGTGTCAGCTTCTTTCAAACTTTGTTTTTATCTGCAATTTCTCTGTCTTTGAGCTGTTTTTCTGACTCACTAGTGGCTGAACCACTTATCGATTGGCCCAGATTATTTTAGGCCACTGAACCTCAGCAGTATATATAAATCTGACTGAGCTAGAACTTGTTTTTAGTTTGAGATGATTGCCAGTGGGCTGATGGCCTGAATAGTGAGAACTCATTAACATATCTTTCTCTGCTGCTTAATTAAGCACCACTGGGCATTGATTTGACACTGTGGAGAGTCCAACAGCAGGCTTTCTTCTGTTAGACGAGTGCACTGGTGTGTGTGAAACTACCACCATTTTCACAGCTCTGCAGACCCGGAGCAGTTTCTGGGTCACTTCTTTATGAATGCTGACAGTTACAGTAAGGATGTAAATAAACAGTCAGAAACACTGCATGAGCAGACTGATAACAAAGACGTGATAGTCTTTTCAAGGCTTTTTTGTGTTGTTGTGATAGAAATGCTAATTATGCACCAGACGCTATAAATGCAGAGGAACAGGTAGGAGGGAATAAATGAATAGACCTTTATCTCAAACAAGAAAGCTGCATCATGAGTAATTAGAACAGACTCATCAAAAATTATCCATATTCATGAGATCTGGAGAGAAGCATCTATCCTGGTATCCCACACTCATTTTAATTGCAAACTGGGGCTAACAAAAAAGCCTTCAAATTTTCTGTTCTTCGGTGCGTCACCTCAGACCTCTGTGACCCACCACAGTTTAGTGAGAAGTGGGTTTGCAAAGGAGAATGTTTTTCTTGTTCTGGCTCTTCAAAAATCAGAGAAGGGGGAGCAGTTTAGACAGACCGGTTAAAAAAATGATAGTGTATGGTCATTTGATAGACACACAAGACTTTGGTTTGGTAGCTGGTTTCTCTCATCTATCTCTTAGTAAGGGAATGCACCTCACCCTCTTTGCCTTCTTCTTTGCTGTGTTTCTTCAGCCACTCAATGTTCTTCCTTATGGCCTCCAGATAAGTCTCTGACTTGCCAGGCTGATCTAGTAATAAAAAGAGAAAATGATGAAAAGGAGACATTAAAAACCTCTTCTATGTATTAGGAGGTAGAAAATAATAGATCCTTCACTTCTGTAGTACAGTAGCGCTCAGAAGAGTCTAGTTTCCGCCAAAGAGTAAGACAGTGATAGCACTGACTCATCAATTATTTATACCCCACAATTTTCCTAAAGCGTTATGAGTTATGATTTTCATCTTTCAAATTTCAGCAGCAATGGGAACATGCTGGCAGCCAGGATTGTACTTTCATGTTAAACTAGCAGCACAATAAGACACATTTTTTTCTGGTCCAAAAAAGACACTCAATGTGAAGAAATGGCAGCTACAGTATGTTTATGATAGCTATAGTTTGAGATTTAACCAATAACCAAAAATGAAGACTAGACTAGACCAGACTGCAAATAAAATTTGGAATATAATTCATGCCCCTAACTTTCCATGAATATTATATTATGAAACTCAGTGCAACCTGTTAACATACAGGTAATACATTACTCAGGATTTACTTAATTTCCTGCTGAAATGAATGTCCTGGTGGTAATCCCTCTCGATATTCCATTTTGTTTGTCTTTTCTATTCGTGCCTGTGTTTGTGTGGATCTGACTGATCAGCGGATAAAGTACAGTGTACAAGGACAGAGAATAATGTCAGCTGTGACAAGCTTTCCTGTAAGTGTTATTGGACTGGCCTAGTTCAGGGACAAGCATGGACTGGCTATGACTGGCCTGCACTGCACAGTGTTGTTTATTCCCTATCATCTCTAGTGCGTGAAAACAGAAGGTCTGAAATGGTCTCGGCCATTACACTCAAACAAAATTTGTTGACCTTTCACTGAGATAGAGCAAAGAAGATGTTTAGCTTTATTAAACTGATGTGGTGGAAATTTGCTATATTTGAGAATTCTGCATTTATTTAAGACACAAAACAATAATAATGCATAAAAAACAAACAAACAAACAAAAATGAGTCATGCAATTTACAAGGCACACAGTTTATAATTTTTGAGGGGCAAAATGGTATAGAATTGTATCAAATTATTTTATCGAATTATCAAATCACTACACAAATGCTATTCATGATTCCTCTGGTCATCAGGACTGGATAATGGACTGACTGGTCTCAGTAGATGGCTGCTCCTCCTTGGTTGAGTCTTTCAGGTTCTCATACTCCTTCTGCATTTTGGCAGCCTCTGCCTTGGTGTTGTCATCCTCATCCAAGTTTTTTCCTACAGCAGAGTCAGTACATGGGGCATTAAGAAGTTTTGCTGGTAGAAATACTTACAGCAGTAGTTAAACATTTTGGTAAATACATGCTGTCTGGTGGAGACTAACATGTTAAATACTGTTTGTTTAATCTGTGCAAAAACCGAAGTGGAATATTAGCTGTTTTAGTGAGGTTTGTCTTCCAGACTATTTCTTGGCTGGGAGCAGTAACTTAAAACACCTCCATAAAAAACTGAACTGTCATTTTTTTGCATTTAGGATTTAACAAACAAAATATAATGTGTTTATTGACTGGCTGCTGGCTATAGCCTTATATTTAACGGACAGATTTGAGAGTGGTATTGACCTTCTCAACGAACCTTCGTCAGAAGGCACATAAGCATATTTCCCAAAATTACATTTGACCATGTCGAAGAAAATTATATGATTACATTGATATTTGGAGGATAACTTGTGAGGTTGTTTACCATTGGGTCCAGAGAAGTCAGGAGGTCCAAGAGACTTGCCCAGCTTGTTCTTGGTCTGCATGGCTATCATGGCATCCAGGTTCTCTGCAGGTGGGTGAAACATGCCAAACATTTACTTTTAGACCTGGTTAGCATTTTGTGTAATCAGTTCACTCTGCAGACAATGAATGAAAACCTCTTAACTTTTTGAGTCCCACGCTGTCCTGTGTGACTCAGAGGGTGATAATCATTAGAAAAGGGTTTCATCTAATTAATGAAAAGGATCCTCTAGAGTTTGACAAGAGTGATAAACAAAATGTGGTTGTTTTCCATGTTCGTTTTCAATAAGTTATTTATTCAGTAGACTAAATATTGAAAAAATATTATACAGTATAGGAACTTTACTTCTAAAGGCTGTATATAGTATTAATTATATCCCTCTCCCCTACAACATTTACAGCATCCCCGCTTGAACAGAACACAAAACAGTTTCCCATCTTTATAAAAATCTAAAGCCATTTATTTGGCAACATGGCTATAGTTTTTGCTTTAGCAAAACAACCACATATATTTGGGTAGTTAATTAATTTTTTCTCAGGGTCTGTTTATATTGTATATATTATACTGTAATATTACAGTGAGTTTCACATTCACAACAAGATTACAGAATTTAAAAGTCCCCAAATCAGCCAGGGAATGACACAAACAAATCATATGGTTTAGTTTTAAGAGACTGAAGTTAAGTGACAACTGATCCTCCATGGATTTGCAAAGGGGTGAACATGATGTTAAAAAATAGAGGAAGCAGATGTTCACACACCCCAGGCATCAGCTGAAACTTCATCCTTTATATTACGTTCCAGTAACACTTTACTTTAAGTGCCCCATATTTAGCTTTTAGAAACTCTCTTTTAACATTTAATACCTGGTTTATAACACACTATAATGCAGCTGTATACATCTATAAGGATATATATCTGTTTATATGGCAGCCTCCAGTTATGGGTGCCTCACAGGAGGAGTTATAGTTATAAGATATACATTAATGAACACTTCTAAGTACAACTATTATATGTGTTGTAAATTTAATAAGTGTTTATATAGCGCAACTGCAGTTGTTAAATAGAGAGACATAAAGTAAAGTTCCTAAGAAGCACCTCTCCAACTGAGTAAATATTCTGGATTATAACATACATATTGGAAATTTTGGCCATTTACATTATGCAATGAAGGACACAAGAGAAGAAAACATAACTACAAGTTGAAGCAGAGGAACAGTTTTTTTTTTTAAATTGGGTTTAGAATATTAGATATCTGGATAGTAAGACAGCCTCGTTTAATTTCTTGTTATCTAAGCATCTCACTTTCACTTGCACTTTCTGTCTATTCAAGCCATCTCCTCCCACCTGTAGCACAGTGGAGGCCCATTCTTTCACCATCAGCCCACACAAACAAACATGTACACCACTCCCACCACACACACTCTCTTCCTCTACATCTCTCTTTTTCTAGCTTGGGGTCTGTATCACCCTCAGGCAGATTAGTGTTGATTGACAGCTGTGTGTATTCAGTTGTGTACCTGGGTGACTCACTGGAGCATCACAGCCAGTTGGGGGTGGAAGTGGGGAGGGGGACATTAACATGTTGCTAGGAGATGGTGGAAATCCATCCGCTTATCTCCTCACAACCTATGCTACATAAAGCCAGAGAGGTTGCCTTGGAAACTCACATTTTGTGTAACGATATATGCCTGTTTTGTTCCAGTTTGTAATGTCAGTAGGGTCATTTGCTCCGCTGTAAGAGACAACAATGGCCAACTGCTGCTAGGGGTCATCAGAAGGAGTATCGATTAATCCTCCCACAGACTACATAGGTCAGCTTTAGTTATAGTACTTGATATCTTATAGTGGGACATACACATTGTAAACCTATTCTGATTAGGTGCTAATTATATTTCTGATCTGTGTTAAGAGTAGTAAAACAGGTAGTTACTAACTTGATTGGCTGATAATCAGATAAATATATAATAAATCTGGAGCAGTTTTTGATTATCATTTAAGTCTTTTACTGACCAAAAATCCCAAACATTCTTTGTTTTAAGCTTCTGAAAAGTGAGGATTGGCTGCTTTTCTATGTTTTATATCACTGTAAATTGAACATATTTCTGTTTTGGGCTGATTGCAGGCCTAAGTGAGACCACGTCTGCCAAGCTGATTTTAAAGCACAATGACATCTCCTCCCCATGTATGAAAGAGCATGTCATTTCTATTTTTTTTCTGCCTGGAATGTCATCTGAACAGAGAGAAAGAGATGTTGGGTCTGGGGTTTCCAGAGGCTCATACGAAGAGATGACAGCTGTCCCTTATAGGTGGCTGACCTTTCCACTGGCTACTGATGTGATGGCCAGCTATGAAAACCAGCTTGGTTATATAGGGCGCCACTGACACTAATCTGTCTGTGCAGGCTTCACACTCCACTGCACCGGCTGATGGGGAACATTAGCTTGACTGAACACAAATAGAATGCAAGGAAAAAACACACAACACACACAGAATGAGCAATGCATGTACACTAGTTACTAATGCAATGGATAGATTGAAACTTTCATCCACATGTCAGCTACACATACACAGAGCTGTTTAACAAGATTGAAATCAATATCATATATGTATTAATATATAACATGATATGTGATTGTCTGTCTTTAAAGTAATCCACTGTAATGCATTATGTCAAAAATAAAACCTTGTAACCTTTAGTTACAATTTGGAAGGAACCCTTACTTTAGACATCATTTTGTAACAACAACACAATTTGATCATATAATCCTGACTTAATTCCACAGAAAGTAGATATATGATAAATTCAAAACAATACCTTAAATCAAGCTCTAGAATATATTTTATGGGTTTTTATAGCTGACTTTTTCCTGGAGCTTCTAACCACAGCAAGACTATATGGTGGTGGGGATGAAAGGTTTGTAAAAAGCTAATAAATCAAGATTGAGTTAAAGTTATTTTATCAAGCTACTAATCCCATGGTCAAGAATGAACTGTCACACAATATCACTGAATAATTGCCCTGTCCTATGTACTGCAAGCATAACATTATTTACCACAAATGCAGAGAGGTCTTCAAGGACTGTGGCCCCTGTCATACGATTTCATGCCTCAATCTCTGACACTAAATGTACCGGACTATAGATAAACAGTGCTGGTATTGTGTTGTGTCTTACCCAGATAGGACACTCCCTCCTCTGGCGTGATGGTTCCGTACTTCACCATCATCTTCACAAAGTCAATCAGCGTCTTCATGATGGTGATCAATGTCTCTCTCTCCTGATTGTCTCGATCTGCAACAGCAAACCAGACACATTCAAAACCAACATCTATCATTGATGTTTTGTTAATGGTAATTGGTGTTTCTGTTACCACATGGTGTTTGACTGTGGGGGTCATGATGATAGGATTATAAATAATTAGTAGTGTGTGTGTATGTGTGTGTGTGTGTGTGTGTGTGTGTGTGTGTGTGTGTGTGTGTGTTTCATCTGTACTTCATCTGCAGGAAGATGTGTTGTGGAAACAAAGGCAATCAAAAAAAATCATCGACTCATCCTTAAGAACAATATCTCCATGACAACAACAGCTCTCTAGTCCTGTTCTTGATCTGAAGAACTTCTATTGTTGGATGAAGGATGCTGTGAAGTGTCGACTATTGTGCCTCTGATCTAAAATGTCACAGCCAGCTCGATGTGTGTTTGTGTTTTTACCTGAGTCGAGGCTCCTGAGCAGACGGTAGAAGTTTGGGAAGTACTGCAGGTCCTGGAGCCCATCTTCAGGGCTCACCTCATTGCCCTCCTCTGTATCTTTGTCCCAGCTGTTGTCGACTGTGTCGCCCTCCTCTTCTTCTGCATCCCTCTCCACCTCATCCTCAATCTCGTCATCATCTTCTTCCTCATTGTCCTCGTCTTCCTTGTAGCGGCGGCTGGGTGGCTCCCATGTGTCCTGGAAATGCCAGAGTGTTGGTTGTTACTGTTATCATCCTTTTTGTTATCACTGTTGCCGTTACTATCACTTCTTTGCAGGTTTTACCGTGTTTGTGTCTGAACCCTGGTCGTCCTGCTCTCCCCTGGTTTCTTGGTCGTTGCTCTCAATGTCCTCAATCTCGTTGTTCTTGGCATTTTTGGTGATGAGATCCTGGAGCGCCTCAGCCACCTGGTACTCCAGAGTATCCGCTTGACTATCTGTGATCTACAGAGAGACAAAGGAAAAAGAGACAGACTGAGAACAATTGCATGCAATAACAAATGTGCTGTGAGATGTGATAAACCTTTATGTAGCTCATATTGATCACTGAGAGATTCATCTCAGGGAGCCATTTGGGCACTGTCAAACTACTTATTGAGCGCCAAAAAAGTAATTCACAACCAAAATGAACAGAGCACAATTCACACATCTCTTCCTGTTTCGGTGAGGAAGCAAGCAGTGCAGAGAAAGAGAGATTCCTGTTGAGAAAATGTCATGCTGCATGCTGTGTGGAATTGAACAGCATGCGAGAGAACAAGCTCATGACCTACCAGCCCCAGTTTGAGCAGTTTGGAGACGATCCTGTCGAACACCCCTCTGTCGTCCTCCTCGTAGATCTTGTTTGCGATCTTCTGGACAATGTCTTCTGCTGTCAGTGGAGTGCCGTCGACCTGACGGAAGCTTTCTGGGTCATCTGAGATTGGACAACACATATGGTGTCATTTGTAACTTTATAAATATGCTTACTAGCTGTGTGCAGGCATAAAGCAGGTGTCTCTGCTTAAATTCTTAATCTATTTGACTGAAAATACTTTTTGAGTACTATCATAACTGATAATATTATGAAATATTTTTTCATCTTTTCTCCATTTTAACCATTAAACACAAGAGTTCATGAAGCTCGTTGTTCCTTTCTCTACTTTACTCCATCCATCTTTTCTTCTTCTTTGTCTCTCTATTGTACCATAAAATGTTAAAACTACTCTCATTAGGTGGAAAATGACTCGTTCAGTAATAAAGGACTTGTCCTCTCCTTTCCTCATATTCAACACATTTATATTGCCATTACCACGTACAAAATGTGCCACTGTTACAGCTTGACTCTTACATAACAGTCCCTGATGCTTCCAAAGGTCCACGCACAATAAAAATAAGCATTGCCATAATACTTCTGCCTGTATTGGTTGGTTGAATCATCAGTGATGTACTTTACCTTCAAACACAAGGTTTATTTCTGTCTCACTCTAGGAAATAAGAAATGATATCCAGACCGTGCATGCCAAATTTAGATGTGGAGTAACCTGACAAGCTGCTTGTCATTGCCGGGCCGACAGCATGAATCGATGAAGTGTAGCACTCATCCCTTTGTGTCTGAGTCACCTCACCTCAGAGTCTCTCTGCTTTATGCTGATGATTGAACTGAATTATAAATTACATTCACATACAGTGAAATGTGTTGTGATCTGAAATCTACTAAGAGATCATATCTATGTAGATATCAGCAAATGATTGGATTTTGAGTTGACTAACAAATTTGAATTCAAAATTAATCAAAGACTTTATTTGGAACAAATTGAAGACAGGATATGGAGACACATATGTGGACATATTGAGATAATGCTAGATCAGTCAGAAATGTTGGATATTTCTAATTCTTCATTATTCCAAATGAGAGGGAATCCTCATTCCAAGCCATGTATTTAAAAGTCTCCTGTGAAGAGATAAATGAAGACACTGGTAAAGTAGCCTTTCACAACTGCAGTGTCTGTGAGGGAGAGGATAATCTTTCTCTCTTGAATGCACGTGTTCTGTCTTTGGCTCTTTCTATCTGTCTGCTTATCCCCATTACACATACACGTGTTTTTCTGCCTACTCTTTCTTAAAATGTCTGCCTGGTGGCCTGTTACTGACAGATAGAAGCACACAGCATGATGCCTGTCCTTTGATGAAGGGGGAAAAAGGCACACAAGCAGAGTGGCTCAGACCCAACACAACAGCTATCCCACAGCACCTTTACAAACAATGCCAGGATGTGTACCTGCCAGCAAGGTGCATGGTGACAGGTGTGCATACCCTGGTACTTGCCATAGTCCATCCCGCTCTTGGTGGAGTCATAGTCCTCAGCCAGACGCCGGCTCTTGGTTGAATCTGATTCATCTGGAACGTACTGGACCTCCTTCTTGAGCGGCAACTCAGTGGCTTCCTTTGATTTCTGGCCATCGGCCAGTGACTTCAGCACGGTTAAGTCATCAAGGTCCTGCTCCGACTCTGTGTCCTTGGAAGCGGTGGGACGCTTACTCTCTGAAAGGCAGGAGAGACAAACTGATCAAACTGGAGAAATACAAGAGGTATGATTGTGGTTACTGTAGTTCTGATAGTTCTTGTTTCTCAGTACAGATGAAGCCTGTTTTACTGGAAGTGCTGCAACATGAACCCACTCAGCAGGGCGGGAATAAAGTCATTCATTGATTGGCAGTAAGGTTTCCTCTTACCAGCTGACTGTACTGCAGCCTTCACGCTGTCCGCCTCAGCAATCTGGGGAAATGATGAAACAAATAATTTCCACTCAGGATATAAGCTGTGATTAATAATGTTTGCTGGGCTAATACCTGGGTTGTTTGACAAGTGACCATAAAGCCCATTTGGCCGGATATTGGATGAGAAAATTAGGTACATGGAGAAAGAGGGACTTACCTGCTCTTGTAATGGTTTTTCTTCTGTCAACTGTCTATTGTACACAGTTTTATCTGCAACAGGGGAAAAATATAGATGTAATTGCTAAACTGGTGGCTTAAAGCTAACTTGATTATTAATAAGCAGACCCAGATTTTGTAGGTCACAAATGTAAATGGCAAATAGATAAACAGGCTATGAATAGATACTAATGTAACCTACTTCAATTAAAAAGTAGCCTATCACATTTTTTTCTTTACTTTATTGAATTTTTATTGACTGACTTTGTCATTCTAATGCATTTCCAGTTTTCAGACTTATACGATCGTTTCTGTTCTGACAACTCACCACTGCAGAGGCAGAGCTTAATCGGATTATCAAACAAAAGATTAAACTGCGGCGAAAATAGACCACAAGCGACCATAACGTGCGACCTGGTGTCATTTAAAACACCGCCAGTCACTGCTGAGCTGGAGCTGAAGTTTAAAGGCACTGCTTTTTGCAAAAATTTGTTAGTCAACAGGTTTGTAGTTGTAGTTTATAATGGAGCGCCTGAAACAGTAGCATTTAGGCTACAAAACAGATAAAATCTCTACAAAGATGAACAGAAATTGTCAAGACATTCATATAATATCAATGCCCATACTGTATGAGGTGTATACAGTGTGTAATGGCCAAATTTAGTTTATGAGTTTATCATAACATTGTAGCATTTTCTTTTTTCAGGCACCATGTGTGCTGAATAGAGAGTTTTTTGACCTTACTGCACTTTGTGGCGTTTTTAAAATCTCCTTTGTTATCACTGACTGCTTCCAGAAACTGTTCTCTCCAACATTTCTGCAGTCTTCTTGCAATAATACCTCACAGTACACAAGACTACTATACTACATTTTTATGTCAAGGTTAGAGGCGATGACCAACTCACCACCCGCTGAGGCTGTAGGTGTAGGGAAGGCAGATATCTGGATCACTACATTCAGGGCTAGAAGCTGGAAAAGGACGAAAAGGCCAACGGATTTTGACGCCATCCTGAAACAAGCTCTCTCGGAGTGTCCAGGAGGATGATATATCCTGGCTGACTTGCTGTCTGTGGTCCCCACCTTCAGAAGAAAAGTGCTGAATATGTGGACAGCTCCGCTCCGGTCAGGCCGGCCGCTGGTGCTGAAACTGCCGCGGAGGCTGCGCCCTGGGTACCCGCTCTGTCAGACGCACCGGGCGGGGAAGGATTGTCCAAATCTCCGCTGTGCAATGGAGCTGTTGACGAGTCACGGTGCTGAAACCAGGTCACCTCTCTATAATTATAATCAGATAAGCAGGGAGGCTCTTCAAGCCCCGTGTGAGATACAGCATCACCGGCCAAGGCAGTAATAGTGTCCACTACAAGACCTGCCCCCTCTGTCTTAAGTGAGGAGGAGGAGGAGGAGGAGGAGGAGGAGAAGAACACTGCAAAAAGTGTCCGATCTACAAAGACGTTTCAGCTGGAGTTTTCCAGGGGAAACAATATGCGAAATCAGTTAGGCTATATGATATCGCGTATTTCTGTCGTCAGAATATTAAGAGTTAATTAAGTTTAAAAATAAATAAATGGGCTATAGAATAGTCTCGATACAATTGGCGTGAACGTTTGAACCATTATTCAGTCACTTTTTTATCAGAAAAATCCTGATACACGTGAGAATGCACTGGAAGTGACCAAAAAAAAAAAAAAATGTTACATCACATGCTTAACTGCTAACCCATAACATCGCTAAGTGTACGGGCGGATAAACAAGCTGCTGAGTTGAATACTTTTCGCAGCGTTTGAGGGGAAAACCCGCCCATTTCGTGCGTCACTAACCTGCGTCACGGTTGTAGATTGTCCACTGCCCAGTCAATAGCAACCGGTATTAAAACGAGAATCAATTAGATACATAAACAAAGGGGAAGGCGTGATAGGCCAGTTTTATGACCACTTTGCTTTCATAAGCTCAGCGAGTTGCTAATTAGATGTAGGCTTACGTCTGTTATGGATGATTCAGGAGTTATTGGGATCAGTTTCCAGTGGCCTATTCAGTTCCCAATATAAGGCTTCTAACAACACTTAGCTGTTTAATTTCCCAGGTTTTGTATTACACTTTAGTAACAGGAGAATGTGCAGAAGAATCATTTGCTTGAGGGTAAGTATTCTTGTCCTTGAACTGAAGATGCTTCACCTATTATAGAAATTGTCTTCAAATAGATGTAAAATCAGATCATCTTCATGAGAAACACTTGATGATCTACATAAACAACACATTTCATGTCTCACAGGGTGAAAGGAAAAGGTGGAGTGTGGGACTCCTTCATAGGAAGCTGTCTGGATGCAACAAGCAAGTCATTAGTTGCTTCAGGGCATGTGATTTGGATGATGTGGCATGTCACTGTTAATCCTCTGGTTTATGAAAGCCTTATGTCCCACATAAAATGCACTCCAATCAGTGATTGGTCAATTCTTCTAGCAGAGGAATCATTTCATTTCACTCCACACATTTGTTTGTGATGTTTGACAGTCAGTAAACTGAGATGAACTCTTCGCTTCAATATCTTTCCTTTTGGTAGTAGAGTAAATAGCTATGACTTAATGCTCTTAGCAATCAGTTTTTCCCCCGCACAGTATGTAGGAGTGAAGTTTTGTTAGCTCTCACCCTGTTGAGATTTAATATCACGCTTGGCTGCTGTGCGACATTAGTGGTTTGTGTGTGCGTCTCCTATCTGTTCTTTATCAGTTCAGCTTGCTTTTTGCACATTTAATAGAATACAATATGATAATGTCATGCTTTACTGTGATTTTTTTTACAGCAGCTTTGTTGGCTTGTAGGAAAGGACAGGAGTCACTAATGCATTTACTACAATTTACTACATCATTAATCTTATTATTTACATCTGTCCTTTCCCTACCATGAAAACGACCTATACATGGTGCAACAAAAAACAGGAAAGTGAGGAAGAAGTCAATAATGCTCATTCTGCGCATGCCCACACAATCCTGATAAGTGGTCTAATTGAGCAACATAAATGAAAACACCTGTGTGGCTGAACTAATGATTCAACCTAGAAATTTAATAATAATAATAATAATAATAATATTTTTCTGTTTACTGTCTATACCATGTTAGTTTTACTACAACAACAAAAATCGGTTAAAAAATAGACAAGTGTATTTTGTTTGAACAGCATAGTTTTTTAAAAACATAAAATCAACTCAGAAGGTGTAGTTGTGATATTATGACAACTGCAAGCTGGTTTTCTTTCTTAGTAGCCAGCATATCAGACTCTATCTTGTTTTTATCCTGCGCTGTCTCAAGGAAGGTTTCAGTGAGTGAAGACCATGAAACATACAGTATTAGGCTACACAATATACCCAACATTTATCAAGCAGTGAGCACTATAATCACTTCAGATCTATTAGTAACAGAATGAACAATAAAAGTTAATTATTAGCAGCTTTAACAACATTGACAGAATAGCTTTAGTTTCATGAGGTATAGGTGATCATGTGTCCAACACATGAAATTAAACATTTAGGTTATATAGGGGGTGGACAAAAGTAAGCTAAAGTTAATCAAATAGTCCAATACAACAACGTCATTGGTTTAATGTTCCTGGCATTTATGCAGTTATGCTCATTATACAGAATACACTAGTTCAATCAAGAATATATGTATTCATCATGACCATTTGTTTCACATGTTGAGAAAACGCCCATTCTGACACTTCATAATAATATAAAGACTCACTGTATCATCGTAACCACCACTATTAATTTTAAATAGCATTCATACTGGTGCCATTTTGCCAACGCTTTAAGATCGTAGAAGTGTTTCTGCTTCATCATTATGCCCTGTGCAGGGCAGGATGGGATGTTTGCCACCTTCTGTGGGATGACTGTACTTCCTGTCCTCTGTCTGCTTCAGCAGCAAGAGTAGGAGCACTGCCAAGAGCAGGCCTATCGGATACTCAATCCAGTAAGAACCCCAAAGGACACCTCCGGGGAATATCATGTAATCATCCAAAGCGGTGATAATCACCAAACAGATCAGGGGAGATTCTGAGGCTGTGCAGCAGCGCTCATTTATTACTACAAATATTTTATTTTTCTTGCTGATCCTTTCAATATCTGTCTCAGATTAGCCTGTCACATGTGCTAAATGTGCTGCAATACTGACACCTTGTGTGTAGAAACTGTAATTACACATTCTTCTATCATTCGTTCCCTTCAGAGAAGACAATCTGTCAGCAGCCACCCCTAAGAGAAATTATATTCCCAAAGACTTCCTGACCTCTGATGCAAAAAAAATCTCCCGTAAACACTTGGTTTGGCTCTTTTATTCCATAACTGGCTTATTCACAGTTTTCCTGTAAACGCTGCACCAGTTCATTTTTCTTTTACTTTATGCTGTTCTGAACTGTATGAAAGCCTCTGAGCCCAGTATACTTGTTTAAAAAAAATAGATGGTTTCTTTCATCAGTCTATAAAGTTTCCTATTCAAATTCTAAGATAAATGAAGGTTTATTACTACAACACATCTAAAATGGACCACTTCATCATAAATAAAACAATTAGAACTACTTGTTTTATGTTGTTTTTAGCATTCAACAACAACAGTCTTAGCCACTGAAGCCAGAGTCAAAGTCTCATAAGTGAGATGTAACTGTTCTTATAATAGGCTAATTGGGCTTTTATCTTTGTTAAAATTAAGAGTCTTTCAAATCTTCCTACACGCTAGTAGAAACCCATTTACAGAAACTTCTTTAATGTATTATCTTTTTAGAAATGATGGAAAAAGCATTACATGACAAAATACTTGAAATTAGTAAAACATAAGCTGACTTATTGACTGAATACATGAAATGTATAGAGAATGTGATTTCTTTTTTCATTTAACCTGAACATCCATTAATCACATTTTGGTCTCTTCGATTTTCATTTGGTCTTCAAATGCTTTATTGTCAATTTTCACCAGCAAAATCTAGGTTGGCTGTATGCGATTATTCCCAGATCAAGTCTGTTACACATAGTGGATATACTGCCATCATGTGTTTACTGAATACCACAGTTTGTGCTGAGATCTGGCTTTGGGTTGGTTAGCTTTTAATAAAATTGTACATCTCATACAGATTCACATATTTGGTGCAGTGATTATAATCTAGATCGCAATTATATATTATGTAAATTATTTTTAATAAAATAAGCAGTAGAAACTAGAGAAGCTAACATAATTGCTGGCAGCTTCTGAGTAGCACAACATTTATTAGTACTGTTAGCTTGTCCACACATTTGTGTTGCTGGAGTTGTTTTTCATTGTTATAGTGGGTGAGCCAGGCCTTTCCATTCTTAGTTATTAAAGTGAGAATTTGAAGATTACAACAGAAATTACTTCGTATCCAACTTTGTGGTAACAGTTTGAGGAGGAAAGCCCTTTCCTCTTTTCATCATGACAATGTCCACGTGCACAAAGTAGGTCCATAAAAAAATGGTTTCCCTAGTGTGGTATATGGAAGAATTTGACTGGCCTACAGAGCCTAGATCTCAACCTCCTTTGGGTTGAACTGGAACATCAACTGCGAGCCAGTGGACAAAACGTGATAAAGTACCTGATAGAGTGCCCTCTAGGATGCCCTTTCCAGTTGACAAATCAAAATAGAGTGCCCACTAGGGTGCCCTTACACTAGATAAAACGTTATAGAGAGCCCACTAGGGTGCCCTTCCAGTTGACAAAACGTTATAGAGAGCCCACTAGGGTGCCCTTCCAGTTGACAAAACGTTATAGAGAGCCCACTAGGGTGCCCTTCCAGTTGACAAAACGTTATAGAGTGCCCACTAGGGTGCCTTTCCAGTGGACAAAACATGGTAAAGTGCCCTCTAGGGTGCACTTACACTAGACAAAATGTGATACAGTGCCCACTAGGGTGCCCTTCCAGTTGACAAAACGTTATAGAGAGCCCACTAGGGTGCCCTTCCAGTTGACAAAACGTTATAGAGTGCCCACTAGGGTGCCCTTCCAGTTGACAAAACGTTATAGAGTGCCCACTAGGGTGCCTTTCCAGTGGACAAAACATGGTAAAGTGCCCTCTAGGGTGCCCTTACACTAGACAAAATGTGATACAGTGCCCACTAGGGTGCCCTTCCAGTTGACAAAACGTTATAGAGAGCCCACTAGGGTGCCCTTCCAGTGGACAAAACATGGTAAAGTGCCCTCTAGGGTGCCATTCTGGTGTAGAAAACATGATCCAGTATAGTAATGGGTGCCTCTCTGGAGAAAATGCAATACAATATATGGGCTGCCCTAAATTCTAGAAAATTAGTTGGCCTCCACATGCTCCAAAGTGCGAGATAGTGTGCCCTCATGTGCCCTTTTTTTCTTTTGTGCACCAGTACCCCACAGCATACAGCTTGTGCCATTCAAATTTTGTTTACACCTGTCCCTCAAACAGCCTGAGCTGACCATTGCTGAATGGGATCAAATCTCTGCAGCCAGGCTCCAAAATCTTGTGGTTTTTAACAATAACATGCTGTATTTTTGTTATGTTCATGTATCAACATACCTTTGGCCATATTGTGTAGCCACGACTAGGAAAATGAAGGATAAAAAAAGGATTGGTGCAGCAGAACCAAAGATTCTGTGCATTCTTCTGCCTTCACATTTATCAGCGCCTCAAAAGGCTTTATACAAATTTTCTTGAAGGAGACCATTTATGTTTTTCATGGTTTGTGACATTTACCTGACCTGATAAGCAATTATAGTTGGGGGACAAATTGAGAAAAAACAAACACAAAAATATGAAAACCATAGTCCACCAAGTGTGTGTTTGAGGGAGAGGTAGTGGGGAGCATTGTTGACATTGTATTTATTTGTCTTTTTCTGTTGTTTGTAAACGCCCTCTGAGTCTCTTTTGGGGAGGTCCAAACAGAGGATTTCTCCAGAGAACAAGGCAGAGATGGAAGAACATGAATTTTCTCTTTTATCCCAGGGGCAAGCAGTTTGTAGGACTTCAAAGACTGGAGCAGTGACTTAAGGATTCATTCCAAAGGAAATTCAGGAGGATGAGGAGGGGAGAGGGCTTTGATATTTCATCTATTTAGAGTCTTTACAAATACTATGTAGAGGACACTTTTAGTGTTTTTCAAGAAACCCTGTGGTTAGTTGGAACAAACAATCCTTTGTGTGGACACATTGATCCATTCTTTTATTCAGATTGCTATCTAGTCACCAGGTTGATGTGAATAGGTCCCATTTGAAGTGGTTTCTTTGTTCCATTTGAACAGCAGTTATGACACGTTGTAACTCAATGAAATCCCTTTTATTAAACCTTGATAGGAGCAACTTACTTCCAAATGACTACAGTGTTTTCCCAAATCACAGCTGTCTCCCTCAGTGAGGTATTCATTTATGTGAGGAACCAGCTCACCACTAGAGGTCTATGCTTTCCTCTAAAAAACACACAGTGGAGAACAAAGAGCAGATGGACAAGTTACACAGAATCAGAAAAGGGGAATGAGGCTCAAAAATACACATAAAATATACAATATATACAAAAATATACATAAAAATATGAAAAGAAAAGCAAAAATCTTAACAATTCTCCTATTTGAAACTATTTAATTGGTTTAATTTGAGACTAATTCTGGGTAAAAAGACTGCACATCTGTCACACTGCCAAATCCTGGTTAATAATTTTTCTCAGCTTTACTAGGTGTACTATTTTAACATTTTACCACCTACAGGAAGCCATATTGAATGCACCAATAGTTCTCTGTGTTCCTCAAGGACATTTTGAAAGGTCACATGTGCACATCTAGCCTACAGAGGGGATCAAACATGTGACCTTCCAGCAGCGTTATCAACAGTTGGGCCTCCATTTCACCAGCTGACATTAAGTGATGAGGCTGGTGACTCCTTCCTCATCCTCTGATCTTTTGGGTGGCAGCTTTGGGAGTTCATTAACAGCCACAGGCTGTTTTAGTCCACCAGCCCTCCTTGACATTGAGAAGATATGTGTGTTGTGTGTGGTCTTGTTTAACTGCACTTCTGAAAACAGTTGTAAAATGTCATCTGTGGCTCTGGAGGAACTTTGTCAAGTCTGAGAAAATGACCCCATAACAATGTCTTAGGGGCTATTTTTGCTAAAGCTTGTAGACAGTGTTATAAGCTTTGGACATAGAGTTTGAAAGATGTGGGCAATTTTAATGTATTACTAACGTGCAATACTTTCAAGGACATTCAAACCACTCTTCTATTAAATATGAAGCTATGCTGTTGGCAGGAGGCCACAACAAAAGGGATATCACGTGTTAATTAGTGAGCTTTAGAGATGCTGCTATGGGGATTTTTTGACCTTTGGATTGCGTCAGGCTATATTATATTTTTTTATTATATTATATTTCTTGACGTTTCGAGTCTTTATGCTGAGCCAAGCCAGCCAGCTGGCGGCTCTTGCTTCTTATTTACAGTAGATAAGAGCCAAATCAAGCTTCTCGTGTAAGGTACAGCAAGAACGTGAATAAGCATATTTCCCAAAATGGTGTACTTTTCCTGTAAGAGTAATGCATTCGATGGCAGGACCTTCTAAGGAGATGGCTTAGAGAGAAATTTTGATTTATGGTAAAATTTTCTCAGTGACCTAAACTACATATGAGATCAGAATCAGCAGGAGGCAAAAAGAACAAAGGGCAATATAAGTAAATTAGGTATGTGGTTAATGGCATGAATGCCACCTTTTTCTTGATGTCCAATAACAGTTATAACTAACTACATAACTAACTTAATGTGTGTCTCACAGCAAGTATGTGAGTCCAAATGAAGGCTTAATGTGTGGGTGGTCTGTCTGTTTTGTGTCTCTACAAGGAGACATAAAACTGAACTTCTTCTTCACTGGCTGCCAAAATAATTCAGCTGGAGTCACACCAAGCCACCAGTAATAGGTTTTCCTGGACTGGAGAGTAGAATAGACCAGAGGGCATCTAATGAACCAGAAATGACAAATCACTAATTTTCCTGCTCATTTCAAAATGAGTGATGGCAGATTTATTCCTGGTATGCATGTGGGTCAAATGGACAGGAAAGTGGTAGCTTAATGCACAATTTGTGGCTTATTTTCCAGATCCGATCCATCCATGCAATTTCTATCATGGCTGTGCCCCTTAAAACAGGCAGCAAACTCTTTAGTTATTTTAATTTTAGTACATTTGAGGCATTATTCTGAAAGTAACTGGCAAATCAGTGTTTTCCCTCACACATCTAAGAAATGAGGGAAAATTATCATTATGACTCCCAAAAAGAAGGAACATACCCATCTATCCTAAAACCTTTCCCGTTCACATGGAGGTATTGTTGTCAGAAGAACTGCAAGATAATGTTTACAAGAAATCTTTAATAAAAGACAAGTGTTACACCCTTGTAGAGAAGACTGACATAGTCACAGATACATAACACACACCATGTCATAGTTGGTCTTATATACAAACACATTATTCAAGAGAATCCCACACACACACACACACACACACACACATACACACAGAGCGAGAGACTGATTACTACCACTGATTATCTTCCATATCCAAATACCTAATGTATGTTTTTTGGCCATTGGTACAGTACACTTTTGCACACAAAAGGGGATGACTTGGAATGCTTTAACACTGTGCAGCAATGATCCACTGAGTGGAAAGACAGTCTCAAAAATCCATCATTGAACACAGCAGCAGGATAGTTACAACTAGCCTCATAGAAATGGATGAAGAAGAAACAGGAAGACGAGAGCAGACAGGCAGACGATGTGAGTGGCCAGGAGTGAGCAAGTGAATAGGAAATAAAAGGAGGCAGGAGAGACCAGCGAGATAAGGAGCAAGAGGATAAAGAGCTAAAGGTGAAAGAGGTCAGATGTGAGAGGTTAAAGCGTTCCTTCGTCCAGCAGTTTGTTGATGCCGTTGCAGATCTTCCTCAGAGAGAGTCTATACTCCTCTCCGTCCCCGTACAGCTCGGCCAGGAACTCCCCATGGGCAAAATGGTTGAAAACATGATCAATGCGTGCATGTGAGCGCGCGGTCAGGTGATGCTCGACCAGGGTGTGAAGCAGGTCCCTGCACTCCAGCAGGAGCTCAGACAGAATATTCCTGTCAAAGGTGTACTCCACCTCGTAGAACGACACTGCCGTCATAGCCGCTTGGTTCATCTTCTTCTTGAAGCGCTCCACTGTGTCCAGCTCGTCAGGGCTGAACTGGTGGTTGCGGTACAATATGCCGATCTTCAGGGCGATCTTTATGACGTCCTTGATGATCTTGTGGGCCTCCTTCTTGCTCTTGGTGAACTCCCGGCTCGTCTTGTAGAGCTCGTCCAAGATCTCGCTGCTGGTGTCATCTGTCAACATGTTGGCCACCACCATGGTCGCCATTTTGCTCAGGATCTTCTTCTGGGCCTGCAGGGCCAGGGAGCGAGAGTTAAAGCTCTCCTGCCCTGAGAGGAGAGAAAAGAGAAAGACAGAGAAAGGCAAGTATGTCAGAGTCAGTCCTTACGGTCAGAAATCTTCACTATATCATATAATTTTTTAAAGGAGGAGTGGAAGGAACAAACCAAACAGTGGAATAATGATCCTTCTCAAGTAGCAGCTTTTCATGCACTGATACTTTAATGCAGTATTAATAGATTGTGTTGGCCTATTCTACTCTCCTTGTTCTGGGCAACAGAACAAGCTGGCTCATAAAGTTGATAATGCAAATGTGCCTAGTTCTACATCCAACTTACATGGAACAACATTTGTATTCATTTGGAGTTATGTCTCTGCGCACTTGATGAATGTAAGTCCAATATTCATTCTCCTTTTAGCCCTGTGTTGGATTCCACCAACTCCTGAGGGAAATACTTGCATCTCTAGCTGCTAAATGCGGCACTAGTCGCTAACTTTGTCATTTGGTGCTGGGCGGGTGGTGTACAGTCCTATTTTGTTGTTGCTAAAAACAGCTATCTGCTAAGAACATTGTCCTATCCCACCTCAATAGATGTTGTCCATTTGTAGATGTGAGTCTTGATGTTAAACACATTGGAAAAAATAAAGTGTATCTTGTTTTTAAGTTTGACTGAAAGCAAATTTGTAATTCAACTATGGTACTTTTCAAAGGACATTAAGAACAGGCAGTATGCTGTGCCTTTAAGAGATATTGAATGGATAAACTCAGATATATTTTCATGAATACACTAGACTGAGTATTTGAAAGAGATGGAGCACTTTTCCAATACATCTTTATTCATCTTTTTATTATGGTGTTTAACCACCTCCCTTAAATTTCAGCATGTTTACATGTAACAGCTGACTTCCATCTGAACAAATGGGCTTTTGAACCTCTGTTGACCCATTGTAATAAAAAATATGGGCACTTCCTTTCTCCAGTTTTCACTGACACTACTTTGTCCTTGCATAAAGAACTCTGTGTTTTTGGTATGAAGAAAGGCTAAATCCAATTCCAAACTTATAACTGAAGCTAACTAAAAGTTTATTTGACAAAAAAGTATTTATAGAGTTTTTAAAAAGTTACAAGTTACAAAAATAATTCAATACAGAATACAGTCTCAGTGCATGAACACATGTACAGCAAGGCGGCGTCCTTCCTAGAGCTGCTAGTGATGTGGGCAGGGAGGAATCTGCTCTGGATAACATCAAACAGCTGTACACTGATAAGAACTTCTTTGCACACTGTCTCTCCACAAGTCCAGATTGATCACAGTTTTGTCCCACTGAAGTCGCTATTCATCATAGAGGAGAGCATCAAAAGCTGCCTGTATCTTCATACAGCGATGCCAGCAGCTTAACATGTGTCTGTGTGAATGTGAGGAGTGGGAGGACGGAAAGGGGTTTTATTTAGGTGCCACCCAGCTACAAATTACACACCAGTTAACTCCTATTATGATTACAGCTCAGGAAAGAAGCCTCACTTTTTCCTCCTGATCCCTGGGCACATTGTCAGCCTCTTCCTCCTCCACATATATGTCCAGAGAGAAAGAGAGAGAGAGAGTGAGAGAGAGACAGAGAGTATGGAGGCGTCATTGCCCAGTGAGCACAGAACAGCAGATGAGCCAGAGAGTAGCACTTGCTTTGTTGTCACTATAATTTTATTAAAACAGACAGCTACGTGACCATGCAGAATTCACACCATCATCGTATCATCTGTGTGTGTGTCTATATACGTTTGCTATTTAAATACACACATACAAGAGGTTGAATGCTGCACAACAATTGAGAGAAATCCCATCCGTGGTATTTCATGTGAATGAGCAAAACTGACATTTCATGTGTTGGTCTGAAGCTAAATGGCATTTCGTGTGTGGACATATAATTTACTGTGACATTTACAACTAATAAGGCAAATGTCTTTGTCTACAGTCATTTCCCAATACATAAGCTTTGATGTACTGCTCCTTTGTTCAGCTTTGTGAGAGTAGGGGTGAGATCTATTGTATGTTAGACAAAAGAGGAGTGGGTAATTATAAAGATATCATACCGATGGTAAGAAATTGTCTCTGAAAGATTTCCAGTGTGTATGTGAGTTAAATTAACACCCACTGCATAAACACAGACAGGTGGGACACAAATGAAATCCTTGTTCATGGGTGGCATCCTGACTAATTAAACTCACCAACCAATTCCTTTCCAATCCAATGAGGCTCTTTGAAGTGATCAGCATGTTTTTAAAAAGAAAGTTTTATTAAAGCCTTTGTTACTGTTAACTGAATGTGACTAAATTCCTGATTGTGTCCTCATTACTGCTTTTTCCATATTGTATTTGAGTGCAAACTTCATAAAAAATCCTCTTGATTTCACTTAGAGTGAAAAGTTGTTATGGCCAACATATTAGCTAATAATTGCCAATTCACACACAGCAAACACATACAACATTACCTTACATTTTGAGTAGTTTTTCTGGTGACTTAGCGAATGGAAGTCCTGTATTCACTCATCTAGCTCTGTTTCTGTCTCTGTTAACTCCTTAGAGAAACAGCCAGCTTTTTAGCTGCAAAATGGATCACTTTCTTCACTAGCTAGTTGCTAAGTTAGTCCGGCCTTTGTGCAGCTGATGGAAACAAAGTTGATGAGAGAGGTGAGACTGGACCAAAATGTTTATGCTGTGGGTCACTAAACCAAAAAAATAAGCTGAATGCTAAATCTCTCTGCAGAGCTGAGGGGATTGCAATGTTAGGGGATAGTTCTCTGTGTGTTCATCACTATGAGCTACTCCTTTCACATTATGGGTAGTCATACAACAGTAATTAGTGCAGCTTAAAGTGAATCAGAATTACCTAAGAAAGTAATCAAAAAGGACATGTACACAAAAACACGTACATTGGTGGACAGTATATAAGTTACTGTTCTGTACTACTGACACTACAACTACACATAAACACATTAACAATACTGTGGGGAGCAAAAACAGGAGGCCAGTTGATTTTACTTGAAATAAAATGAATAACTCAAACTCTCATTTTTTTTTATTTCCCTACATAAATCATGTTCATCCAACTAAGTTGCACTCGATAATTTTACCCTGGTCATCCCCCTGGTAGCTCTATGCCCCCCAGTTTGAGAACCACTGCTCCAGCCAATGACTCTGTATAAATCCTAAACTTTCAACAGTCAACGTCAGTCTGGAAGAAACGAGCTAGTGTCTTATTCCTGCAGGCTGCTGTTTAGAGAGTGCTCTTAAAAACATTTATACCAAATGTAAACTATATGGCCTGAGGCAATGAAGAGATAACATATGCGAATATACTGTATGTTTCACATAAGGAATATTTCCACAATATTTGAATAGCAACACCAGGACATGTGACTGTGGTTCTCATTAGGCAGATCTGTGCCTCTCATCAACAGGCTCTCTTTGTCAATGTTATTTCCTGTTTCTCTGAAGCAGCTCTTTGTTCCAGTGAGCCTCTGATATTCAGAAACCCAACTGGATAGATTTCTGAAACCCTGGCACACTGATAAAGGTGACAGCTTGCTCCATAAAGCCGGCCTTGTCAGGCCAATGGTCATGCAGGCTATGTGGATTTGGATCCAACCAGTGTGTGTGATCAGTCACTTTCTAAATGAATTTCTTTCTGTGCAATTAAATAATTAACATCTGTGATTATCACTGCAAAGATTAGGTTAACTCATAACTGCAAAGAGTGCTGCATGAAAGTAACTGATTTGATCTTTTCTGTTTTTAGTGCAGAGCTAAAAGTAGACTAATTATTCTTCTGCCACCCCCCACTACACAGCCTGGAGCCTGTTTCTGAGGACCAGCAGGTGGCTATCGACTAACTTGCTTTGACCCCTGTCTCAAGTCTGTTCACACATCCCAGAGTGGTGAAAAATGTAAGCAAAAATGAAGGAGTGTGGGGGGAAAAATACTGTGAAGAATAGCCATGAGGGTGCTTAAGGTGTGAGTCAGAGTGCTGAGGATGGAGGTGGGTGATTCAGAATCTGGCTAGAGATTTTAGCACATCACAGTAAGTGAGGGTAGATGATTAAGAGTGCACATGAAGACACTGAGAAGTCTGAGCTCTCACACACTCACATACCGCCTGTCACCCAGAGGCTGAGATGAGTGACATGCATGGGCCAGTGTGTCAGAATGAGTTAGAGAAGAGCCCAAGGTGTCAGGAGAGAGATGCCCAGAAAACTGTCTAGCTTGTTACGTATCTCTCACCTGCTTTCACACTTTCTCTCTTGCCTGCTCATTATTTTCTCCACATCACTTGTCCTCAAGTGTAAAGTTTTCACAAAATAAAGTGGGTATTGTGTATGGCATGTGGGAATAAGTTACTGAAAACAAACCAGTTCTCCACCAATGTCAGTCCATCAGAGTGGTTACATAAGTGTGTTTTGGGAGTTGTGAAGTTTACTTTTAACATCGGGATTAGTAAGGTGCTTGCTGCTCTCTGGCCGCGGCTGTTGACTAGACAGTCTCTCTTTGTTCCGCCTGATGTTTTTAGAGCGCTGAGTCAACAGTTTCTGCTGCGCTGCATCAGAACATACATCCAGTGTGGAACATGGAGTGCAGCCAAACCTGCCCTGCTAAAGGTGCCCTGCAAAAAATGTCCATCTGGACTGATTTATTTTCATTTCAGTCAGAGACACTTTTATCAAGTCACCATTAATAGAAAGTGGCTATACAGTATACCAAAACTAGTTTGCCATTTTAGTAAATAGGGTTATTCCTTTTCTGGTGGAGTTATGGCGTATTCATATTATCGTTTGAGTCTCTGAAACGTACCTACTGCTAGCAACATTTGCACTATAGCTAAGGTGGTGCTGTTTCGTAATATTACAGCTAACTTGCTTAGCTAGGTGCAATTCACGTTAACTGTCATTTTAACCAGTATGATAATTTTGTCTAACAAACAACAGGCTTAAAACTAAATGTGCTCACCAGAGAAAATGAACAGCCAACTCCTAATAAGCTTTTTCAACTACGCTGGTATTTTTTTTTCCCCATCACTTTATTTGCTGCGCTGGTTAAATTGACACAAGTAGCATGTAGCTGCAGTACTGGAGGCTGCAGTTTCAGGACCGCAATCCTAGGACCGGAACTGCAATTCCAGGACCCTTGGTTACTTTGATACTGCCAGCTAGCTGACTGGCTAGCTAGCTATGTTACTCTTTACAGCCCCCCGAAGGCAATTACCCTTACCACAACCACCAACGAGTGTGTGCCTAAAGTTATTGATTATATGCATGTTGACCGGTTAACCCTACAGCTGCGCATGGCCGACGTGCTAGCAGACAGGGTTAATCTCCTTCGTGTTGCTGTGCATTACCAACACCACTCCACTAGATGGCACTGTCGCAAAAGAACTAAGGTCCTACAACTGCGGTCCCAGGATTGCGGGGGTCCCTTTTTATATACAGTCTCTGGGGGGTCCTGAAACTGCAGCCTCCGGTACTGCAGCTTCATACTATTGATTGACACAGTGCCGTTGGTATGAATCAATCTAGCCTGATTGACAGGTTGCCATAGTAACGACTTGTCAAGCACAGATACTCCCGCCCTGAAGCATACTCTGCTTTATAGTCTATTTTCCTCAAAATGGGACCATAATTTACTAAATGAATATCATGTTGTATTGACATGAAACTAGCAATTGAGACCATAAACTCATTAGGAAAGTGTTTACTGAGGTAATAAATCAGATGAGAAGTAGAGTCATTTACCATTATTTCTAATGGAACCAGACTTATTTTGCAACCAGAAGAGTTACCCCCTTGCAGGTTTCGCGTTCGCCTAAATTCTCTGACCGTAAGCTTCCCACTTGGCTAAAACATGTTTAAGAAGATTCATACATACAAATGTAGGGGTCCAGCCAGCAGCCATTTAGCATAGTTTAGTACAAAGACTGGAAACTGGGGGAAAGAGGTAGCCTAGTTCTATCCAAAGGCAACAAAATCTTCCTAGTGCCTCTCATCTACCAGCAAAATCTACCAGCGCCTCTAAAGGTCACTAATTAACACATTGTCACAATGGCTGTTTCACTTTTTACCAAAACAGAGAAATATGACAACATCAGCCCTGTTTTTGGTTCATTACACTGGCTCCCAGTATGTTTTAGAATTGACTTTAAAATTCCCATACACACCAGCACGTACCTTGAGATACTCGAGCAGAGGTCTGCTGTCTGTTCCAGAGTCTCAATTGAAAACTGAAGGGGACAAAACATGCAGTCAGGGTCCCGAGGCTCTGGAACAGCCTGCCCGAGGAAATCAGGTGGGCTGAGTCAGTGAACTCTGAAGTCCATTCTTAAAACATACTTTTATAGGAGAGCCTTACCTGATTTTTTAAAAGTTGATTTTATTCTAATTTATAGATATTTAATATTTACTTTAAACATGTATTTTAGTCTCCTAAGTGTTTTCTTGCTTTTCTCATGTATTTGTTTTTGTGTTTTTTTGTCTTTGCACTTGTTAAAGCACTTTGTAACTTGTTTTTGAAAAGTGCTCAATAAATAAAGATTATTATTATTATTTATACTTGTCTTCATTTCGCTCAGTCTGCCCCTCTGTCCCTGCCTCCCGCTACTTCTCACTTTCCCCACCATGTGTTTCTGATGAACCAGACCAGATGCCCTCACACCTACCCACAAATCACCCCAAAGTCACCTGACTGACTCCCATATCCACCGAACACCTGGTCACATTCCCTGTATCATCTCCACCTGCTGACACACCTGTCTCTCATTATCTCATCAGTCCTTCAGTGTATATAACCAGGTCGCCAGGTCACCAGCTCTTTCTCTTCGCTAGTTTGAGCACTTGTTGTGCTCCTGTGTTCCAGCCATCTGTGTCTCTTCCTGATATTCTGCCTGACATCTTCTACCCGTGTTTTGACTTGCTACCTCTGTATGACCTGCCTACTTTGACCCCCTGTGTTAGTTTGCTTGTTTGGATTATCTTCAGTTTAGTTGTATTTATGTAGTGCCAATTTATAAGTAAGTAGTAATAAGTAAGTAATCTCATTACACTTCTCATATAGAGCATGTCTAGACCATACTCTGGTTGTATTTACAGTGATTCTCACCCTAAGCAAGCAGCTGAGGCTGACAATACTAATAATAGGACTAATAATAATATTTGTAGCAGTGGGTGGCAAGCAGGAACATGGGGGCAGTAGGTGGCTTGCAATCATAGATCCAGACTCTACAGCTCCGGAGGCAGAAACACCTGCTGAAAGTGAGAAGAGAGAGACAAGAAAGCACAAAACCAGGGGGAGGGAAGATGTTGTGTAAGTAATATGCATAATGGCATAAGATTGAATGCAGATGGTGAAGGAGAGGGGAGAGAGGATCTCCATGCATTATGGAACTCTTCCGGTTGCCTAGGCCTAGAACAGCACAACTAAGGGATGGTCCAGAACTCACCTGAGCCAGTTGGGGCTGGCTCAGGTGAGTTAGCTTTATCATAGAGGAAAGTCTTTATCAAAGAGGAAAGTCTTAGCCCTACTCTTAAATGTGGAGATGGCGTCTGTGACACACGTTATATCTCGTTTGTTTACTTCCAAAAAAAACACGTTAATTAGTGAGCAGTGGACACTGCCATTATATTATATATATGATTGGACATAACTAGTCAGCTGGTAACCAGACAGGATATGAATGAGTCAGTGAAGCATGCAGGTGAAGCTGCTAATGTCAATCAGCTAATGTAAGCGTAACTTCAGTGTTCTGCTTGAACTAATACACTAATGAACCAATGCTCCATGGTCTTTCTCAGTTAATTAAGATACCAACATCTTGAAAAAAACATCTGTTAAATGAGTAGACTTTCAGTGGAAGTTAAGTGAACTGATTCTGGAACTTTTCTCCAGGAGATTTAATATTTGTGTAAGTGATAAAACTCAGCACTAGATGAAATGACTGGCTTTTCTGCAGCATGCTGGGCAGCTGGACTATGAGATGGGGTCCCAAGGCTTGTGTTGGTCTTGTTCCAGAGTAACCACAGGAATGAGCCATTAGCAGGACCAGCAGCTAACACTGACAAGGACTGACTGGCCTTTACTGAGTCAACGCTGGAGGCACTTGTGGGCTCATCAACCGGAACGCTGCACAGAACACTCGTCTGACTGGGGCGACTGTGTGAGTGTGTGTGAATCTGTGTGTCTTTCACTGGCTGTTGGGCTTCATGTCTCGACAGCAGAAAAAACAACAAGAAGATTAATAGAATACAGTCAGTCGTTTTCACAATTTAGATATAAGACTGTTAGATATTGATAGTAATAACCAAATCCATCTGCATGGCCACTAATTGGCCAAAGTGATTAATTAAACTAAAATAAAAAGCCAAGGAAAGTAAAAAAAAAAGACTTATAAAATGAAATCAGTAAATTAGATGCAGCATGTATTCATATAAATAAAGAATATAAATAAACAAAGATAGGATTAAGATAACAAAATGTAATATATATATAATATGTCGTATAATATTATATATGGTATCGTTTAACACAATAACAAATGTAAAACTAAGCTGAAATTGAAAAAAAGTTAAAAATAAATTAGGGAATTAGTAAAAAAAAAAAAAAAAGAACCCTCCACCTGAGTGCAACGTTCTTTTCTTAAATTGTTAAAATATTTTCTATTCTGAGCTATTTAGCGAGTCATTTACTTCTGCAGCCATTAATTACATGATGGTTTTGCTCTGAACTATTCAGAGCTTCTGCAGGGCTAAAAATCCTGCCTGTATCAGATATCTGAGACACACACACACACACAGGAAACACAATGCTTGATCAGTGCTTTCCTGATTGGGGTTGCTAATGACAACATGCTCATGCTCATCTCCAGTATTGGACAATACCAGGTCACACTCTCTGCACAGGTGCATCGGATGTTGTTGTTTATTTTACCAGATACATGTTCACCACACATTGTCGTATGTGCTCACACAACAGACACAGGTGTTCATGCACAGTCGTTCATTAAGGTTGAACAGGATGAACATGTCACAGTCAAAAAGAAATTTAAAAAAGCATCTATTTACCAAACTTTTAACTGCTTAGCACCTGTCACCCCTTCCTCTAAACATGATCAGTTTAAACAGCCAAACTGTAAAGGTTGCTGACCAACAACCTAGCTCAGAAAGTCAGAAAAGTAGGAGAGGATTGAAGTGTTTTTGGTGAGTGACAAACAAAAAAAAGCTCTGAGCCCTGAAAAGCTTCCTTGCAGCCCAGTTGTAGCCATCATTAAAATTGCCCACTGTACATCTACTTTCCATGTGCAACCTATTTTCCATTTCACGGGCAGTAATGCATTTTTTAACTGAATAGCGAATACAAGGGTTTCTGAAATGAACAGTTTCCGGGTGTTTCTTTGCACCCTGTAAATGCTAGAACAGCAATAATTTTCCAGATGTTTTCCTTTTCAGATATTTTCTTTTATAAGGGGACTGCACCACAGTGCTAATCCCTTTTTGCCTCATGTGTACTGTAAAGTTGGACTTCTGCAGTAGTTGCATACATTCATATTTTACATACAATAGACAGACTTTAAAGTCTGCTAGCTTTTGTGCTGTTGAAAGAAGTCCAAGAAAGGCTCACACTAATAAAGTATAAATAATAATAAAGTCACCCATCAGCACTGCCATTTCATAGCGTACAATCACAACCTTAACAATGTATCAATAAGAAAATGTCAGGGAAAATGCTCTTTGTACAGGAGAGGTAAACAGGGGTGACAGCTTGACTTCCACTTCTTTTGCCATGGCCTTTTCATCTGCTTTTGGTTTCCAGTTAGGAGCTGCTGCAGACTCTCTGTGGTTGCATTTACAAGGCTTGAGGAAAACAATGGAGCGGGTCATTCAGCAGCAGCAAAGGGGTTTTTAATAGCCTGCAGGGTTAGTGTTAAGCAAGCCTGAGAGGCCAGTGGACTTGAGTGGATGGTGTGTTGTGCCAGCTGGTACCAGAGCTCAACTGGAGCTGGGAGTAAGACGTATTTTATTTAGTGTCACTCTGCAGGCTACAATCTTTGTGTTTCTCAGTTCACTTCTGCGATTTCATTTCCACACATAGACCTATAGTTATTAGAGCGTGTAAAGATACATCACAATACAGGCCTTCATACACAAAGGAAAGAGCTGCAGAAGTGTCTAGGCAGTGGAATAAATTTGTTTTGTCATTTCATGTCTCTCTTCCACGTACTCTGAACCTGCAAAGGTTCCGTTCTGGTGTATTTTTGACTGCCACAGCTAATCAGAAGATGACTCAAACATACCACAATCTGCTCACTCTCTGTCTACCATGCAACTGTAATGCATGTGTGTGTTTGTATCTAGATGAAAGTAACTGGGGGTGATAAAGACTTTGAAAGATATGGTTTCTTCGGAGTGAAAGAGATTGAGACAGTACAGTGTAGTGCACTGATGTGCATTATTCATAATATGTAAAGCCAGTTTCTAAAGGGTTGTCTCGTGCTGAAAGAGGTCATTCACTGTGTCATTAACAGCTCAGGATGTAGAGGAACATTCAGACCTTAAGGGTTAATAAATAACTGCTTTCAATACCTTGATGACTCTCATTTGTGTGAACTGAGATTAACAAGTGTAAAGTTCATTCCTTTTTTTAGATGTGGATCATTTAGTGGCTGAAAGTGGAATGTACAGGTTACAGCTAACTTGCGCTTTACTGGAAGAATGTGTAGTGGCAGGAAATACAGATTTATTCTCCTCAGAGATCCCCCAAGGCTCATAAAAAGGCCTACTGCTAACTTTGTCTAAACTTTGTGGGCAAGACAAATGGATGTTGTGTTATTTGTGTGCTGTTAATGGTTTGTGCAGGTGTTACCGGTCTCTGCTTTAACCTAGTTCTTCTTTTGTGCCAAATTGGGAACATAGATGGGGTGAGGCACAAAAGACACTACGTCCTCACAGAAAAACCCCACGAGAAACATCAAGAAAAAATACAGAAATACCCGTCAAGGGAACATCATAAAGGGCAAAAACAACTAAGAAACCAACAAATAGGGTTAGGGATGATAAAAATTATAATGTTGATAAAGTACTTAATGCAAAGGCAATAAATGGTCAGATCAAAACCTCATCCTATGAGTCACTTTTTATCATGTTTTTGTTGGAGGATTTTGAATTGAATTTTATCCTGATAAGAGGAACATGAATAGCAAATGGCTGAAGAGGTTTGAGAGCCTCACCACCAGCGCAGGAAATCAACAGATTCATACTTGACTTGATAAATCTGTAGGGTGATGTATTGGCCAATATTTTTTCAGTGCAGATACTGTATATTGGCATCCGCCGCTGATAAGTAAAGAACTGTAGTGCAGAAATGCCAAAGATATGTTTTATGTTTATTTATTTTAAAGCACTGACAAGTTCGTGTTATTCTGTAAAATATCCCCCTCAGTATGCATGTTGGTGATAATTATTTAATAACCCAAATTATTGGATTTTTAACATTGTTTATGTTATGTGTTTATGTTCAGCTGAACTATCATTATCAGATATCTTTTAAAGCTCTCAAATATCACTATTAGATTAAATAATCCATCATTTGGAGGGCTCTGTTATACACATGTTAATTTTATATTTATGTTTGGATGACATTATACATGATACAATTGCTGCACATATTTTATTAGTGAATTGTTCTGAAATTCTGATTATGCTTTTACATTGTTTTCTGTTTTTGCAACACATATTTGGTTGCATTTTCTCACTTTGCAGCATTTGTTCTGAATGCTGCAGTGTTGTCAAATTAATGAAAATGTTTTCCTCATTTGCTTGTGTTCGACCCATTTGCTTGTGTTTTCTTAACTTGCAGTGCGTTGAGCTCTCAGGGGCACTGTAAAATAAACCCTTCACTAACATCTTCCTGCCTGTTGGACTTGTGAGTATATTGGTTTCAGTCAAAAGAAACACGGATTTCATTGAATGGAACTGTCAAAACTCGACTCAGCATTTCTGGCAAATGCATAATGGAAGAAAATCATATAAACAGAACTGTTAGAAGTGTTTCCCAATAACGTCAAAATTGATGTGTGGTAATGTAACTGTAATGAAGAGGCCTGATAGTATGAGACCATTTTTGAAACTACTAAGTGTGTTTTTCCTGGGACTGGTCTAAGTGCTTCTCCTGTGACTAACAGCCCAGGGAAAAGCACTTAGGAGTCTCTCTGAGTCAGGAGGGACACATGATTGCCGTTGACCACCACACAGCTTTACTTAATACCCCATCCCTCATCTCTTCCTTTGTCTCTCTCTGTCTCTTAGTTTTAATGGCCATGTCCCTGTGGAGTTGAACCAGAGTGATGAGGTGAAATGTTGCATTGGCAGGAGAAGTCTGATTGATTAATGTGCCGCTGGCTTGATCGCCTGTCACAAGGAGTGGGAGGGTGGAAATGGGGGAGAGAGAGAGATATCAGAGGTTTGATCTCCACCTTTAGTTCAGCCCTTGGCTATCACAGTCACTCCTGGTTGTGAAGACACAAGAAACGGCTGGTATCCAGGACATCCTGTTAGGACACAGGGTGGACTGCAGGGCCCTGTAAGATCCCCACCATTTGACCTCTAGTCTGCTATAAAGCTAATGTCTTCACCAGCTGTGGTTAGCTGAAGTTTGCCATTGTTTGGCTAGATCCATGCCCAGTTACTGTATCTGGCTACCCGTACATGGGAATTGACTGGAGGCTCTGCTTCCCTCCTCTGGGAGTGTCTCTGTAAACCTTCTCTGCCACAATCATTAGCTGACAAATTCTGTCAGGTGGGAATTGGTTGGTTGTGAATAAATTACATATTTGCTACTGTCTGCTGAGACTTTCTGTAAAATAATAAGGATTCACTATTGCAAGGTTTTGCAGCCAGTGTTAGGCAGGTCTCTGAAACTGTCCTGGCTCACAGGAAGTGATGCTTTTTACAATTTTGTAAACACTGACTGTGCGGCCAACCACCATGACTGGACAATCAAAGGCGAGAGTGCTAACTACAGTCAAACTTCACTCACAAAAAAATGCAAAGAAATGCGAGAGCTCAAAAACAGTAGCAATATATTTATAGAAAGCTGGGTACTATGGGTGTGTGTGGACTATAATGATAGACTGTGAGACTTAGGCCTAATAAAAAACAGAGGAGGATAAAATATTGGGGCTTTCCTTACTTTATCTGTCCTGGAACCCAGACACAAAGTTCCCTTAATTTTTTCCATCTGAAATAAAGTAACAAATTTACAGAGAAAGAAAGATGGACATTGTGGGCATAGCTGGCAGTATGTGCCATTTCATTTCACAGCATTCAGTCAAGATTAATAGTGAGCAGGAGAAAGTAGAAATGGGGAAAGCTGAAAAAATGAGAGGAAAGATAATGCGTTTGCTTGAAAAATGCTCTGAATTAGCGTGGATAAAAATAAATACATCAATATACAATCACAGCCATTCTGACTGTCTGCAGATGTGTCACTTCATTTAAAAGGAGCGTGGAGGACAAGGATGGAGGAGGTGGGGGTGTTAAAGAAAGAGAGGTGAAATCATATGTCCATATTTTGATTGTCTAGCTCCTGTCAGTGTCCCTTTACGTCAAACACAGACCCACACAACATCAAAAGCATCTTCTCACACTCTTTCCCTTTTATATCATCTGCAGCTGTATTCAGAACGAGCTGTGGCGTGGGTCTTTGTCTTGCATTCATGAAGCTCTCGTCTCTTTTTGTAAATCTCTTCCTCTCTCTTCATTTCTCACCAAATCCACACTGAGCTGAGCATGAGTGGCAAGGAAGTAAGTGTTTTCAGGCCATGGGTGAGTCGCTCCTCTCATAGACCTCGGCCAAGGCTCAGCATGCCGTGGCATCGTTTACAATGACAGACAAATACTCGCATGCACAATCATCCAGGCCATGCCAGCTTTCCCCATAACTTTGGCCTCCTGGTTTGTTTACTAGTTCGCCCACCCTAATTAAGTTTACGAGTTTAAAGTGAGGTAACGGGAAGTTTCAAATCACTAGAAGTGCAGAGGTCCCAAGCCCCTGCCCTAACTATTGCTGTCATGAAAAACTGAAAGATGTTACATGGGTTTTATTGTACTGGATGGGAAACTTGACCCTGCCACTTTAACAAAGACAAAACAATGATTTTGTTAGGTGTCCACAAGTACAGCTCCCATCAGGCTTTGACTGCATGCCAATGGCTAATGGGATGCTAAATGTATTACAGTGACATCTGTAATAAGTAGCCGTGTAAGGAATATTAAGATCTTTCACTTAAGTAAAAGTAACAACGTCACATTGTAAAAATACTCCAGATACAAGTACTTAAGGATCAATTATTTTTCCCATTTAGATTTTATTTTTATGATATGATAAGAAATATGACAATAGAAGGACATGGCTACTGCACTGACAAGACAAACCAGTGGAAAGAGGGAGAGGGAGGGTTACAGTTTTTTATGCATGTTTTTCTTGTTGACTCTTGTCCTTAGGAACACAGGCATGCACATGATCTTACATCAACACATGCTGTGCTCCAGCAGATACTATATTTCCTGGTGAAATATAGTGGAGTGTAAGTATAATGTAGCTTAAAATGGAAATACACACGTAAAGTACAAGTACATCAAAATTGTACTTGAGAAAATGTAATTTACTTACTTTTCACCACTGGTAATAATGCAAATTACAAAAATCCAGCCCACATAACTTTACTCATCAGGATACAAGGCAGTTCAATCAGTTTGTCGATTAATAGTTCTGTTTTTACTGTGCAAAGGTAGGTAGGTAGACAGGCATGTAGGCCAGTCATTCATTTTATTCAGTCTGTCAACCCACAATTATTGGTTTGCCAGAGTTGAAGAGGGGAGCAACTGTTGCAACATAGTAGGCTACAGCAACCAGCAGTAAACCTAAAACTGAAAAGCATCCAAGATGAAGTTTCTGATATTCTAAATAAAATGAAAGTCACTGTTCAGAGGAAGGATTACAGTAAAAAAAGAAATGATCTACCACCAGGACAAATACATAGGTATTTGTCCTGGTGGTAGATCAAGCATTATTGTAGCTTTTCCTTGTTAAAGAGTTCGGACAGTTAGTGAAGAGTTACTCTTCTTGGACAGGTCGGTATTTGTAAAATATTTGGGGTAGGCTATAGCTATTACATTTACTCTACCTAAATAATGGATTTTGCCTTGGAACTGTGGAGATTTCTCTTTATTCAAGTAGCTACATCTGAACGCCAGCTGGGGCGAGCTCCTGCAGGCACACCGTAAAACTTTGATGAATAGCCCAGGCTTTTATTTGCTAAAATCACTGAATTGACCCTGCCTATATTTGGAACAGTCGCCCAACTGGGACAGGCCTTAATTTCTTTTGCACAAAACTGAAACTACCATGAAAACAGTTTATTTATTTCAACCAGTATAAATATGAATTGTATTAAAATGTTATATCAAATAATATCAAATACCCTAATTCACCTGATCTAGCTCTGAATGACGGCTTATGCAAAAAATTCCCAATTCCCAAACAGTGTATGACAACTGTTTTACTGAACGCATTTCATTCTCATTCAACATGAGCAGGAGAAAAGGAGATATTTTCTAAAAAAAGTTGAAACTTAAAAGTTGAAATGATAAGAATTAGGAATTAGATATGATAATGCAGACTGTATTTAATGATAGTGTCTTTAGTTCTGGTTTAACATTGTGTGGGTCTGTTTTGAGTGGTCCTGATGGTCTGCTGTTGTGTGTCTGACCTGCTGCCAGTTTTGCTGTAAAATAGTGACCTCTGACAACAAACGTTGTTGTGTGGTATGGGACACCCACAAACTGCTGTAATGAATTTATCATCATCTACAGACTGCACACATTAGTTAAACAAGCAAGGATATTGTAAGAAAAGTTCCACACTGCAGGTTGGAACACTGCACACTGTTGGTACAATTACATTAAAAAGAGCATTATACAACATATAGCATTTAGCATTAAACAACTACAGCTCCCATTGGTGAGGCAAACACAGCATCAATATGGCAAGCGCCATATGTTGTTTTATTTTCAAATAACGAGTTCAGACTCTACTAGCTAGTACAGTAGTAGATGTTACAGCTTTTCAAAAAGACAGATGTAATAAACCCTCAATGAGAAAATAACATGTAGTTATGAATGTTCGGGGAGCAAAGGTTAGCCAAGACAGGCGGAGGGGTTCCAGCTGTCTATGTTGCCTCAATTAAAAGGTTGCTCTTACTTTGATAGGAGCATAAAATTGGATAGACTTTGAGCTTTGGCCTTGATGACTCTCACTGCATGACAAGCTTTAGTATAAAGCCAAAGTGCTGCTGCTCTCTTGGCTGCCAACCCACCACTAACTAATGACCAGGAAATAACTGTGGTTCACACACACACACACACACACACACACACACACACTGTAGATGGTAGATTTGTTTCTGACTTTTAGTGACTACATTTCTTCTTTCAACTTAACCCTCTCCATTTCAAGCTGAAATCTAATCCTTCCATGAGTTCATTCAGATCCCAGCCTTTAAGAATAACAGTGTGGCATTTTAGTTTCTCTCTGTTGCCCTTATTGCCCATGAAATTTGAAAACCCACACATGTAATTGCCACAACTGCTATTTCTGTCTGCTCTGCTGCTTTCTATATCCCATACACAAACAGTTTTAAAGGTACACTGATTGCAGCTTAATACGACATACCGCTCAGATAGGTGTTGTGATATATTATGCTAAACATAGGTATTCTACTTTGTCCTACCGCAACCCGATAATGCTATATTCACAACAGCTAGTTCATTTGTGTTAGAGTTAAGTGTGAAAAGCTTTGTGTGTAATTGCCTCCTACTCATCCTCATTTTCTGTTTCTATTTTGCTGCCATAATAGACAAGTGAGGGAGGAAAAATGTTCCATTTAATTTGATATAATCTGCATGGTAAACCCATTCTTTTTCTCTTAACATAGAGAAGGTAGGTAAGACAAATCCATACTTTCACATAACGATGAAAAAAATTTGCGAACCATAAAATTTAAGTTGAAACCAGAAACTGGACCAAAAAATTTAAACTTTCCTCAAATGTTCAAGAAGTGATTATGACTTTAAATGATCACAAGTGAAGAAATAAAACAACACACACACAGAAGTGCCTCCATCACAGCTCTTATGTACAGGATTTACAGATCTAGATACCTGTACAGGCTCTGTGCTCCACTGACACCAGTCCAGCCTTCCCTCAGTACACAATGCTCTCCGTCAAACAGCTCGCCTCTCACACCAGGCGCCACTATTGACTGTTTGCTTTGCTTCGACTGGCCCTCCAGTGAAACCACAACCTTCTCCTCCTCCTGAGTGTGGGACTGTAAGGCCTTGTCAAAATGCCTCTGTGGTCTAATTTCATGTTTCAGTAATGGCTCAGACGTGGGGGAAACAATTCTCTTTCCAAATGTCCCACAAACACTATGAAATGCCACAGTATTGTTGTGTCCATGCATGCATGTGCATACGAGGGAAAATGCACTGGTCAGGGACCTGGGAGTTTTAGGATTCGTATTTCATTGCAGCTAGAGGAAAAGAAAACACTTTCTCCTGAGTCGTCTTTTCCACATACAGTTTCACTCCTGTTTTCTTTTTTTTTCTCAGTTCATGTTACAATTTTCCAGAATCAGCTCCTGGTGTCTCGAGTGTGTGATTGTATGTGTGTGTGTGTGTGTGTGTGTGTGTGTGTGTAGAAGGCTAGGGTGCAGTAAGCACTCTCCATCTGCGGCCCAGATTAAAGGCGGAGGAAAAAAAAACAAGGATGCATGTGTTGGGAGAGCTCAAGACGGAGGGAATGAGCAAGAAGGGCGCAGGCATTTATTTCAGTATGTGTGTGTGTCTGTGGATGGGCCCACTCTGCCTGTCTCTCATGTGTAAAGCATGTGGCGAGTCTGCCAACATGGCACTCATGAGGCAGAAGCTCTCCTCTGATTGCTGGGTACTCCTGGCCTGGTTTAATGCAGAATGATTTTTTTCTAAGACCTTTGAAGTGTTCGTGGATGTGCCGATTAGTGGCAATTAACAAGGGCAATAGAGTTTGTTAGTATGTAAATGTATGAATACTGAAGATCACCTGGATGAATATTCAACTTCAGTTGTGTCATCAAACAACATCTGCAGTTTTATTGTTTATAATAGACGCACCAGCAACAGCCCACATGCCCTTATGAATCTCACAGCTGTTATTGCAACAGCCAAACAGCATTTCTTTTCAACAAGTCTGCTTTCCATAGAAAAATTTCAGTAAACACAAATGGTTGGAAATAGCTCTGCAGATGGCAGATTGGGTTATGGAGTTGTAGTGAGTCGCATCACCATGATGAATCAGCCACAAGTAGACTGTGGGCTGATTATTCACCAACATAATGTCCAGCTAATACACCAGCTAAATAATAATCCAAACCATTATGCAGGAGTATCTGGAAATCATATTTAAAAGTATCAGTGAAACGCAAATGTGTCTGTTGTGCACCCAATGTGTGATGTGAACTCCAGCAGTCCTCCAGCAGAACAGGTGAGTTGACAGTCAGTCTCATCTTGACTTATAATTAGGTGTGGTCATCGCCACTCCACCACAGAAGGGAAGGACAGGACTGCTGGGTGAATCAGTTTGTGGGTATTGGTATGGTCAGTGGCGTGCTCATTGCATGCCTGGATAACTGTGTGATTATGCTGACTTGGGTACTTCTTTCAGAGTAGTTACGGCTGAGCTGTACAGACAACAGTGGAACAAAGATATTCTGATTCTCACTCCATAGTTCAAATCTTGACTCTCACGTGATAACCTGTCATAAAAAAAGTATTATACCATTCTATTATGCAGTCTCCCCTGAAGCAGTTCTCTAAGTGTAGTTTTTTGCATCAAGGCATTGTGAGAATTGTGCAACTAAAGTAAAATACAAAAGAGGTTGAGGGAAAGTCGGTGCAACTGCTAGTGACATCCAGGGATGTTGCTAATAAAAAGAGTATCTGATGGTGAATTTAAGGAAACATTGAACTCCAAGATATCAGTCTCACTCTCTAACAACAACAACCACATTAACAGCTCAAGGGCAGAGGAGAAGGCCAAAAAGGTCAAAGCCACCTAAAACAAAATACCTCAATATTTACACTGCTGAACTTTTGTGCCAGAATACATAATAAAAGCATAGATCAATCACACATCCCTCATCCACATATCCACGAATAAGGGTCATGTTTGTGTACAGCAACGCTTTCAAAATATGCCTGTTTTCAAAATACTTTTGCTCAGGTTTTGTTGGGACAGTTGACCTTATAAAATGAGGCATACCATTTTTTTTTTCACAGACAGTAGACTGAGTAGAAGTTGAAGCACAGCCACAAAGCACGACGCATTTTGAGAATGAGTCAGGATTTTTCTCGACTGGGTAAAATGTCAATCTGCTTTTGCTCTCATGTCACCCTTCATTTTCAACACGTGTAATGTGTTTTTAGGCAAGAAAAAGACAAGCCTATAAGAGTTAATATGTCTTATGTAACAAAGGCTATCACACTGTACATTGCTGGAAGCTTTAGCAGAACACAGCATCTGTAGAAAAATGTTAAATGTTTCCATGATTTACCTTTGGCCCAGTGTCTGGAAAACAGAGTACACCACTTCACATGAAAGTGAAATGGATAAAGCCTACGTGTTTAGAGATTGACATGGCCATGCGCACCAATATGAGCATCCTGATTGATGTCTTAACGTTGAACGGTCTGCCTGAAATCAGTAAATGATACAGACATGTCATCACCTACAATCGATGTGTCCAAAACTTTCTGGCTCTTATATTAAGGTTCTTCTCTCTTTGCAAATAGACCAAAAGACAGACAGACAGTGGGCCAGATGGACAGACAGATTTGAGTTCAACAGAGCATCATTAACACATAAAGCTCTATGTCCATTTCTATGTCAAATTAACAGGCAAACAGCCACACCATCACCAACATTATCACACAATCACTAACTGGGGCAGCAACAACGTGCTCTGATAAATAATATGTCCATCATTTAGTAGATCTGCTGATAGTACCCAGGGACAAAGCCTAATGGAAAATAATTTTATGAGAACCCAGAGTTCTGTAATAGAGGATAAAGTAATTTAAATCATCAGTCTTTTTACAGGAGGTATGTGAAAAAGAGTAAAAGTTTCAATTGCACTTTGAACTCAAACTTAACTGCAGAAGTTTGTTTCATCTCCTGGCATAAACTTTCCACAGGATCACAGTTCAATAAAATGCATACACGAGTGGAATGCTGAGAAATATCCAATGAGAAACACAAAATCTTTTCAAAATCTTAAGCAGTGTTTGTTTGTGTATCTGAATGTTTAATGTGTGAGTGCAACTGTTCAACTCTCCTCACTGTAATAAATGTTTGTCCTGTACTCTGACACCATAGATAAAACGTCTTCAACAGGATTTATTTATCAAACAACCACACACAACTTCCAATAAACTGTAAATCTACAGATTTACATTCATTCTCCGTGAGCGTGAGAAGGAAGACTTCAGCGTTCGGGGAGGCTGTGCTCTCTCTGTAGCTGGATGTGTTGATGAACAAACTGCCTGCACGTGTCGGAGCTTGCCTGTTCCGGTGGTGACCGCACACTCATCAAGGCTCTGCCAGTCACCAGCATCACAGTGAACATGCATCAGAACTCACAGCAGCACAGGAGTGAGCTACAGATACTGGACTAAGTGACTTTTAAAGTTGAAAATCATATGATTCTTGATTTTTGGGGGCATTATAGAAGTATTCACATGTAAAGGCAAAATGCTGATTGGGAGTCTGCTTTGTGAGAGAAATGGCAGTTGATGAAGCTACAGCCCCGTGGACAGAATGTGTTTATGTTGAGGGTTCAGTACCTGCTAAAAATGCAGGAAAATGTGGAAATTTTGCCGTAAAACAGGCGGAAAGAACTCGCTGACCCTCCAGATAAACTAATACTCTTCAATGTAGAATGTATTTGCTTAAAGACTAGTTACCACAACATGTCAGGAACTGATGCTGTAGTTGCAGAAATGGTCTTGAGGCTTAACGAGGCTTACCTGGAGAGAGGTCTCCGTCACTCTGCTCTCCGGAGTCTGAATCCATCTTGCCCTGCAGGACACTCGGAGGCTGCAGCAGCTCTCTGATTCCTCTTTCTTGTTGTTCCCTTTCCTCTCCAGAGAGTCTTCTGATTTCTTCACTCAGAGAAAATTTGTTTTTTAATGCAATTTCTTGTTTTTTTTTTCTCCTGGTGAGCTAAACTCCCCCTCCCAGCCTGGAAATCAGCTGTGAGAGGAATGCTACTGGGCTGATTTGCTGAGCTGTCCTCCCTTTTTTTGCACTCTTTCCCTATTGCTGTCTTCTCTTCTCCTGACTCCCTCAGTTTCCCTCTTTCCTTCTCCCTCTCATCTACTTTCCCTGTTTCTGATGCTCCCTCCCCTCGCTCACTCTCGGTCCGCCCCCTCTCGGTTTCTCCCTCCCTTGTCTCTGCCACTTGGTCCCCTCCTCCTCCTCCTCCTCCTCCTCTTCCTCCTCCTCCTCCTCCTCCTATTCTGTGCTGTCACACTCAGCCTCTTCACGCTCTCTCCACTCAAACTCTTTCTCTACCTCTTTCTGTATGCTGTAAGTGCCGTCTCTTCCTCTCTCTCTCTTCCTCTCTCCCTCCCTCTATCTGTCTCTGGGTAAGAGTGCTGCCTGTGTTTTAGCAAAGCAATGGGAGAGACTCATTCATGGCAACTTGAAATTCATCTCCAGCAGTTTAAATCCCATGACCTCTTGTTACTGGCTGTTATACAATCAGTCACTTACAATCTGAGGTGGTCAGTCACATAAAGTCAGGCCAGGTCATTGTGTTACTATCTACACTAATCACTGAATGGATCTGAAATGTTTTGGGTCATTTCAATGTGTTAGGAAAGTCATTTTTGAGTTGTATTAGATGATGATTTACATTTAGAAGTATAATTAACTTACATGACTACTACCGTACAGTTCTTGTGTGCTTTCCAGCATGCAATATTTCATAGTCGATCAATAAACAGACACCTTTTCAAAGCATTAAAGTTATGAAATTCACAGCATTCTTTTCATATTTGTCGTCTGGGTTTGATTTTCTGATCACTTAGCTTATAAACCCAAAGTCCTTGAGTGCCTCACTAAAGGTAGCTTTCAGAACACTCCCTGCAATAAAATACATTACTATTTAACAAATATATAACTTGATGAATTGTATGAGACTGTAGGGGATAATTAATCTGTATCTGGGTAGATTTAAGCTTGCCTGAAAGGTCGGAGTCCAGTTAATTGTCAGGATAAACTTTGGTGAACTTCATATTTCTTCTTTTCATTGTAAAGCAGTCACAATAAACATGCAAAACTGGTGTATTCTTTAATGTTGCACTAAACCCACTGAGAATTATAGTATCACGTGACTTACAGTTCCCCTTAGCTCTACAGAGCATTTTAGCTTATTTTTTTGGTTCAACTTCACTGTTTTGGTGCACTCATCTACTTTATTTCCAGCAGCAGGCAGCTGTTAAAAAAAAAAGCTCTGATTGATCATCGAATGCTAAAAACCAGCTGATGAACATAGTGGAGCATTTAGCAGCCAAAGGAAGTTTATTTAAGAAGGAGAAGATATTATTTCTCAACTCACTTAATCTCTTGCGAACGGAGCCCCTGAAGTCCCATAAGATTGTACAGTCCCCTCCAAAAGAAATTGGAACGGTAAGGCAAATTCCTTTGTTTTTGTTGTTCACTGAAGACATTTTGGGTTTAAGATCAAAAGTATGAGACAAGAGTTCAGAATTTCAGCTCTCCTTTTCTGGTATTCACATCTAGACCACAGCATTCTTAGGTGAGCAAAAGTAATAATAATAATCTTAAAGTAAATAACATTTAATATTTGGTGGCATAACCCTTGCTTGCAATAACTGCATCCAGCCTGCGACCCATCGACATCACCAAACTGTTGCATTCTTCATTTGTGATGCTATTCCAGGCTTTTACCGCAGCTTCTTTCAGTTCTTGTTTGTTTTGGGGTGTTTCTCCGTTCAGTCTCCTCTTAAGGAGGTGAAATGCAGCTCTATTGGGTTAAGGTCAGGTGATTGACTTGGCCAGTCTAAAACCTTCCACTTTTTCCCCCTGATGAAGTCCTTTGTTTTGTTGGCAGTGTGCTTTGGGTCATTGTCCTGCTGCATGATAAACTTCCTCCCGATTAGTTTCAATGCATTTCTCCGTAAATTGGCAGACAAAATGTTTCTTCTGAATTCATTCTACTGCAACCATCATCAGTTACATCATCAGTAAATATTATTATAATATATGAGCCTGTTCCAGAAGCAGCCATGCACGCCCAAGCCATGACACGACCTCCACCATGCTTCACAGATGAGCTTGTATGCTTCATCTCATAAGCAGTTCCCCTCTTTCTCCACACTTTGGCCTTTCCATCACTTTGGCAGAGATTAATCTTGGTCTAATCAGTCCATAAGATTGTGGTCCATTCTTCCTGGGTTGCATCTTGTGGTGTGGCCTCTATATTTCTGCTCTCTGAGTCTTCTTCGAACAGTGAATTGTGATACCTTCACCCCTACACTGTGGAGGTCGTTGGTGATGTCACTTACTGAAGTTTTGGGGGTTTCTTCACAGCTCTCACGATATTTCTGTCATCAACTGTTGTTTTCCTTAACTGACCTGTTCGACGTCTGTTGCTCAGTACACCAGTAGTTTCTTTCTTTTTCAGGACATTCCAAATTGTTGTGCTTGCTATGCCCAATGTTTGTCCAAGGGCTCTGGTCGATTATCCTTCTTTTCCCAGCTTGACAATGGCTTGCTTTTCTCTCATAGACAGCTCTCTGGTCTTCATGTTGGTTTATCTTCTTTAACAGGAAATGCAGTCTTTATAGGTTTGAACCAAGGATGAAAATTTATACTAGTCATGCAGAGCTATTTAATGTTTGGATAATCAACCTAAAAGGCAACACCTGGGCAACAAGAAACATCTGTTCCAATAGTTTTGCTCACTTGAAAAATGGGTGGGTTCAAACAAAGGGTGGTATGCCCTGAATTGTTTAACACATCTAGATGTGAATACCTGGAAATGAGACCTGAAATTCTGAACTCTTGTCTCAATCTCATCTTTGGTCTTAAACCCAAATGTCTTCAGTGAACATCAAAAACAAAGGAATTTGCCTTACCGTTCCAATACTTTTGGAGGGGACTATCAGTGAACATCAAAAACAAAGGAATTTGCCTTACCGTTCCAAATACATTTTAAGGAGTTTAACAGCTCTGAGCTTAACCCTGTAGTTTTTTACTCTTCAGTTTCGCGTCAGCGTGAATCTGATGGAAGCGCGTGCGTGGAGACAAAAAAAAGCCATCATCATCAATGGAGCTCCAATACTATGATTCACCATGGCAACGGGTAAATAAAGGCAGAGCCTCCATTTTAATCGGGTGGAGCTATAAATATGAATGCATGCCAACGCAGACCACGATAGGTTATTTATGTTAAAACGCAGGAGTAAAGGAAGGATCAATACGTTAACAATATTAGGCACATTTTATACAGCGTTGCTCATTCATCATTTACCACACTGGGATTTCCTTAATGAATGATAAAGTGCTGGAATTCTCCTATAGCCCATTACATTCATTTTAAATAAGCTACAGGCCTATTTATTCAGCTGTAACCTGATGGAACAAAATGCCAGTGGCAATAGGTTAACTGAAGATCCATCCATCCATCCATCGTCAACCGCTTATCCTGCGTACAGGGTCGCGGGGGGCTGGAGCCAATCCCAGCTTACATCGGGCGAAAGGTGGGGTACACCCTGGACAGGTCGCCAGTCCATCGCAGGGCCACACATAGACAGACAACTACTCACACCAAAACCTAAGGACAATTTAGAGTCACCAATCAACCTAGTCTGCATGTCTTTGGAGGGTGGGAGGAAGCCGGAGCACCCGGAGAGAACCCACGCGGACACGGGGAGAACATGCAAACTCCTCACAGAAAGGCCGGGGGGTTAACTGAAGACGAAAATATTAATCGAACAGATTAGACATAGTTTAGGCTATAGACTACTCATGGACCTGTGATTGTAAAGTCACAGTCCGACTCAGTAGGTTAGCCTATTAGTGGAAAATGTGTTCAAACTGACTGTAAAGCTTTAGACGTCTATTTTAAAATCTTGCTCATTTCGTATTTTATGAAATGCTATCAAAACACATTAAGAATATGCAGCTAGTAATGAAAAACTCCCTTTTAAACTACATTTATTTGTTTCAGCTGCACCACAGTCATCCTCACTCAGAAATAGTCACATTATCTCCTGTATGATAAATACAATAGGAATGTTCCAATCAGTGCAACTACAATATGAAAGTTTACTGTTCATTGGTCAGTTTTATGCAGATTAGTTTAAACAGTAATTAGACTACTGCAGTAATGTGGCTCACAGTAAGTGTTTTTGTGCAACCTGACAGCTGCCTCAATGTCGACAGAGACACTGTGTTATAAAGAAGGACAGTGTAGCTTATAGATTTTATTCTGCGCTGTGGATAAATCCTCAATGTCCAAAGATAACTCTCTGTCCATACATTGATGACAGATTGATCATAAAAGTGGTCTTGTTCAAGATCATGTTTGGGTAAAAAAACTAGCCTATCTGACTGGGATATAGATATTTCTCAAGACATAATTCCAATATGTGCATTGCCACCAGCAGAATGAATGAGGAAATGTCAGACTGCCCTTCAGGAGAGGAGTCAGAGAAAAACTGAGGAGGTTAGGTTAACAGTGTAAGATGCTGGGGTTACTGATCTAGAGTTTATCTGATCTCGGGTCTCTGAAACCAAAAACCCAGAGTTTCCCTCATTTCGGGCTAAACACACTCAACAGGGCCAATAATGTTTGTGCACAAGATAAAAATAAAAATCCTCTTATGGGTGTTCAGGGGCTCCGTATTAGTAAAGTTTGTGACTTTGACTGGAACTCTCACTACAAAAAAATTCTTATTCTTATTTCCACAGCTGAAAACGAGAAACAAATAGAGACATTCTGAGAAACACAAAGGCAGTCACGTAGTGAATAACAATTCAACACAAAATAGCTCCAAAATATTAAATATGACAGTTGAAGTCTAAAATGTGTTACACCATCTCAGGGTGGGTTCCTCTTATAATCAACATGAATTACTTTTTGTTTGTGGTCTGTGAGACAACATGGTTCAGAAGAGTGGAGGCAGGTGGGCGTGCAGTTGGTGGTCCAACAACAGTTGCAGGCATTACCATCTCCCAGGTGTGGCGCTGACTGTTGCTCAGCATGAACACTGGGCACCAGATGGCACAAGCCTGCCTGCCCACCGCCCAAGGCTCACTTATCTTCAACACCATGTGCGTTTGTGTGTGTGTGCATGTGTGCTCTCTTCTGCAATATTGCAGTGACAAAACGAAGATATTCCAGTAATCACAACAAGCTGAGCTACTCTGATCTTAGCAATAAAGCTGTGGATTTCTTTAACCTTAGAGTTGGTGTATATAGGCTGTATGAGCATGAATAGAAACAAAGAGTGCTATTGCCCTGAGAAAAGGAAGCATAAAAGTGAGTCTATAGTATCACACTTTGTTTGCTTGGAAGAGCACTTTGCCTTTTGTTTTTAAAAGTCAGAGAACCTAAATATGAAAGTGAAACACAATATTATTATTGAGCACAGTTAGGTCCCTCTGGCCTTTGCATATGAGCTCTTGAGTTTTGGCTAAGCCTCAGTAATTCAGTTTCTGACATAATCACCATCATCAGCATCTCCATAAATGTGCCCTTAGTAATGTTGGTCCTTTTGCTTGTATAACTACAAGCTACTGTCAAATCTACTGTCTCTCTGCATGATAGGACAAACCACCCACACTACACTAACAGGAGCTAATGACCATTGGTAAAAGAAGAATTCAAAATCCTCTGCAAAATACTTAAAGGTTCAGTGTGTAATATTTCTGAGGATTCATTGACAGAAATGCAATATATCTATATATATAGATATAATATCTATAACTATGTTTTCAATGGTGTATAAAGACCTTACATGAGCTGAAGTTGTCTGTTTTCTGCTGGACAGGTAATTAATTTAAGTTTGTCAGTCTTTAGCGATGCAAATGAAAGCTGTTGTTTGATAGCTTTAGCTAGAAGCTGGCCATAATCACAGAGAGCCGTGTCATGTTTCCCCTGTCAGTGTCTTATGTTATTGGATTAATTTCATGTAGCCTTGTTGTTCTCCAGCCTGTGGTTTGGCTTGTCCAATTACTTCAGCTCATCAGTAATTGGCAATAAAACTAACCTTATCAGGCAGCTAAACTTTTACTGCTCTGGTAGAAAAAAATATGTTGTTGGATTAATTTCATGAAGTTATTCTCCAGTGCTGTGCTTTGGCTTGTGGTGTAAAATATGTAGTTACTCTCTCTCTCTCCAGCCCTCTGTTTTGGCTTTGTGGGTTATGTTCCTGAGATCAGCTGATCACTAATTGGCAATAAAAGGTAGTTTCCAGCATGAAAGCTCAGATCAGCCAGCTGAACTTTTACTGCCCTGGTAGCAAAAAAAATATGTTGTTGGTTTGTAATTTAATGTAGTTATTCTACAGCGCTCTATTATGGCATTGTTACGTGGACAGAAATGTGGCGTTATCATCCTGATTCAAGCCATCACTTTCATGTTTTAACAGGTCGAGGTAACTGGTCAAAATTATACTGTTAATTAGTTTAATCCATCCATCTATCCATTATCTATCCTCAGCAGGGCCACAAGGGGCAGGTGTATTCCAGCTCACATTGGGTAGGTTCACTCTTGACAGGTTACCAGTCTGTCACACGGCTGACACATACAATCACACCTACAGGCCATTTAGAGGCACCAGTTTACCTAACCAGCATGCCTTTGGATTGTGGTAGGAAGTGGTAGAGAAAGTAACGAGGTTACATTAAAAAAGATGCACAAACACAATTTTCAACACCACTTACAGATTGGCGACTTCAGTAACTTCATGACTTCACAAACCATGGAAACAACAAGCTTGTCTCAGTCATCTGCATCACTTTTCAGTGTCCCCTGAAAACAGTTTCTGTTGTCGTCTGTGCTACTTGCATCAAACTGAAAAACTCAACAGTACGACTTTGGAACTCAAGTTTCTCTCTTACACCAAACTAATTGCCTTGTTAACTCGTCATTCAAACGCGACAGAAACCAGTATAAACTCACAAAAACCATCTTAGTTAGACTTTCCACTGTTCAATCAATCACTAACTCTGATTTGGTTGAAATAAACCCTTGATTCACAGAGCTGGATATGAAAATATTCTAGCTCTATGTGCTCCTGGGAAGCAGTAAATCACATTTTTACTGTCGTCAAAATGGCCTCCGTCAGTCTCAGAGGCTGTGTTCAGACCCGGTCCGGCTGTGTTCACTGGGAGACTGCTGGTTCCGGTTCTGGTGCCCATTCTGGACTCGGTCAGCTAATAGGACACTATATTAGCTCCACAGCTAACTAGCTAACAGTCAGTTAACAGCAGTTGTGACCTGATATGTGATATGCTTCCTCCTATTTCTTTGGCATATGAATTCAACAGGTGGAGGGTCGTTTCAATTCTAACACATTGTACCATTGAGCTCTCAGGGCCACTGCAGTTAAAACCTTTCTTTGTTATAGAGAAATTTTGTTATAAAGAGATAAAGTTATGTTCTTTTATGACAAATGTTGATGACAAATGTTTCACCACTGCAATTGTATTATTGGTGTCTTAGAATTCTGTGTGGGCTGCTCACTTGTCTGTGCAGTACTACTGCTATAAGATAATAGTAGCAGTCAAGTAGAAGTAATATTAAGTATAGAAGCAGAATAAAATGTATGTACTAGTAAAGCACAAGTTACTTTAAATTGTGCAGGAGTACAGAACTTGAGTATATACCACTGATAATGACACATTTTCAATGAGCTGGGTGTATGCTTTTGTAACACCATCCATCCATCCATCGCCAACCGCTTATCCTGCATACAGGGTCGCGGTGGGCTGGAGCCAATCCCAGCTTAAATCGGGCGAAAGGTGGGGTACACCATGGACAGGTTGCCAGTCCATCGCAGGGCTTTTTTTAACACACATTTTGAAAATGTTTTGAATTCCATAACTTTCTCAGTCAAACCCAAACTGGTGCAAACAAACCAGTGGTTGGGCAGAAAAGAAATAAAAGATACAACTGCATCGATGGAGAAACAAGCTGCTGCTAAACTTTTCAGCTTCAAACTAAAACCTTGAGGTAGTCTTATTTTGAAAGCGTGCAGAAAATAGGGACTAAAAGAAGAAGATGACGTTTCCTGTAATGATGGGCGCCACCACTCTCCCCTGATGTTCAATGAGAAACAAATTAGCTGAGTATGCAAATCGGGCCACATGAAACGGCCATGGAGTGAGAGTTTGCCTGTGATCCAGTGCCTTTACTGGCAGAGAGCCTTGCAGTCTGGGCATCTTCAGACAGACTGGTCTGATGAGACAAATTCATTCCTGTTTAAAGGGAAGGAGTTTTACAGTGATTTATATGCAGTTCATCCATCCATCCATCCATCCATCGTCAACTGCTTATCCTGTGTACAGGGTCGCGGGGTATGCAGTTCATATGTGCACACAATTATCAGTGAGAAACGTTCTAAAAAGCAAATGTCTCATAGTATCTTGGAAAAGTGTTGTTAAATGTAGGAGGTACAAGTCGCATTGATAATGTAACAGCAGAGATGAGTACATTGCCAGCTGACCCTTTCTGGTAGATGTTTCCATGGCAACCAAGGCTGTCTTTTAATGAAGCAATAATCCAGCAGGGTACAGAAACAGAGACAATATGGCCACTGGCATTTGAGAATTTTAGCATAACATAATGTGTCTATGTGTGTGTGTGAGTGTTTGTGGGCGGTAAATAGCATGTAATCAATCAGATTGTCATGATCAGAACCCAAGGCAGGACAGTCTAAACTTTTTGCTCAAGGCTCATAAGTCTGAGTTATTTTAAAACCTGTCTGGCATCCTGCCTCTATAAATCTGTCATGCAGCAATAGAAATAAATGGAACGGGACGGAAAATATACATCATGTGACTGACAAAAACCACAAATGAAGAACCATGGACTTCCTTAGAGAAAGAACAGACTGAATATTCCACAGAAGTGCATCAAATTCTGCAAGGCAAGATGTTGTAATGATACTTTAAATCAGTGATGACCCATTCTGGTCCAAGTAAAACACATATAATACATTATTTTTATCGAGGTACCCTACCTTAAAAGCATAAAAGGTGTTTCAAAGTGTGAAAACTTTCACTTAAAAAGATGCAGGCATCATAAAACCAATATCACTGTGATAGACACACAGACGACCTTTCTGACAAAAGCATGCAAAGCTGACACAGTTTGAAACCACAATCATTATTCAATTCCTCTTTTCAAACTATTTCCTAAACTTACACTATCACGCACGCACGCACACACACACACACACACACACACACACACACACACACACACACACACACACACCACAGTCTCCAGTAGTAGACTTGAAGTGAAAGTTACCACAGATCTATTTAGCAGATGCCTGATATCCCACAGTTTGGAGCCACAGAGGAATCACATTAGCTCAGTCTGTACTCTGAATACTGGAGCTCTCCACATTTTCTCAACTACACATCTGAAACTGCCTCAACATCTCCAATAATTGGATGGATTGCCATGTAATTTCTACACTGCTCTCCTAAGGATGAGCTGTAATAATGTTTGTGGACTTTTAATCTAGCACCTCCATCTTCAGAAAAAACTTTTATTTTGAATCAGATATCTGAATATAGGCATTTCCATCAAATGTTAGCATGCTAACACACTAAACATCTATAAGATACAGATAGATAGATAGATAGATAGATAGATACTGAGGTGATTGAAAAAGACTATTAGGTCCTTATGTGAGGAAGTGATAATTAAGGCAACTTTTCACCCTGAAGCTACTGTACACTGTAGTAAGTGCTAACAAATATGACAGGTGTTGTTGGAAGTGACGCTTTAGAACTTAAACTGATACAGCTAAAACATGTTTTTTTTATATTAATAAAATCTTTCATTGCTACCTTTGTTGATCTACCTGTTTGGCAATCACTGGCTGTTTGGCCTTTAGTCATCCTCTACAGAGAGATGATTCAACTGATATTTTTAAGCAGAAATTAACTGATAAATAAAGCATTGCCTTAAGGACTTATGGGCTGTGGAAAAACAATCTGACGGAAGAGCAACAGGTGTTGTATGAGAGGAACTCAGCAGCAACAGATTCACAGGATATTCAGCACGATATTTCCCAGTATTCCCACTATGTTCATACATTTTTAATGACTTAATTCTCTCTTAACTATTAATAACAGCATCAAGTTTTACAAAGGTGACTGTTTTGCTGGTAGATTTACAAAATACATCTGACAAAGTGTAATCATAGCTCCTGCAGTGTACATTAGATGATTACCATCCAGAAATGAGACTGAGGATGATGAGAATATAGTGATTCACTCTCTATATCCCAGGACACCTGCAAGGAACAGTCCGTGCCACACACACACAGACACACAGACACACACACACAGACACACAGACACACAGACACACACAAACAACACTCAATCCCTTTACAATGACAAAACATATTTATGATTAAGCTTCAGTCTCAATATAGACTGACAGTTAACACATACAGTAGGTAAAGTAGTTGCTTAAGTGGTCCAGTGGTATTAGCCTACCATGCACTGTACACAGCACAAGCAGCTCCCAGTTGTACCAGGTCAGTGGAATTGAGAATGAGACTCTCATGCATCACTGATAGACAGCAGATGGTTAACAACTCTGGAGGAACTGCACCGCACAGCTGAAAGCCTTATCTACATGAATATTTTCTCTTAGCTTCTACCTCAATACCTCCATCTCTGTTTCTCTTATCTTTCAAACACACAACCAAACAAACATGTTTGCAAGTAGAGCTCCTGTGGACCTTCAGCGTAAACCTTTGAGTGGTCCCGGTGCTTAGAGAGTGGAAGCAATACAAATTGAAACATCTGTGTGTGAAATATATTGCCACGTTTGCCCAGAGGCAGAGAGCAATTGCACATAATGAACAGATTGGTTGCTATACTTGACTGTGCTGACGACCACATCATTGCGTTATGTGTTGCAGTGCCCCCTCCTGACCAATATTTGTAAATACTCAGACATTGTTCTGGCGCATTTATCTTTGGCTTTTCAAAGTTGGAGTTTTTATGCTTGATTTTTAAGAAATTAAATTATTTTTTCATAAATGTCTTTTTTAGATAAAATAAAATTAGTTAATATAGCACATTTAGACCATAGACTAAATGCAGCTAACAGAAAATAGCAGACAACTCAAACAAGACTTCAAATATCAATGTTTTTAAAAAGAGACAGGAAGTAAAATAATAAACAGTTGAAATAATTTCAGTTTAGGGTGTGTGCTGGTTCATATTTTTTGTATTCTAAATATGCGTGATTACATTCAGAAAACAATGAGAAAATGTGCAAAAAGGAAGACAACAACACATAATATTAGGACAATAATTTACTTCAGTATTTCTAAACTTACATTTCACATAATGCATAATAGTTCAAGTAGAAATACAATGCTAATACATACCAAAATACAAAAGTGGGCTTTGTACAGTTATAAGATAATATAAACAAAGTATTGGAGATAATGTAGTATATGTATATATTCTGCATAAATGTATCAATACAAATGAAGAAAACAATATAGGTCAGAGTCTCAGAGCGTTTGCCAGCTACCTCTCTGCCTGGGTAAAAATCTCATGCTGAGATGTTCGGCCTCCTGCTGATGCTCTACAGGCTGCTGGGAGAGGTTGTTGGTCTGTGGGAGGCAATCCAGGGTCAAGCCCTTATGGGGGCAAACAGAGAACTGGGAGAGCAGTGTCACCAGGATGGATTTCATCATCATCATGGCGATGTGCTTACCAACACAGGCACGAGGGCCAGAGCCGAACGGCTGGAAGTAACGACGCGGGGCCTAAATAAGGACAGTGGGGAGGGGCAGAGGACAGATGGCACAGTTGAACCTGATGGAAACATGGTTTCAAATCATCTTTTACACCAAGCCCCGCCCATTTCAAACCATTGTTCTAAATTTGGCTAAATTATATTTTATTTTGAGTCTCAGATAGATTGCAGATAGGACAACTGAGCAAGAAATATACATCTACTTACATTTTTTTGAAAGTTTTCCAAACTGAATTCATTGGGTTTGAGGAAAAACTCTGTCCGGTGCATGTGGCCGGTGTTCAGAATGATATTTGTGCCCTTCGGTACCCTGTAGCCATCTATAATGTCATCAGACAGGGCTCGACGCATGGTGAAGTCCACCACAGGGTGGAAGCGCAAGCATTCATTGATGAAGCTCTCCAGCAGCTGCAACTTCTGAACATCCCCGTTCTGAAGCTTTCTCTCACCTATAGCGAGACAATGGCAATGACATATCATACTGTTATATGTCTCTAAAACAGCTTCAACAAAAACTGAACAATACAACCTTCGTGAGTAGAATTTATTGCAGTACTGTTGTATTGGACTGCATTGCTTTTAGCTAGGTGTACTATACATAATAAACTGGCAACTGAGTGTATGACAAACTTTTGTTTTGCTTACTTGCACAGTATTTTGTTTTACACATCATGCTCCAAGCTCCTTACCTACAACAGTGTCTATCTCCTGTAGCAGCTTCAGCTCCACATCTGGATTTTGTTTGAGGAGCAGCAGCATGAAGAAGAGGCTGATGGACAGAGTGTCTGGTGCTGCGATCACCATCTCCAGCACACACTGCCTCACATTCTCTGCAGACAGTTCTCCATGGTTCTGAACACACACACACACACACACAGAAAAAGTTAAAAAAGTTAAAGTTATATTTCATTTCTGACATATGGGTTGGAGGAAGTGCTGAAAGGCTTGAAGAATGAAAAAAAAAATTCCCAGACTGACCTCTGCAAATATGAGCTCTGCGGTGAAGTTGATGTTGTCCAGTGTATCTGCCTGCTCCACCTCTCGCCTCTTCTGTACTACAAGGCTCTCTATAGCATCTTGCAGCTCCTGGCTGTGAGATAACAAATATATCACACTTGATTATAAAAAAAGTTCCCAGTCACAACACCTAAAGATAGGTTTATGCATGAAAAACATGATAATATGAATGATAAAGTGGTAGAGTGACTCACGCTGCTGTCTTGTGTTTCTGGTGAATCCAATCAAACTTGAAGTAAATATCTGGTTTGATCAGCACCGTCTGCCATGTGTCAAAATACTTCTGAATCTTCAGCAGAAGTTCTTTCTCTGGACACAGGGTATCAAGAACATAACATGGTAGTGAGTAAGATAAATTCACTGTTTCTTAACTGACCCAAGATTATTTTACAACTTGGATGATGACTCAAATTAAGTAAGAAATGTATGCATGCCTACTCACCACTCACAGGTACACCCAGGAAGAGTCTGTTGGAGATGTCGACCACAGTGCAGCGCAGCAAACTGAGGACATCCACTTGATCCAAACTGTCCAAGCCGTCTAAGTGAGTCTGTGTGGAGGAGACGCAAACCTCCACTGTCTGCTGCAAGCTCGGACCTGTCAGGGCTGACACAGAAGATGAAGGTTTTAGTGATTAATGTTAGTCACATATTTAGAATCTGAAATCACTGAATAATTGGATCAATCTGAAAGTCTGCAAGGCTGATTAAAGGCTAAAATATTACCTTTGGTAAAATAGGTGCGTATCTTTTTCCAGAGATTTACGTTATTGTTAAATATGATGCCTCGCTCATTCATCCCGATGCAGCTGAGTCCCTGCTTGCTCCCAAAACGTGACGTATAATGTCCATTCTTCAGTACATGGTGCACCGCTGATGCCCTTATGTTAAAAAAAATATATATAAATGAAACTACAAATAATCAATTTACAATTGGATTGACCATTTCTTTTTTCATCAGCATTAACAGACATAACCAACCTGCTGAGTATAAGGGTCTCCTCTCCTTTGATCCAAACTCTGACAATGTCTCCATACTTCTTGTTGTAGTAGTTGCTGGCTGTGCCTATACCAGTCCAGAGGAATCTTACATATGACAGAAGTGGCCCCAAACCCAGACAGAAAGAAGGACCTGTCGTGGTAAATGGCAATAAATGTATATCAGCTTATAGCTAATTCAGCGATGAGGTTAAAATAGTAACATAAACTGCACCAGCACAAGGAAAGAAACTGTTAAAGTGTCAAACCAGATATGTCACCTACCTGGTACACTTTTTTTGTCTGTGTGGCTCCAGGCAACCAGCAGCAGACAGAAAAGCAGTATTAGGGTTCTGGTTGCCACAGAGATGCCCGTTGATCCCACTGCAGTGGCATTCAGGGACATGGATACGAGGTTTGCCGCCATGGCATCCAAACCTACAGGAGTCATCGCCCATTCACAAGCAGAAATCAGATCCATGAGAAGGCAGATTTAATACAACCTACACACGAATGCACAAACCCAGCGACTGCACTGAGTGATGAAAGTTGCCTCAACAATCGTGGGCTTTCTCTTTATATGTTGTCTGTGCTGGTTACGAGCCAGGTCAGGGTAATGCAAAAGCCACAACAGAGCAGGAAAATGGTAAACATTACACTCGTAACCTTGACGGGTTGGATTTGTGCCTGTGCCCTTGAGCGTACAGGATTTAGTTCAGTAGTTGCATGTGGTGCATTCCTATGTTGGCAAAAGCTTCTTTCAAACATTGTATTTGACATTTTGGTGATGAGAAGCAAGTTTTGCTCTTCCTTTGAACATCAAAAGAATTATAATTATTATTATTATTACAGCTTTATCTTTCTTACAAAATTAAACATTTACACATCAGTTTTCTCAGATTTTTTTTTCTATAAAAGAAAGAAAAACAAGGTAAAGCTATAGTTAAATAATACATTTAAAAATGTTCACAGTTTTAAAAAATAGTATATACTATACTTATGCTCTCATTACAATCTCTTATTTGGAGGGACTGTTTAGAATTGACAGTATTTATGATTACTCCATCAGACTACCAGTAGGTGGAGAGGCAGAGCAGTGGGCAGCTTTAAACATGAAGTTAGGAAAACAAAATCACATACACTGACTATTATTAGGAGATGACTATGCGTTCTGTAGTTCTAAGCTCTGTAGCAGCTCTTGTGCCTCACTGACTCAGGGCTGTAGCTACCATATTTTGGGGAGGAATCAGAGACCTCAAACGCAGTTGATTTTCTATTTAAAAAAAGTTATACATAATGGGGGTTTTAAAGGCAGATACCATATTTTCTACACCCAAGATCATTAAATGTTAGAGAATTTTCTTTTTTATTCTAGCCTAGGAAAATTAAGAAATACATAAATTAATATAAACTGTACACCGATGCAACAATTTTCCTCACCAGAATTGAAAACAGGGTGAAACGATGAGAACTCTTGTTTTGTGAAACTGTTGTATTAATGAAAAACAATGAAACATCTAAATTAATAGTACTTTAGGAAAATGTTTCAGGTCTCTGCTCAAACCTTTGACCTCAGTATTTTTAACCTCTGTCTTGGCACTGACACCACTATGTACTATTATTGTTTTTTGGTTATTTTTTGTTTCATCAAACTTTAATATTTCTGCAGACGCAACTTCTGTGTCTTTCTTTTATTTTCTTTAATTTTATTATTTAGCAGTTTGTGACAAAGCCAATGCTGTTTGTTCCATTTGCTCGTTCCGTATAAAGGACTCAGTGAATTCACTCACCGCCCACTTTCGAGTCCAAGAATGTGCACTGTTCAATTGGCCGACTGTGTTTTGAGGCCTGGCCTTGATAACGATGCCCTGTACGATGGCTTAGACCTAGATTGTTCTGCATGATTAAGCGGAGACAACTGCCCTGTTTCTTCCAAAAACAGAAGTTAATGTAACCTTGTCTCTGGGCTCTGTGTTGTGGTCAACCACATCTTTGTCTCCACCACATAAGTGGGGAGTTGTTCAGATTTGAACAAACGCGACTAATGAAAAGATGGAGAAAAGTACTTACATGTATGATGTCTAACGCCCTTTTTTACCTTCACTTTTACATTATCACCCTGCTTGTACAGAGGGGAAGTTCCACATGTACATGTATCTGACCACTGTGGTTGAAGAGTATGATTAGATGTTCCTTAGTAAATGTTGTAAAACAGAAACTTGTTAACTTATGATAACAAGTCAGAGGGGTATGACATGCAGCAAAATTTAATGACCATACACTGTGTAACAACAAACCTGAGGAATTGATCCCACAAGTCAGATTTAAAGGAGCACTAAAAAGTTGGCAAAAAGATATGATAACAGCTAGAAGATGAACAACTCTCTCACAAAACATTGGGAGTCATGTGCCAAAGAGAGTGTGGCTTCATTGTTCCATCTCTACACTTAGATAATAGACTTTCCTTACATAACATACTTAACTTGAAAATCTGAGTTTCTCATTTTGTTCAATTAAAATTCAGGCGGTTTTAGACATCAAATAAATGCATTTTTAAAATCTTTTTATTGACTTCTTTATTGATTTTCCATTGTGTGCCATTTTACTGATTTAATGTAATCTATTCTGATATTTTATTCTATGGCTTTGCTGAATTGTGGCATTCAAATAATAGTACATTTTGAACTTGTGAAACTACTTAGATAACAGTGTAAAGAAGAAAAAAAAGACCCCAAGTCTCAAAGAGATTAGGTGGGTGGGAGGATAAAGTTTGTAGGAAAACACGTCATGTCATCTGGCTGTCCTTGGCCTGGAGCAGCAAAGACGGACATGGACCTCTCAGTCCTGTGGTAGGAAGAGAGATAAGGCTGCTTTCCCAGCAGCTGCACACAGGAAGAAGGAAACAGAACCAGAAAAGATCAATAAGAATCAAGAGGTGGAGAAGATTTTTGTGGGCATGTCGACATATTTACACCACATGGTTCATGTTGATGTAATGAATCCTCGCTTTATCTGAATCATTTAGCAGCTTTGCAAACATTACAGTGTTCAAAATCGAATCCATAGAGAAATTTGAATCAGATATCTATGTAAGAAATGGTTGCTTTCCTCTGCCTTTTGAATGAGTGAATGTGAGACAACAAAGGAACCATCTCAGTGCCCTCAAGACTGTGTGCATCTACACATCTGCTGGAGCAATTCAGGCTGTCCAATAACTGTCTGTCAGTGACCTACAGCCCCAGGCAGGAGCCCAAACTACAGTCCGGTCAACAGAACTCAGGACCTGAATCTAACATCAATGTTCCATGTCTACTCTCTCTCTCTCTACCTCTTGTGTGTGTGTAGGGCAGCTACAGGAATAAAACACAACTCCACATCACCAAAGAGGAATTAACTGTATTGCAACTGAAGCAGTTAATGGGCAATTATAGAAAATACACAAGTCAAAAAAAGAGACAGTACTAACTTCCTTTAACAGTGAAGAAGGCTTGAAATGCCTGGAATTTTATTTCTGCTAAACTGTCATTTGTCTAATAAAATGTCCCTTTTCTGGCCCAAATCAAAGCAGTGGAAATGGGTCATTACTGCAGTTGGTGGATGGAAACTATGAGGATGTGACAAGGACCAGCGCCTAGGGGGAGTAGTGAAGGGAGGATACAGGAGTTGGGGAAGAGAGGAGAGAGGGCATAAACCAACTCAGTGGAAACTATAATGATGTTAATGCATTTTGATGTGATGTGATTGGTTCTGTTATAATAATAATAATAGCAGATGGGGAGAATAATAATAAACACGTACGTAACCATCAATGACCAGTCAAATTTGTCTGGTGAATTCATGCTTTCATTTGTTATGTATGTGAGTGCTTTCATGCGTACATCATACAAATGTGCATATCCTTCTGTGTGCGTGTGTGTGTGTTTGTGTGTATGTGTGTCTGTCTGCCCACGGCAGTGCAGTAGAATGGGTTATGCTGAATATAAATCAGGTGACTGAACAGGCGGGGGTTTCTTCCCAGACAAGCCCAGAAGATTGTGTAATGCCCACTCCTACATTACTGGTTTGCGTTTGCATGTACACACTCACACACGTACACACAACCCCATTCTCCACTTGGAGAACAACACAAAAAGCACTGTATTTACCAGTCAGCCTTCAGATAGACCACCCCGGTGGAGCACAGACACTGAAGCTGACTGGACTCCATTTGGAGCTTTCAAATAATTTGGACCTTGAATTTAAGCAAAGGACTTCCTTCCTGTTGGAGTAGTTCAACTTGGTTTGATTTGATTTTCGGTAGGAGCATCTTGGACTACATCTGCACTGTTTGACTTTCATCTTTTCTTTGTCTGTTCACTGCTGTGCTGGAATTGTATCCCCCCTGTGAATGCTGAAGTTGGTGGGTGATCCTCAGAAAACAGGAGGTGAGGTGGTAACCATGTGGATCCCAACCCCCAGCATGACTCTCCCTCAGCGGATGGTGCTGTATGGGACATGTCTTGTGGCGTTGATGAACTCTGTGGGCCTTCTGGTGCTCTTGGTCCAGCAGAATCAGCAACGTGCCTGGCTAGAGCAGACAGGGACAAGGCTGACTGAGGTGGAGCAGAGCTCGGTGGTGGAGTTCCTCCAAGAGGTGCCAAGAGGAGCGGCGGGGATGCGGGCAAGCATAGCGGAACACCCGCAACACCAGTACCAATACTCCAGAAATAAGCGAAGTGAAGAGCTGGAGAAGGAGCTGCAGCAGGAGCTTCACCACGAGGTCAGCCAGGAGGTGGGAGAGGAAACAGAGAAGAAGATGAAGCTGAAGCACAAGCACCGACACAGCCAGAGTTACCACAAGGCACACATGCAGGATGACATGATGATGATGATGACTTACTCCATGGTCCGGTGAGATGAGATACCTGCTGGTGGATTGTAGATGAGATAGAAAGAGTGAGGGAATGCAGGCAAATAGATTTATAAATGTGAAAACATTATTCAGTCATTCCTGACTAATGTTGGAACACCAACTGTTTAAAATGTGCACTGGTCCTGGGGCCTGTGACCATCAGGGGCATCAAGGTTTCAGTTCCAGTTTATGGTAATTTGATTAATTGTAAATTTGCTTAGTGATGCCTAATGCTCCACTAGCACAGTACAAACTGAAATAATAGGGGCCTTCAACCAGCATTATTATGTAATCTCTTGGCACAAGTAAATTTTTTAGATACTTGTATGTACTTGAGTATTTCTATTTTGTGCTATTTTATGCTTCTACTCCACAAAATCAGAGGAAAATATTGAATGTTTTACTTCACATTTGACAGCTATAAGTTACTTTGTAGATCAAGATTCTACACACAAAACATGATCAAAATCAATAAATATTTATAAATATTAATGTTTATAAATTGCCTAATAGCATTTAAGTTTAGTTTGATTAGCTACAGCAATAACATGTTTCTTAAATGTTTAGTATCAGAAATAAAAATCCTATATTATAAAAACACAGCTATAGACATTGCTGCTGCAAGAGTCCTTTTACTTTTGATACTTTAAATATATTTTGCTGATAATACTTACGTAACATTTTAGGTTTTATTTGTAATGGTGTATTTTTATAGTAGTATTATTGCTACTTTTACTTAAGTAAAGGATCTTAATGCTTCTTCCATCACTGCTGAAACGGGAGGGGTCAATGGGGGCATCATAGCTCATTTTTGCTTCAGGGCCCTGTAGTTGGTTAATCTGACCATGTTGCTAAAAATTAAATGCATATATTTTTACTCTGCAGATCAAATTATTGATAGACATTTGCAACAGCACCAAGGGAGTCTGTATAGCCGGTATGTCTCACTCACATACTTCAAACTACCTACTCATGTCCATAATATCAAATTTTATTCACCAACATCTTCAAACCTTCTGTTGCAGGACCCCCAGGACCTCCTGGCAAGTGAACTCTTAATTCTGGATCCAAATTTAAAATCTAGCTGTACTGTGTCTCCTTTGTGACTTAGTGACCCATATATTTGCTGAAATGTGTTTTCCATTCAGCCTGTGGTGAAGATTTCTTTGTGTTACTGCAGGTTTGCCTGGTGTGGACGGTATGCCCGGCCACAATGGGACTGATGGCATCCCAGGACTGAATGGACTGCCCGGGGCTGATGGGAAAAGAGGGAAAAAAGGTAAGGAAATAGTGAGCATATTCTGTTTTTACTCACCATCCGTTTTTATTTAAACCTCGGGCAATGCTGGACATTTTAGTGAAGAACTACGGGTACAATGTACAAGTCACAGGGTTGAGTGTAACCTGGGGGTTAAAACACCAAAAAGCACACAAAGATAAAAACTCAAAACATACCAGCACACCCGGTTTCCTGATATATCCATGTATCATAATGACATCAGATTTTTTTCACAGTGGATTCTACTTGTAACATATAAATGACTGAAGAGCTTGAAACAGCTGTCTTTCTAACCACATTCTCAGCTAATATGGGCTTTGGCTAAATGAACTAGAAATATTCTCCCACTTCGCTCTGTTCTCCTCCACAGTGGATGGCGTGATTCACCCGAGCAAGTCAATGGAATAATTCATAACAATTTTAACAATAGGGCAAAGTGTATTGAGGACATGAATGCAGTCTTAGAGCCATTTTGCATAATGTCCTCCTCAGGGCTGCCAGGTGAGACAGGAGAACCAGGTGAAAAAGGAGAGCGAGGAGAGCCTGGTCCGCCTGGAGAGAACGGACAACCATCCAATGACGTCATTATTGAGGGCAAGTAGAGCTTTAAAACCCATGACTTGGTGTCACTTGAACCGTTTTTCATCCCTAACTTTAAATGAAAATAATGTTGGATGTAAACAATTGCAAACATTTCTTTCAGATCTGGAACATCCTCACAATAATCTACTTTTACACCCAGAGAGTTTAGATGTTGTCCTCTCTTCTTGTGCAGGTCCTCCTGGTCCTCCTGGTCCTCCAGGACCTCCTGGCCTTATGGGTCCTCCTGGACCTCCAGGCCCTCAGGGGCCTCCCAGAATAAGGCACCACCGAGCCAACCTTCAGGCTGCTCAGACCCTGAGTAAGAGCCCTTTTTTGACCTTTATCAAACAGTTGAGATTGAAAGGTCATTCTTAACCTTGGAAACAGTAGCTGTCAAAACAATCTCATCAGCTGATAGCTGGTGCTCTCGATCATATCAAACAATCTTCATTCAGCAGATGGGGAGAAGATCCGCTGAGGATGATCGTGTGACATGATCGAAAGCGCCAGAACAGCTACTACCTGGACCTTGTGGTGAGATTGTTTAGTCAAGTAGGGCTACACACCTGATCAGGGTGAATAATGTAAGATGAACTTGTTTCTAACAGGGCCCTTACACGCAATTTCAAATGATGAAAAGTCGTCTGTAAAGAAGGCTGTGAAACTACATGACAGGCCAGCTAAGAAGAACGGTGGGTTTTCAGAGAAGTTAGTCTACATGCTCAGTACATGCTATGTGGTAGAGAGCATCTAAGCTTGTTGTTATTTTGTTTCCCCTCAGAGTGCCTGATTAAGTCTCTGATCAACCCCAGGAATGTGACAAAGATGGAGAGCACATTTGGCACATGGATGAAAGACACCGCTCAGCTAAATGATGAGCGAATATGGGTGGCAGAACACTTTTCTGGTAGGTTGGTTACAGAGGACCATCTGCATGGATACTGATAGAAGTGATATTAAACTTTGTCTTTCAAATCCAGGTCAAGGCTCTGTGTGTCAAATCTCCTACAGGCATGTTAGACTATAGGATCTAAAAGCTGCACAGTTTTATTAAAGCAGTTTGCAGTGAACATTTTGCTCGTCATGCCCCCAGGTCGTGTGGTGAAGGAGTATAAAAGCATTGCCTCCTTCCAGAACAGCAGCAGTGACATTGTGGATGTTAGAAAGTTTTACCAAGGCTGCGGACACACGGTCCACAATGGTTCGTTCTATTATCATATTGCTGGTACTTCCAGCATTGCCAGGTAGGACCAACAGACAGTGCAATGCTTTGCTATCGTTTCCATTTATTCCAATGCCTCCGGTTAACAACTCACTGCTTGTTTGTTTACAGATTTGACTTTGATACCAAGAAGCTTCACACTCTCACTATAGACAATGCTTTGTACCACAACCTCGCCTACCTGCTCCACAACTCCAAGACATACTTCAAACTGGCAACAGATGAGAACGGCTTGTGGCTGATTTTTGCCTCCAGTGTAGATGAGAGCATCATGGTGGCCCAGCTGGACCAGAAGACCTTCTCTGTCACATCCTACATCAACACCACTTACCCCCGCACCAAGGCGGGCAATGCCTTCATCGCCTGTGGGGTCTTGTATGTCACCGACACAAAGGACACCAGAGTCACCTTTGCTTTCGACCTGCTGAAGGGAAAGCCAGTCAATGTGACTTTTGACTTGAGGTCTCCAGGTGGAGTGCTGGCAATGCTCTCCTACAGCCCCAAGGACAGACACCTGTATGTGTGGGACCACAGCTACGTCAGGCTCTACGTGGTCCACTTCATCTCTGATGAGTGAGAAACATCCTGTCAGAACATGACAGACAACATGCAGACATAACTGCTACATAGTGAGCAAAATGCCTGCTGACCAACTATTCACTCCATCTTTGGATATTATAGTAATAATTTTAAGGGTTTCAAGAGAGATGTACACCTCAGTCTCAACTTTATCAACCGGTAGAGCATTGCTGTCACGTGCTAAAAACAAGTTTCACTAGAGGGAAATCAGTTTTTGGTCCATAATTATTGTGATACTGTCAAAAATAAATACTGCTATATTTATATCCTATCCGCAATGTACACAAGAGATTTTGGAGTTACTAATGGTGTGAAAACATATCATTTCGTATCAAACAGTTCACAATTTATACAAATTGAACTTATAACTCTTTGTTGTAAGTTGTTAATTATTTAGCGTATTTGCATGACTATGATCTTTTATGTATTTTTTTATATAGATATGTTATCCCACTGACATTCTGTATAGATAGTCCACCTGCATTTGTAATGAAGCATGGTCCCTGGTTACTTATTCCTCTCGACAGAAAAGAAAGAAAAACAGTGCCATATCACCCTGATGAAATAAAAAGAATTTATTCACTTTACAAAGGTAAAACTCTGACAATGACCTGTTCTCTCACACACCTCCAGGCTCAAGTGCCCTAATAAGCGTCTACCCATGATATTGGCTTCTTTTGCATTATTACATGCACACACACATACACACCAGACACCAGTAGGACCATCGGTAAAACACATACAGTACACATAGTGGGCAGAAAGAGGGAGAGAAACACAAATCTCTTTAATAAATACCATACATACACTTAACAAAAGTTACAACTAATCCAGCTGGTATGATACAAACCAAAAATAAAGAAACGCTTTCATGTTTGTACAAGCTGTTGTGGTATTTCATATATATATATATTTATATAATTTATATATTAAAACTATTTTAAACTTTTTACTACTAGGCCAAATAAAGCCAGACATTCATTTGTATTTAACAGTTTCTTCTTCAATAACGTATTTATTTGAAATAAACTTTTAGTGTCTCCAGAATTTGAGTGCAAATATCTATTCCTTATGGATAAAACAGTAAAAACAACTAGCGAGGTAACACACACTTACATACAGTAGACTGTGTTGCACATCTCCCAGGAGATACAGTAAAACCCCTTACATTCCTAAAATAAAAAGGCAATACATTAAATAGATTTACAAAGGAATGGTCAACCAAACAAACACACAAACATATAAATAAGTCAAATAATAAAAGTATAGTTAATAAAAAAACAAAAACAAATTCAAGAATATCTTGTGCAAAACCAGAAGTGAACCTTTGTGTTTCTGCTCTGGGTGGGTGGGCGTTCAGCTTTGGACCAGACAGATGGAAACACTGAAATCACAGTCACAGGAGTAAAACAAATCATCTTTCAAACAGAAATGTTCTAGCAGTGAGTCCGCCACACAAACAGGCATTTGAGGGCAGGTGGGCAGGCAGGCATACAGATGGCAGACACAGCAGTGTGACCACACACTTGGGGACCAAACCAGGCTGGGTCTAGCCCAAACCTGGAGAGGCCAGAGTGAGTGATGGGCAGCCAGTGAAACAGAGGGTGAGGGCAGGGGTTGTCACTATAGGAGCATCAACTCTTCCATAAGGGCTGAGAAAGGGTCGGGGGGGGGGGGGCAAAACCATTTAAACAAAATGCAGATTCCAACAACTCAATTCACACTGGAAACCACTGACTTAATAACAAACCACAGTGCTGGATACAGTAGATGCTAAGAGATTTCAGCTGTGGGCACAAAATGACGACAGTTACACACTTTTAAAATTTTTGCTTGAGCACTTTTACAGAGCACTATCAATAGACCTGTGATTGCACTGCGTAACGAGAACAGGACATGCATAGCTTCCCTATGGACACACTCTAAGAGTAGAGATTCTTCAATAAAATTACAATAAATCTAGCTTTAAAATCAAGTATGATACCTTTTGCTTGTAACTTTGCTTTCAACCTTTGAAGAAATAAAATATTTGCAGCTCCGTTTTTCATTCTGTATATGATTTACATCACCAGTAAACCCATGAACACTGCACACTCTGAAAGATGCCAAAAGCATGGTGATCTTTTGACCAACTCTTCCCCATCAATTATACTATTAATGCCTAGTGAGTATTACGTAAGCTTTTTGTGTTTTATCTTTCTGTCTCTTTCCTCTTTGGACACTCAAAACTGGAATTCGGCGTTACAGGATATCGACCAAGCTGCTGGGGATATTGTAGCGGTCAGGGAGGACCCTCATCTTCAGGGTGCCGTCTGCTCCACAGGTGAAGATGCGGTTACCGGGACGCGTCTCTACCTGCATGACGCCTGCACCGATGTTGCGGAAGATGGACTGCTTGGCATGCTCGGTGCTAAAAGAGTGCATGAGCCCGTGGCCGGCTAACTTCCACACCTGGAGACAGAGAAAGTAGAGGGAGAGAGGATGGAACGGGTGTTAAGTTTCTTTTCTTCTTTTCACACCAGTCTACTGTTCTTTGTTATTTACATTATGCGGAGCCTGCAAAAGCCACTGTCAAGTGCCAAATTCACTGTGAGTGCTGTGACACTGTGGTGTGAAAATAATTTTTGTCCAAAACAAGTTCATCCAATTAATAACACTTGATAATCAAGCTGACTAAAGTCTCACCATAACCAGCATGGTATCATGAGCAGAACTTGGCGCTATTAAGAGGCTACGAAAGGCTAAGCCTCCTGAAAGTGGTCATGTTTTTTGGTGGAAATTGTGTCTTAGACATTGCTCTGTGAATAGATATCTCAGAACCTGTTGTTTCTGGCACGTCACGCCGCTGCCACTTGGTCATTTTATCAATTAATATACTTTGGAGCAAATAAGCCCAAACTTACCACAGAAACACAAATCCTGAACTGCCTTAATAACTCATCACTCTGAAACTCTTGTTCCAGTCCTAGGTTGCGAAGCTGTTTCAGGAACATGTCCAGCTGAACCGAAGCCGTGGTTACAGACCCACCCTACTCTGCTTCTGATTGGCTAGTAGTTCTTAACTAGGTACTGCGCATGTGCAACTGCCAACATGATCAAATAGAAGTGAGATGATTCACTCGGTAGCTAAAACGGAGCGTTCAAGCCACAGGGTAAAAAGAGGTGCTGCAGCAATGTGCAGTATGAAAGAATATGTTTGTAAACCTGTTCTGGTACAACCACTTGACGGTGGGGTGAAAAGTTCAACTAACAAATGAATGTGCAAATTGATTCAACTGAAGAACCAGATGAATCTGAATGAAAAACAAAAAGGAAATTTGTATCTTGGGTAGCGAAATAATACGTTATCTTTGAGCTGGACGGAAAATTATACTGCAAAGCATGTACAACATACACCTCGATAGCACATCAAGTTCACTAGTTCAAGGCAGCACATCCAACAAAACAATGGGACTAGACAAGCACTGGAGCTTAAAGCAACATGAGCAGGCAGCACAACAACATAATGACGTGGAGGCTGCAAGAGCAGGTACCCCCACTGACTGGCAGATGAACACCTCTAACTTCAACTCTTTAAACATTCTTTTATGTAACCTTTTCATTATTAAACTGTAGAGTTACTTAATCACTCAAAATATAAAGGTGCCTAAAATGCCAAGCTGATGCCTGGTTGCCAGCCTGGCAACCACTTTTCACAGTTAGTGGTGAGCCCTGTGTAGCCATTGATTTGAGAAGTGCCTTGCCTCTCCAAACATCGGATGGGTCAGCTACAATAGGGTGCTGTTATAGGGGATGTCGGATTACCGGAGCTTATTAATACTGGGCGGGATGACTGCCTTTGCAGTTTTTTCAACATTTCATTCATCAAGCGATTTTCTGATTTTATCAAGTAGGTCTGTACTCTAAATAAGACATTAATCCTCACTTCACAATAAAAGTATTACTGTAGAAAATTATGTTTTGTCAGTAAGTGAGTGATGGAGCACGTGTCACCTTCATGTTGCCCTCTGCAGAGCCAGTAACAAAGAAGTCCTCAAAGGCATCCAGTGCAAGGGCCTTGATAGCTGAGTCATGGGCCTGGAAAGTGTGGAGCAGCTGCCTCTGGCGGATGTCAAACACGCACACAAAGCCCTTTCTGCCTCCAGTGATCAGCAGCTGCTGTTTAGGAGCATACTGCAGCACAGTGGCCCCGTTCTCATGGCAGGGGAACGCTGAAGGGGTGGGTGGGAAGAAATGTGAAATTGGATCACAAAACAACTGTATGCAAGGAAAAATCATTAAAATACGCTTGTTTGCATTCGGGATTTATTACCGTGGACCATGGTATTGCTAGGTGAAATCAGAGTATCCCACAGGCAAACATTTCTGTGGATAAAGTAAACCAAGGATAATATAAGACAGTCAATACCAACGGAGAAAGATTAGTGTTGGTTTAATAGTGTTGTTTCTCAGTGCAGATGCAGACCTGTTATCATTGGACTGCCCAGCCGTGGCGATGAGGCTGGAGGACGTGATGAAGGCAAAATCACCGCAGGTCTTAGTGTGGCACTGCCAACTCTGTCGGCAAGAAAAGGACAAGTAAAACAAATATATTCACTTTAATGATTCATATTTAGGGTTTTGCTGGTCTAAAGATGTATATGAGTGTGCTGGGGTGGTGATTAAGGAGGTGGGAGGTGACCTCACCAGGTAGGGTTTGGGGTTGGACGAAGTCTGGTTGACCTGCCAGAGACTGAGGAAGCCCTCTCCGTCAGCAACTCCACACTTCAAGAAGAAGACAGAGCAATCAGAACAATCACACCAAACAGATAAAACACAGATGTTGCAATATGTTTGTGTGTGTGTGTGTGTGTGTGTGTACCTTATTGCCCTGGGAGTTGAAATAGAGCCGGGTGACTCTAGCATTGCCTGCTTGTCTGAAGCAAATGAGCTGCTGAGGTCTGTTCCATTCAAACATTCTCACACTACCGTCCTGAGCCCCTGTCATGTCTGAAGCGTGAACACACACACAAACATACAGAGAGAAAAGGCGAAGGGAGAGAGATGGAGGCAGACAGAGGGGGAGAGAAATTTACCGAAAGATGATCACAAATAAACTGTATACTGGTGATGGCCTCATATGCAAAGGCTTCAGTGTGGGCACTTACAATACTGATAGATGGGATGGGATGTCATTCGCTTCACATTATTTAGATTCCTTTTCATAATCTGAAAAACATCAATAAAAACATCGGTTTATCTCACAACGCATAATGTTAAGAAGATGAATTATAGATTTTAGGTAAAAAAACCTTCACCTGTGTTCTGTAGGAATTTGTTTAAAGATAAATGCTTATCGATGATGCTGTTAAACTGACAAACAAATAAGTCAGAGGTTTCTCTTGTTTTAATAAAAAAAAGATCACTTGCTCACTAGTACAAAAAAACAAAAAGAAAACACGATATGAACATTTGAATATTAATAAGCCGAATTACACCAACTAAAATTAAACTGATTTCATCTGCTTTCAGAGCTTTCACCTTAACTGAAAGTCTGTGCTTTATATATTATAGCCTCAAAGACCACTCATAAATCCTCTTGAGTGTCCACTGTTGCTGTCATGATATGCTGCACATCAGAAGATGAGGATCGACTGACTATCAATCTCCACTAACCAAACACCACTGCACAATCAAGAAAACCCCTTTCTGTAATATGCTGAACCTGTAAGACATCCTCTGTCCAGTCTTCCTTAAGTGTCTCACGCTCAACAACATCAACATGGCTAGGACATGGAGAACCCTGACTGTGTTTAAGTGTGACGCAAATCTGTACCTTGGGTAGCCGGCTGTGAGAGTGGCTGCTATCTGTGTTTATATGCGTCCATCTCTGCCATGCAAACGCACCCCTTCTTTGTATCAGCCTCCATAGACTCAGCAGGGAACTGTTTAGGCGGCATGACTCAGTTTGACAAAACATTGATAAAATAAAAAATACAAACGTCTACTGAAAATGTGCAGGTTGTACAACCTGCAGAGTTAAATCCTAGTAGTCAATTGCCTTCCTGTTTATGTTTGGTGTTAATAACTTGAACATTTATTCATTTAGCTGACGCTTTTATCCAAAGCGACGTACAATTGCTATACATGCACGCCTCTGGAGCAACTAGGGGTTAAGTGTCTTGCTCATTGGTGTCCAACAGTGGATTTGAACCAAGGTCTCTCACACCAAAGAAAATTAAATCTAAAACTTTACTAATGCATCTATTGTGGAGCACAGACATTCGAAATGCAAAGACTGCAGTGTGACAGCACATATTCAATGCCATCTATAGGGATCAAAACAGAACTTAGTTTCCACTTCTGGTGTCTTTGTGTCCATCTGTGTTTGCAGTGCATAGACTCGTACCACACTGGCTCCCATGCTGGTCTGCCCACTGCCGAGCCATGGCATGGATGCAGAGACTGCCATCTGTGGTGGTGCAAAGGGGACAGAGCTAGCCTGGGCAATGTTGGTATGAGAAGAACGATAGTCTATGTCGTCGGAGCTGTAAAACAAAAAAAAAATCACTCGTCATTGAAAATGTTTAATTTAGTTTAAAGTTTCAAACATGGACATTCACACAGAAAATATTTAAGTCAGCCAGTTACTTACCGGGTTTCTGCATGGTTCACCATGTTAAGTTTAAGATTTTCATACCACATAGAATGCAATATATACTTGGTTTAAAATCACAATGCAAGTATGATGGAAAACCAGTGTGAACGATATGGCTTAGAATTATTTGACATTTTTTCCAACACTTCCCAGCAGTATATAACAATAATTTGTTACGATATAATTAAGTAAAGACCTGGACCCAGAAATGCTGCAGTAAATGATGATGGCATTAACCATTTAATAATGATTCATTCATTTAAGTTTTTGCTTAAATGAACACTTGCCCATAGTGATATGATGATCTTAGAAATATTTATATAATTTTATAACTATCATCACAGCCTACGGCAGGCCTATGGCATTTCCTGTACAGTGACACCCTGTATTGCCTACAGAAAGCCTGGAAGATGAGATAAACAAGACCTTTATCAGGATAAACTTCAGACAGCGTTTATTCTACTATTCAGTGTGGAATTAATTACATTTTTTATGCAAATTTATTTTTGCATGAACACGTTACCTGAAATCATGTAATCGATCCAATACCAACATTTAGCTAAACGTTGATTGAATATGTATCTGACACATCGAAATAATGCGTAGGCTTACAAATTCAGCCCACCTTGTTTTTCACAAGCTACTTGATCCAAATACTGAATATGATACTGGTTCAAAACCATTAAGTTACAAGCTTTAAATCATTGATATGACAAAAGTTTAACTTGGAGATTGAGACCACTGAAATTGAGTTGAAATGATCAGCTACATGACCAAATCTTTTTTTACATTCACACACTCTAATTTTCACTCTCTTTACAGTCAATGTACAATTAAGAAAGAATCAAATTTTGATCAGCTTTATTTTTCCCTAATTCTAATTCAGTAAAATATGCCTGTATCGGCCTTGATACTGATGCTTAGGAACTTCTCAAGACATCCCTATGCAGTCAAGTAATCCTATGTGGGGTGGACAAATATTTGGCATGATGCAGAAATAACTGATTAACTAACTATCTGTTATTTTTGTGTGTAGGAGCAGAGAGGGTTGAAATTGTTTCTATGAGGACAGAAAAAAGGCCACTTATGATATGCCCTGAATCTCACCTGCGGGACTCCTTATCAAAGTCATCCCCTATCCAAGTGTAGGGCTGGACAGCCACCAGACTAGTCACGTCCACCTCCTGTACATCATGAGTGGAAGCCAACACTATCTCGTTGGAGTTAGCCTGGAAATGGAGTGAAGCAGGGAGTAGATGGACAAGTAGGGAGGATGAGACAACAACAAAGATGGACTTAAAAACAGTTTCCTCTAATTTACTAGAAAGGAACGGATATATATTTGTAAATTCAGAAGAAGTTTCCAGGAAAGGATTATGGAATTACCCGTTACTTAGTACCAAATTACATCCGGGAAACATCTTGGGAAAAACTTATGAAATTATGGAGTGAAATTAAGTGCACCCAGTAATTGTGTCACTCTCACACACAAACGTACCTTATTGATTGCAAATGCCATTATTATATCGGATTCCTTATGAATGATTTTAGCCTTGCCTCCTGGGAAGCCCAGATCTGCCTCCACCTGGAAAAGCCAAAAAAACTGATACATCAAATTTCAAGACAAATTAAAGCTCCGGGGGCCACTGAGTAAAAGTAATGTTTAAAAGCCTATTCTTATAGTGTTCATGTTAAGTTAATTTCCTTCTACTGGCCGGAAAAATACATTCTTCCAAAACACTTGCATTGGGCCATCAAGTTACTCCAAAAATATTCACGTCAAGTACAGCCACATTCGCAAGGGAGAGCAGTAATCATAGGACATGTAGAAGTACACAACTAAATACTGACAATTTAGACTGTTGATTTGGGATTCCCCAGTGACAACACCTGCACAATTAGCAAGCCTTACACAGCCCTGACAGTGAGCATGCAAGTTAGTAAGTCCACTGTACGTGCCAGCTCTCTTAAGGGGAGCTTTGTTTTGGCTTTTGGGTCCAGCAGAATCAGTCCAGCTAGAGAGGAGAACGGAGTCAGAAACACAGGGAGATGTGTTATTGGTAGGGATCGAATGTGAGGTTATTTGAGTGAATGTCAAAGGTGTCCCAGTGAAAGGGAAAGATTAAACGTTAGATCTAAGCCATAGAAGCTTTAGCAGATTTTATGCCAGAAAAATTGCCAGAGCAGTCACCATCAAACCAAGCTCGGGAAGAGATGTCAAGAGCTTCACCAAGTGGTGCAACCTCTAACCATAACCTGCAAACTAGAGTCCGATCGTTATGGGGTTTTTAAGAACGATACCGATTTTGATATTTGAGGATTTTAAAATCTGATATATCGGCCAATATTATTTTTTTCTTCTTTTCAGAAACACATAACATGTGTAGTTATGAGACCTTGCCAAGAGAACATAAAATAATGCAGTTTAAATTTTTTTAAACTAAATAGTACTTCGAACAAAAGTACAGCTGATTGTGTCAGTTGTCTGTTGTTTTGCGATGGATTTGTGGACAAACTATGCAACAACAACACATAACACGACTGAAGGATCCGTCTGCCATCTCTCCCTTTCTTTTTTAATCGTCATTTATCGGCTCTATAAACACCAATATGGATTTATATGAAATTAGCTCATATTGGCTCTACTGCAAACCTAAATCCTGTGCAATTGGTGTACAATAATCCTTTATAAGTTTAATGCACTTTCTCCCCCAAGCTTGGCTTTACAGTGACTCTCCCGGACAGACAGATGGACAGACAGTGCCAGGGCCTGGGCTGGTACAGTAAATGATACTACCTTATAGGGACCGCTAGCTCCTGCTATGCAGTTTTGGCTTATATGGTCCATATGGTTCTCTACAGACTACACAACACACACAAAGGCAATATAGACACAAAACACACCAACACGGCACAACACAAAACACATGTACAAAGAAAGAAAAATAAAACATGGAATGAAAAGAAAATGTAAAAGTTTGACAGGATCTTTGATGTACTCTTGGCGATAAAATATAAATGATTACGAACACAGTCCACCTCATTAGCATGGAGCTACAGTCACGTAGTAGGATGAATGGGGATCTGACTGCTACAGTTTAATATGAAGTAATCTGGTTAGTCCAGTATGTAAAGACTGAAATGAATTCTGTAATAACAAACTAAGGTTCTGGGACCATAATCCCTCAGATATTTGTCTAATTTTGGACTGGCAGCTACAGTAGAAGTCTGTGATGTAAGTGATTGCATAACAGTGAACAGTTCCAGACATCACAGAAGGCAGTGAACTGTCCTGTGCTTGATTAAAGATGTCTGAAGTGTCAAAGCAATCATGACAATAACAAAAATATTAACTACAGAGATAAGTGCTCATTTCTTTTGCTATTGCATATCTCATCAGTCCCATCATTATTCAGTCATCATCATTATGGGTGTCATGTGGTTATTATGGTCTATTTTTAGTAACTTTTTTCAACACAGTCATAATGTCTCTTCATCTGTAGTTTAGACACTGTAGTTTACTCACAGTAACTTGAGCCATTTAAAAGGGCAATTTTGTTTTACAGATTATTTTTAAACCACTAATAGTTAAATGTAAGACAAACCCATTTTTGAAAATGTAATTTCCAAGCGAATATATTCTTATATTGGGGTCATTGTAGTAATTGTGTAAGGGGATGAATATACACACATACACAAAAAGAAAAATGCAAACATTTTGGGGTAAATATCAACTAACATGGCTTGTTAAATAAAACAATGGCGGGTTTAATCATCATCATTGTAGGCCTGTGGGCTGCTGACCTCACTCTGCTTCCTTTTCTTAGTAAAGATGTAACGGATCAAAGTCTCCTGAAGAACATCCTGTTTTACCAGGAAATGCCAAAGACGTCGGGCTGGAAAAGACTGGTGGTTCTTTGTCCTAAAAAAAATAATAATATGGACAAAACATAAATTGGCCACATATGAGTGGATCCACTTAGGAGACTTGTGTCATGGATATTTTTTATTTATATGATCTGATACTACACACATGACTGTAATTTGCAACATATTTGTTCAGTGAAATGTATATAAGCATTATTGATATGGAAACGGATAATTGTTTTAATATTGAAAATTCTCTTCCACTGTTTTATCCCAACTACATAACACACAATATAACCATTCATTCATGTCATTACCATGATATGTAACCACTGACTGTTGCTGTTTAATTAAGTGTTCCGAGTGTGTAACTTGGTTGTGAAGCCAAAGTATTTTAAAACAATTGTTATATAAGTATATAAACAACCTTTTAATCTTATCTACTGTTGGCTCTAGGCTGCTTGCTATTACTATTATAACAATGTAGTTTAGTCAGAGGACTCCTATTTATCAAAGCCAAAGTATAAAGTATTTCAGGGTGACATGCAAATATCAAATCATTATTCTTTATGATGTGCAATGTTGTCTGTGATCTGTAGAATGTCTTTGATGTAATTTTTGAGGTATTGCATTTTATTAGTCTTAGTTCTTGGGTGCAACATCTATGATTGTTCATTTTGAAATTGATCAACTGTACCAGACGGGTTCCTGAGCTACACTAATATAGTTGTGCTAGTGTTAGTCTTGCAGTGGTTGTATATATTTCATTTGTTGCCTGAATTGTGTCTCTTTTATTTTGTTACTGTGCACTGTCACTCTTCGCTAGTATAAAAGTCATTAAGTATTAATTTGAGGATTGGTATAATCTGCTCTGAATTTATAGAGTAAAATAAACTTTAAACGTTGTTATATCAATGTTTTTAATTACCCAGCCCTAGTGTGTGTCTATATTTTTGTATACTGTATATGATTTAAATCTCACTTGAAGGGTGTGTTATCTGGCTCCAGCATGGCCTTGTGTCGGAGTATGGCGGGGCCACCTCCTGAACTGAGGTCAGTAGGGAAAGTGTTGATGTAGTTGGGAGGCGGGCCGTCAAACTTGTTCATTCGCTCCAGCAGAAGCTGCTCCCAATTCTCTAAAGTCTTCAATACAGCGTTGCTGAGAGGGGAGGTGACTGGCAGTTCTGTGACACAAACACATATGTATATGTATATACTCACAACAGGCAGCAGCAACACCAATTAATCATTTATTCATGTATACAAATTCAGAAATATTTGTATTTCAGTGTATCTTCATCAAGTATACATCTTACTGTATATTAAGATTTAAGGAGCTGTTATGGGTCAATGATGACGTGAGAATGTACCTGTGAAGTCAAGGCCAGTGAGAGGGAGGAAGTTTTTGACGTTGTGATGAGCCAGTTTCACCATAGCCAGGCGGATCAGAGCCCAGCTACATAGCACATAGACAGACATGCAAGAAGTTTAAAATCTGAGGCAAAGACTTCAAAATAAAAAGAAAAGAGGGTGAGCCCTACCTGTAGGAGTTCGGATCAGAGTGCTCCGTCATCTGTGTGTCAGAGAGGAAGGCGTCGTCATCATCATCCTCATCATCATCTGCGCCGCTTTCGTCTGAGTCATACAGAGCACTGCTGTCTGACAGCGGCAGGAATGGCTGAGAGGGAGGAAATAATGAGAAGAGAAAAAGCAAATGAAAAAGGCAGATATAGGGAGAGAGAGGAATAATAATAACCTGTAGACTACGATTTACCAATCTCAGTAGTCAGTTCCACATATGTAGAATTAAATGCCTTACTTTGGCCACAAAGTAGTCCCACATGCTCAACTCTGGTGGAATGAACTTCTCCCGGTATGCAGGTCTCTCGGCGGGCACAGGAGGTGGGGTGGCTGGGGTCTCTTTTACAGGGCGTCCAGGAACAAGCATCCTCATGTTGAACCTACGTCTGTATCGGTCCACATCCTCCGCTGGGGGCTGAGTGGGAGCCACTGGGGGGGAGGGAAGAACAAAGAGATGGTATCTTCAAACACAATGAACTCTGATAAGGTCAATTTGCAGCAGACTGCAGTATGCTACACTTTTGTAACTTTTGTACAAATGATGAGTGTCATTTTAAAGGCAAAAGAGGGTCAAGAAATAGATAAGGATAGATTTGGAGGAGGAAGTGAACTGCATACACACGCTACACAGAACACAGTATACTCTACATCCACATCTACATAGAGCTGAATTAAATTTTGAACATTAACCTTAATCTGGTCTAAAACAGAGGTCCTGTACAATATAACTTTGCGATCTATGACTTGGATGAGTCATAGCACAAGAAAGAAAATTAATAGACTTGGAAAAGAGAGATACAAATACACAAATACAAACGTTTGGGATGGAGACACAGGAAAAGACACACTAGGTTGTGCACAAACCTGCACCATTATCCTGGGTGACTATCTCTGGCATCACACCAGAAAAAAAAAACAAGACAAGACACAAACCAGAGTAGACAGTACAGTTAGACATACAGCTACTCCACAGACAATTACATAACTGAATAATATTACATAAATAACTGACAGTGTGTGGCACGAAATACATATAGAACACACATCAAACGAAATTTTTTGAGCAGCTACGGGGGCAAACTTTAAGATTGGTGACATTAACATTTATTTAAGTGTAGAGTGTTAATTAGAACATGACAAGGAGGCATCAATGCGTCACATCTGTGTATAGCTGTGTGTTTGTGACATGCATGTAAGATGGCAGCGGTGCTTAAATGTCAGAGTTTTAACATTTGCCATGATTCCTATCAACAGGATGGCATTTAAGACCCCCCTTACCAGCTCTTCAAAAGGCTCTTGGCTTTACTGAGATCCATCTCAAACTCTACAGTGATAAAGAGTCTAAATGCCAGCCCGTATCGTTCTACCACCACAAATACAATGTGAGCACAGATTACTTTGGCCTAGTGAATATAAATGAGAATTGTCAAGTTCAGTCAACAGACTTATACAGCATAGCTACTCAGGAAATGGCTTCATTGCTAGAAATTTAAAAATCGGATGCAGACAAACAGCTGAATCAAGTCACATAAGAGCTAGTATCAGTACCTCTGCTACAAACTACTGATATAAATCTGGTCCATTCACATTATTTTTAAATATTTATTTCTACAAACTGGACAAAAGAGAACTAATTATGCAGTTCCAGCCCTACAGTTATTTTCATTAGTCTAATAACACTCAAGGTGTACCTGGTTGAGTCTCAGATTCAGATTTAGTCTGAGAGGGTTGCTCAGCCTTGGCCTCTGAACACTCCTTGCTAGGCCCAGCTGGTGCTTCAATGGCACAACAGGAATGACACAATGAGATGAGCATAGAGGATGTTACAACATGTACGTGCAATGCACTACACACACACACACGCACAACGTCACGCACAGCTGTTGGCTTATCTTAACACTGAACACAGATGACTATGTCTTCATAGCACTAGTGAGCTTTGTTGTTTGTAATGGACATTCAGTAGTAGCTGCACGAGAGAGAGAGGGGTAAGTCAAGCATCTGCAACAAAGCAAACCTGTACAGTTACCATGCACTGCAATCCTTCAAACCAGCACTGCAATCCACCAGCCCGGTTACTCACAGCTGGCCTTAGTTGCTGATGCCACAGCGCCCAACCCCTCTGCCCTTGAAATGGGAGGAGGGGGGCGTTTGGGGCGCTGGGTTTCAGTGGGGATGGGAGAGGGGTTTGGGGTGAGGCTGCTCTGCTCAGGTCTTCCTGTCTCTTGAGACTCCTCTGGCTTTGTTGCCTCAAACTCAGTTGGCACTGGGACATAAGGCAGAGGGGACACTCACACAAGACACTACACAGGAGCAGCAGCATCTTAGGAGCATCATCAGGACAGGGCTGGGTGTATGTTTATGGAACTATGTAGGGATGGAAGCATTGCCTCAGATCAGAGATAAGTCAGGATATAGAAAGTCAACAGGTTCAGCAGTAGAGGACAACGGAAAGATTATACGCACAGGGACAGATTATGAAGACAAGGGAGGAAGACTAAAGACAACAATGACAATGATGATGGAATTAAAGGTAAAAGTAATTAATGACCAAACAATAATTATACCTGGTGGGGCCTCAGGCCTCTTTGGCCTAATAATGACTTTAGCCCCTCCCCCAAAGACTGCGGCCCACACACGGTTGTTAAGGGGATGTGCTGCCAGGCGGAAGAGTTCATTGCTGCTGTGAGTGGACAGGCCATGGATGAGCAGTGCAAGATAAACTGCCAGGACCGCTTCACACAGCAGCACGTTGAGCCTCGGCTGGTCCTCCTCCCTGGCAGACGTCAACAGAGAAATCAGGGACGACACACCTGCAGAGGGAGGACACATAAATATAACATGGTTTTTACAAAAAAAAAAACTCCAGAGCAGAACAAAATGCTATCTCTGCACAATACAGAGCACACTTATGAAACATTTGCATGACGGCATGAACAGTCTTTCCGTTTCCTTCCCAGAGGCCATGAAGCTCCTATTATAGAACACCATCTGCCTCTCTGCATAAACACAGACTGCCTGCTTTGCTCTGCTATTCCTCTCCCTCTGCTTTTCATATATTCTCTTAGTCATTTCTTCATGCCCATCATGCCATTGTCCCTTTCTATGCATTCTGTGAGGATTCTAGAAAATGATCTAACTTAGCTTGAATGTCAGTAAAACTATTTATGAGAGTATGAGAACAAAAAGAGCTTAATCTAACCCCAAAATACCAGTGGTTGGAAAAGCAGGGGCTTTGTTACCTGGCCACTGTGCAGGAGCGGAATTGGGAGTTATATGTTCTTCAATGCTTTCAGTGCGGAGTCGTTTCCTCTCACTGAGCAACAGGCCCTGGTACACCATTCCTGTAAACTGATTGGCCTCGGTCTGGCTGCTGCAAAGCCAACAACAGAAAGATAAACCGTGAGTCACAAACATATAAAACGTACGTGTTGCTCATTGGTTTTCTTTCCTAAAATGAAATGAGAAGATAAATATAAATCTCTTGTTTGGATCTTGTCTGAGCTAGAGTCAGGGTGTGGTTAGCTATCTCATCTTACAATGATGCTGTCTTGAAGACAAAAAGTAGCAGTGATGGTGTGCTTTGTGGACTGAACAGGGTAAACAAGACACCAAAACAAAAGCATCTATGGTCTTGTAGAGACAGTTGGACCTGCGGCACTGCACTGCAGAGACATAGTTACCTGTAGCTGTGACTGTCACACAGTGCTTGATAGACGCAAGCAGACAGAGATGCTGCTAGTGTGTGCAGAGTATTCACCTGAGGGTGAAAGACAGACACAGTTTCAGTTATTCAATATTAGAATGATGTCAACTTGAGATGAGAAACGCTGGAGGCAAGCTGCTTAAGTCTACATAAAGTTAGATTCTTATTTGAGCTCTGACCCGATCATCCATGATGTCAGGATGTGGAGGGGTGTTCATGAAGGTCATGGTGTGGAGGATGTCGTGGATGTGGTTGCTGAGGTGGAGAACGGGATTGGCTATGACCGTCTTTGTGGGGGCAATGCAAGCCGATAGCAGAGGCAGTGTAGTAGGCAGAGGCAGAGGAGACTGCAGCTGCTTAACTGTGGTTTCCTACAGAGTGAGACAGGAATATGTTGATTTGCTTTTGCGGGAGAGAAATTGTTTCGCATTAATCCAGTAAAATTACATAACATACGTGTGTATGAGTGTGTACGTGTACCTGCTGGCTCTCCTGCAGAAGGAATAGAAGCTCCATGCGAACAGAGGTGACTCCTCCTCCCTTGGCTCCATGAAGGCTACAGTAGGACAGAAACACCCTCAGCAGGGCCTGGTTCTTCCTAAGCCACGCCTTGCGTCTCTCAGAGTGCTGCTGCTTGGCTTGAAGACGACGTCGCTCCATCTGGTGACGCTCGTAGGCCCCAGCCTCTGTATGGTCCAGGGCCTCTTCTGATATATCCACTGAGGCTGTACGCTCTTCCCAGCGCTCTACCTCTGAATCTTCATCCTTCCTCTGCACCTTTGTGTTAACAAAATTTTTAAATAACCATGCTCAACCGAGAAGGAAAAAAATCTTAGTCCATGCCAGTTGCATAAACTAAATCATATATTATCAAAGTGTACCTTGTAGTTGCAGATCGTATGCATGGCTGCTATCTCCTTCTCCAGCCAACTGTAGAGCTGAAAGCGGAGCTTCCCTCCATCCACCTCAAAGCCTGTGGCCAGCGTGCGAAGCTCTGTCATCAGGATCTTTAGACAGGCGCGGAACTTCAGCTGCTCTGCTATCACATCCACCTCTGACTCACCCTGAAACATATGAGTGAGTTAAAGAAAAAGGCCTGTGCTTTGCTGACCTTATGGAAGCATTCCCATGAGTGTTTAAGGATGTCCAAATTCAAGTCCGCAAAGGACCTCAAGCACATTTTCTGAAGTCTTCCAGAGAGTCCATTCTGGGTGCAGATACCTCCCCTTTTTTAACATAGTGAGGCTTTGTCTTGCAAATTACTAATGTGAATTCCGCTAAAAATCTTTCAGATGGTCATATCTACTAAAGCAACGATTGAGGTTTACAGTAAGTCTCATCTCCAAGTGAGTATAATTTGAATGCAAAACTTTTAGTTGTGAATCAGACAATGCCCCTTTATTCCAGTTGCGACGGCCTGTGGCATCATGAGTGGGTGGGGTCTTCTTTGGTTTCGATTGTTGCTTTGTGGTGTTTACCTTGTTTTAGCTAAGCGGGAAGCTTCCGGTCTACAATACGAAGCCGATGCGGAAGTCCCTGAAACCTGCATTCTATTGAAAATCCAGCAGGGGGCGACTCTTCTGGTTGCAAAATGAAGTCCGGCTCCATTAGAAATAATGTGAAAATGACCCTACTTCTCAGCTGAATAATTACCCCAGTAAACACTTTCATAATGAGTTTATGGCCTCAGTCGCTAGTTTCAAGTCTTCTTCAATACAAAATTATGTTGATTTAGTAAATTATGGTCCCATTTATTTTAAAATAGACCACAAAGCAGAGTATGTTTCAGGGCGGGATTATCTATGATTGACAATAGATTGACAATAGCCGTTACCACGGCGACCTGTCAATCAGGCTAGAGCCTACTCTCGGCATTGTGTAAATTTAACCAGCACCATTGAAAGAGCTTATTAGGAGTTGGCTGTTCACTTTCTCTGGTGAGTACATTTAGTTTTAAGACTGTTCGCTAGACAAAGTTGTCAGCCCTGTTAAAATGAAAGTTAACGTGAGTTACAGTTGCACCTAGCTAAGCAAGCTAGCTAGCGCCACACACAACCGTTAGCTCCGCCGTATCGTCACTTCCGGGGACTTCCTGGTTGCAAAAACTCAACATGGCGGCGACCTATCAGCCAAACTCGAGGCTTCAAATGGCAGTCCACAAACCAACGGATGACGTCACGATGACTACGTCCATTTCTATGGTTTTTGCCTACTACAACACTTTCACAGACATTACAGAAACTGCAGACTACAAACTTCATACTTTAATTATGCTAATTCGAAATAACTCTTAATTTGACTTATTTTTGGTAAATAAACATGTTATTAACAGCTTTTGTTGTGGCCTTCTGAGACAGGTCGTAACACCAGTTAACTCAGCGGAGGAACTGACTGAACCAGGCCAGGATTTGTCTTCACATAACATCAAAATGACAGTCTGTGTATTTGCTGTTATAGTGGAGATAGAAGTTTATAAATTAAAACTGAACTTGGGTAGATTTAAAATTGAGAGATGTTTAATGTTTCAAACATGTATAATCATCATTCCAGTATTTGCAATTGTTCAAATGGATTCTAGATATATTCTTCCTACCTGTGAGTTCTCTCTCTGCATTTTGGAGCCGCCAGTCTCTGAGCCTCCATTGGCTTTGTTCTCAGGCTCTGGTTTCTTCATGGTCAGACCATCATCATCCTCGTCTTCATCATCTTCCTTGTCTTCTTCCCAGTTCAGCTGCAGTCCGTCGTCCTCTATCTTGATCATAGGCTGGCTCCAATCCAACCCACCCACACTATCATTTCCTCCCAAAGCATGGGCAGGGGCTGCAGGGAAGCCCCAGTCCACACCACCCAGGGTGCCATTTTCCAGGGTTTGGCTTGAGTTTAAGTTGGCCTTGGATGATGCTTTGCTCAAAGGTGAGGAGCCAGATTTCTTGGTAACTTTGGGAATCTTGGAGAGCACTTCCAGAGCCAGAACTGGGCAGCCCACCTACAAAAGATTTAGATATGATTAAAACCATGGGTAAACACTTGCTATATAATCTTTGCATGTCTGCGTTTGTAATTAACATTTTATCAGACTTTGTACCTCTCTACATTTAATCCGTAATTTCCACTAAAGTAATAAATATAAGCACAAGATCACAAACGTGGATTACTATAGAGACTCAAACAGTCTCCACATAGTTGGGTAGGACTGCTTTCTTTTGCTCTGTAATTATAGAACAAACTGCACATCAAACTCGAGCTAAACTCTCTGGTGTCACTTACCCAATTTAGGAAAGTTAGAGAATTATTATAATGTTGCATGCAATTGTTTCCCTTGAATTGTATGTCTTGGTTTGTAGGTTTAATTAAGCTTTGTATGTTTTAATTACTTGTTTGTGTGTCTACTGTACATGTTAAGATGTTTACACAGGGCACAGCCTAAAAAGAGACTCTTATCTCCAGTTTTCCCTGTTAAAATAAAATGAAAAAGAAAAAAACTGTAATAGGAGAGGTAGATAAAAAAGCTTCATCAAAAGAACTGGATTGGAAAGAGTGTCCATATTATTGATGAGCTCACCTTGAAGTGTGCATTGGCAGTGGTGAAAAACAGTTTGCGCTCTATAAGGTTGATCTCATCTGCGCTGCTCTTCTCAGCAGTGAGGCCTACAGTTGTTGCTGTGCCTTCTGGATTTGCAAAGTGGCGACGGATGATCAAAGGGTGTGTCCTCAGGTAGTTATAGAAACTAAACACCACAGGGTTACAAGATTTCACCATCACATCTAACAAAGGGGGATGAAGAAAAGGGAGAGAAAGAAAAAGACCTTTTAACATAGCACACAATACATGATGAGCAGGGCAAACGGGCTTCAGTGGATCTTTGGAGCTGTGTAACACTGACTGAAATGTCTGCAACCAACTGACCAGGGTTCTCATCATCCTCTTTGGGGATTCGCTCCAACAGTGTGTCCAGGGCTCGGGTGTAATCCTTCATGATCCAGTAGGCTATGCTGCGGAGGAATGGGTCAGGGTGTAGTCTGGAACAGTGGTAGCCACTTCCATCCCTGTTACAGCCCAGGACCTTCTCATAAAGGAGGCCTTGACAGGTGGATGAATTCTCAAAGTCGGCCTCATACAGCCTTGCTACTATCATGGCTAACTGGAGATCCTCCATCTTCTCCAACAACACCTACACAACATAGAATAACAGAGGAGAGGAGTGAGACCTGGTTACATCTGTAGTTCAAATAATAAATATAAATAAGCATTAAATTTAAACAAAATTTAAGGAATTTTGATGTAGTAATTTCCACTGCAACCAATAAATGTAGCTGAAGGCAGGCTTTTTATGCATCAGTATATCAGTATAATTGAGACTTCTCTTATGTGATTTAAAGGCTGCAGAATATCCATCTCTCAGCAACACATATCTGTATAAAGGTACAATGTACATTTCATTGTGATAAAGGTAGAGGAAAAAAAACAAAAATGTAGCGAAAATTAAGGGAGCTACTGATCACTGCGTTTAAACGTGCTGCCGTTGCTATGGGTAAAAAAACAAAAAACACAAGGCCATGCCAAGTTTCCACTGTGGCAGAAATGAAAAGGAGTGTTGGAGCAGACTCAACAGTAATAAGTTATGACTGTGTATCTCTGTGTATCTTGTGTCCTGGTGAGTGTAAAAGTGTGTGCTTGTGTACGTTATTCACACCTCTATGGCGTCTTTGAGTGATCCAGCCAGTAGGAAGAAAGCAGCGGACTGTTCAAAGCGCTGCTTTCCCAGCAGGGAGAAAGCATTTTTCAGAGCTGCCTTTCGCCAGCGGTCTTCAGTGAAGTTGTTCTTGAAGAATTGAGTCATCTTCTCATCATGCTGAGACCTGAGAAAAAAAACCCACATAGCTCCCATGAAGGTTGTGTGAGAAACTTCATTGAAATTAGAAAGTAACTCAATTCAAAATAATTAAGTGTTCATAAACATAAAATGAAAATGTCCTACCTGAAGAGGCCCCACAGGACAGCTTTCTTCTTCATGGCCAAGTAGAAAAGAGCAGCATCTAAAGGATCGTTGTGTCTCTGGAACGCAGCTTTACCTATCTGATTACACATAAACGTAATAGTTACTAAATGAATAGTTCCAGATTTGAATTATTGGCTGGAATTATGTCAAGTGCACTTCAAAGACAACGCAGGAATAAAAATTTCGAAACATTTCCAATCGTCACACATGCCAGTATAAATGTTCCTCTCATTTAGCTACTGTTAAAGACCAATGCACATTAACTATTTGCTTTGCTTTGCTCTTTGCAATAATCCTAAATTCTTATCATTATAAATGTATACTTCCTGTAGGAAATACATTTCAGCTGGACAGTACAGAGAACAATGCAGATTAATCCAATATAGGTCACACTGCCTTTGAATATTCAGTACAGTCAGGTTTGATGGCTGAACTACAGGGGGTGTACACATGACAGGAACACCTGATGTGAACACTATTTTTAAATCTTATAAATACCTTTATTTTATTGAGACATGCTGGTTCAACTGTGGTATTTCTAGAAGGTAGCTAACAGCAATGTTCTCACTGACTGCATTATACTATAAGGTGTTCATCAATCAATCAACAACATACAGGAAAATAAATTACATTATATTGCAATTTAAAAGAAAAATGTTTTTTTCCTGGTACCTTCTCAACCATTTTCCGCAGTGTGTTGATGTTGCGTATCCACCAACCCACTCCAACAGCTCTGAGCTCAGACCATTGTGGGTCACTTCTCTGCATGGCTGGGATCATGTTTAGCAGCTCTTCTTCCGCCTCTGAGTGGAAGGCCCATGCAAAGTGGCATGTCGATAGGCCTGCCATAGCAACAGACAGAGGGATAGCGAGAAGAGAGAGCAAGAGGTTTCATTCCCAAGATTAAATGCACTAGAAATCTACACCTCATAACCACAGAATGAAAAATATAGTGGTATTATCACACAACGTCTTATATACAGGATGCGTCACAGCAGTACAATGAGCAGTGTGTTTTACCCTGGTGAAGCAGCTGCATGCGATAGAGGGGGGGCAGAGAGGTGAGCAGGCAGGTATGAAGACGCATGGCCAGCAAGTACCTCAGTCCACACTCATCGAGAGCCTCAGCACCTACACAAAAACAACACCAGGGAGCTGTCAGCTTTGCCACTTCACTGTTACTCCACCGACCACTCTATTACAAGGGCAGCTAGAAAGCAAAGCCCTTCAGAAACTCCACTATCACTTGTGGTCATGTGATCCTGTCAGAGACTGTCTCTCTTGTCCCTGAACCTTCTTACCCCCTCTGTGCTTACTTAGCCTTGGAACAACCTGCTAATGTCTTCTTCTCAAAAGACTAAATAAATATGATGGAAAATTGGAGAAAAAAAGTCTGTTTAATCAAATAAAGATTTGATGGCTGGAACTATATCCAGGAACACACAATCAAGACAAATTATGCTTAGGTTTTATGTCTATAACCTTTACTCAACTTTAATACAATATTATCTCTTACCAAGTTTCACAGATAATGGACTGGTAGACAATGAGGCAGGCCAACATGCCAAATTACAATACAAGCCTAATCTGCAGGTATGTGTGCATCATGTATCTTGCATACAAAGTACATAATACAGAATGTGGCAATGTTTTATTCATTCGCAAAGAAAATAAATCTCCTGTCACTTGTCCTCTCCCCTGACAGATCAGAGAGTAACAGCTACAGAATAAAGAGCCAGCAGCTGGCCAGTCTCTTGCTCAAGGACACCACAATGAGGAGGATTATTGTACATGAAAGAACTTGAATCAATAAAAAGGTAACAACTCTAAACGTAAGAGCTTAGATTGCCACAGGGTACTGTCACATGGATGTGAGCATAAAAATAAACACCTGTGGACACTAGAAAAAGGAGAAGAGGTCAGCAAGCCATGATATTTTGGTAGGTCACTACAACTAAAACAATGTTTGCTAGTTGAAAACATGTATAATACTGACAGATCTTTGAAGAGAATCAAGCATCAGAAGTAACCAAAATATATTGTGTATGGTAAAACTTATTTGAATACAGGGTTACAATATAAGATAGTTTATTGTGGTGTGAAACAATTTTTGTATGTTGATGTGGTGACAACTCCCGTTTGTGGAATACAGACAGAATAATCCCTAACTCTATTAATCCTTGGTGCAATATGTTATATGTATTCTATGTTATACAATCTACTGTATTTATCACAGATATGATTGTAACCTATACACACACAAACATTTACAGGTGAAACTCGAAAAATTAGCATATTGTGCAAAAGTTCATTTATTTCAGTAATTCAACTTAAAAGTTGAAACTAATATATTATAGACTCATTACATGCAAAGTGAGATATTTCAAGCCTTTATTTGATATAATTTCGATTATTGCGTACAGCTTATGAAAATCCCAAATTCAAAATCTCAGAAAATTAGAATATTACATGAAATCAATAAAAAAAAAAAAGCACTTTAAATACAGAAATGTCAGCCCTCTGAAAAGTATAATCATGCATATGAACTCAGTACTTGGTTTGGGCCCCTTTTGCATGAATTACTGCCTCAATGCAGCGTGGCATGGATGCTATCAGCCTGTGGCACTGCTGAGGTGTTATAGAAGACCAGGATGCTTCCTGCGGCCTTCAGCTCTTCTGCATTGTTCGGTCTCATGTCTTTCATCTTTCTCTTGGCAATGCCCCATAGATTCTCTATGGGGTTCAGGTCAGGCGAGTTTGCTGGCCAATCAAGCACAGTAATCCCATGGTCATTGAACCAGGTTTTGGTACTTTTGGCAGTGTGGGCAGGTGCCAAGTCCTGCTGGAAAATGAAGTCAGCATCTCAATATCGCTCGTCTGCTGAAGGAAGCATAAAGTGCTCTAAAATGTCCTGGTAGACGGCTGCACTGACTCTGGACTTAATAAAGCACAGTGGACCAACACCAGCAGATGACATGGCTCCCCAAACCAACACAGACTGTGGAAACTTCACACTGGACTTCAAGCATCTTGGATTGTGTGCCTCTCTATTCTTCCTCCAGACTCTGGGACCTTGGTTTCCAAATGAGATGCAAAATTTGCTCTCATCAGAAAAGAGGACTTTGAACCACTGAGAAACAGACCAGTTCTTTTTTTCTTTAGCCCAGGTAAGACGCTTCTGACGTTGTTTGTTGTTCAGGAGCGGCTTGACAAGAGGAATACAACATTTGAAGCCCATGTCCAGGACCCGTCTGTGTGTGGTGGCTCTTGATACAGTAACTCCAGCCTCAGTCCACTCCTTGTGAAGCTCCCCCACACTTTGAATGGCCTTTTCCTGACAATCCTCTCCAGGCTACAGTCATACCTGCTGCTTGTGCACCTTTTTCTTCCACACTTTTCCCTTCCACGTAACTTTCTATTAATGTGCCTTGATACAGCACTTTGAAAACATCCAACTTCTTTTGCAATTACCTTTTGAGGCTTTCCCTCCTTGTGGAGGGTGTCAATGATGGTTTTCTGCACAACTGTCAGGTCAGCAGTCTTCCCCATAATTGTGAATTCCACTGAACCTGACTGAGAGACCAATTAAAGGCTCAGGAACCCTTTGTAGGTGTTTTGGATTAATTAGCTGATTAGAGTGTGACACTTTGAGCCTACAATACTGAACCTTTTCACAATATTCTAATTTTCTGAGATTTTGAATTTGGGGTTTTCATAAGCTATACGCAATAATCATCAAAATTATATCAAATAAAGGCTTGAAATATCTCACTTTGCATGTTTTGAGTCTATATAATATATTAGTTTCACCTTTTAAGTTGAATTACTGAAATAAATGAACGAATTTTCGAGTTTCACCTGTATACTGACCTGTGTACTGTTGGTCAGTGGAGCTGGTGACCTCAGCACTGGTGGTTGCAACAGTATCAGCTAAGGCCACCAAGAACATCTGCTCCAGTCTGGTCAGTCCTGGTAGGCTGGAGTGCATGAGGTGACTTGACAACACCTGGACACACAAAGAAAGAAGGAGATGAAGTAGAGCAACAAGAAACTCAGAACAACTGATGGAAAAGTATTATCTGTGTGTACTTTCCAATATAAGCCATTACTATAAATGTTGTTAAATACTACCCAGTCTTACATGACCCTATTATTACATTGCATATGGAAACATTATACAAAAATAAACACATCCTCATTGAGAGAATATTACCAGATTATTTTGTGCACATTACTCGAGTATTACCCTGATATTACGGTCATGTTTCATTCCCATTACTGCTCTTATCACAATTGTCATTGTTGTAATAAGATATTAAATTGTGTACTATGTACCACACTATCTATCTATTATCTCTTTATTAACAACTTTATTCCAATACAACTGAGGAATGAAAAGAATATGTATTTGGGGACTTGTCTCCCCAAATAAATAAATACTACATCAACAGTGCAGTGTCTCTCTAGAGTAATCCACGTTTGTGCAATGAGACCCTCTTCTAAAAATACAGCAATACCTGAGCATGCTCTGGTCCAAAGTAGGTAGGTCCATATTGAGAGAGGTTGATAACTCGAGACTTCTTCTCTGGTTTGTCAGTAGCAAAGTTCACAAAGTCATCTGTGGTAACTGTTGCCACCTGTTAACACAGGAGGAAGGGAGTTAAAAGTATCAGTGGAGTGCATCTTTCCCAACAAAATCAGAGCTCTCTTAAATGTACCAACCTGGAAAAGGTCAGAATATGCGTCCTCTGTGGACTTCTGGGCTCCCTCACCGTCAGCCACCTTAGTTCCCTTAGCACCCTCTTCTGCTCCCTTGTATGAGGTATCTAGGTCAGCCAACATGAGGGAGTAGAGCGGCAGGGGAGGAATGGAGTTGATCTCTGTGTAGTCCCTGCCTCCATCGCGGCCAGCCACAATGGTGTCTTTTGCTGTGCTGCCAGTCACACTGATGGTCCGGGACAGATGTCTCCTGGATCCACCCTCACCCGCCTCCACATCCCTCACAACAGCAACTTCCCCGGCAATACACTTCACCAGGTGAGCGAGAATGGCCTGATACATAAAAATCGTTGGGTTATCCAGCATATACAACAATGTGGATTAGATGAGCTAGATCACCCACACATCCCTGTTCATCTATCCGACAATGTCTGTGGCCATCTGTCTTTTTGGTACTCTAATCCAGAATAGGTGGGCCTCACTGCACTCAAGCATTCTAGGGATTCAAATTATTTTTAATTTTTAAATAAATAAACAAACGAGAGCTTTAAATAACCGTTTGCATATTTTGGATTTAGTGAATGAGACCGAAACAGACTCACCTTGGCACGGCGAACCTTGCCCAAGTCCATGAGTTCCAGCAGCTGGGTGGGATGGTACTGGGGTAAAGTCGGGGACAGGGAGTGAGCAGCTTCAAACAGTCCCCCTTCCTGAAGTCCTGCAGGAGCACGAAGGACCTCATCTACTGCAGTATTCCCTTCAAACACACTCTTAGACCTGGTTCTCCCTTCAAAGGCTGAGGAGGAACCAGTAGTTTGACCTCCAACAATGTCTGCTGATGATAGATTTCCCTCCTCTCCCTCACCAGGCTTCTTGTCTTGATGCCACTGGGCATACACATGCATTTCACAGTCCATGCCTACCACCAGGATGCCGTCCCTCACCCAGGACAGGGAGACTGGCAGAGATGGTGTACCATCCACGGAGGATAGGAGGTCCACGGACCGAAGCAGAATCCAGCGTGAGCGGATCCCCTGCTTGATACTGCCCCCTAGAGGAAGGGTGATAACAGCCACCCCCTCCTTGCTGCTAGTTTGCTCATTGACTATGCCAGAGATTCGGCCGTACATGAGAATGTTGGACCCAACTCCCACAGTGAGGATGTGAGATCCATCCTCCTTTGACAGCCAGTCCAGGTGGACATAGTGTTTAATGTTGGGGGTGCTATGGTCTCTGCTCATGTACAAGTCAGACCTGCAGAAAATGATGAACTTATGAGAAACCCATACTGGTAAACATACAATGGTTGACAGAATATGATATAAACAAACAAGCAGTGCCCTCCTGACCTGCTGTAGACAAAGAGGTTCGAGTCCACACTGACTCTTGGATCCAGGGTTGACGAGGGTCTGGTAAAGTCGTCCAGGTGGAGAGTTTGCTCTAAAACCCACTCTGAGCCACCAGTAGACTCACATTCATAGATGGACACATGCATGGAGAAGTCTTCTCCAGAACCCTGCAGCTGAGGACAAAAGGAGCACTTTCTTAAAATGTATGATTTCTTAGAATATGTCAAATCTGACACTGTGGACCAGTCACCCAGGCATACGGTAAATACACAACAAAGTTATGTTGGCTCTTAAAAGTACCTTTTCAGTGCCTGCACAAACCACTATCTTGTATCACATCCTGAAGTACAATGAAAACCTAGACTCATAAGCCAGACTGGTGGTAATGGACCTTGACTGAACAAATATAAAGTAGCTAAATAACTTCCTTAGAATGTTTAATGCCACTTTACATATATATATACATATATACACATACAGTGGGTACGGAAAGTATTCAGACCCCTTTAAATTTTTCACTCTTTGTTTCATTGCAGCCATTTTCCAAAAATCAAAAAAGTTCATTTTATTTTCAGTAATGTACACTCAGCACCCCATCTTGACAGAAAAAAACAGAAATGTAGAAATCTTTGCAAATTTATTAAAAAAGAAAAACTGAAATATCACATGGTCATAAGTATTCAGACCCTTTGCCGTGACACTCATATTTAACTCAGGTGCTGTCTATTTCTTCTGATCATCCTTGAGCTGGTTCTACACCTTCATTTGAGTCCAGCTGTGTTTGATTATACTGATTGGACTTGATTAGGAAAGCCACACACCTGTCTATATAAGACCTTACAGCTCACAGTGCATGTCAGAGCAAATGAGAATCATGAGGTCAAAGGAACTGCCTGAAGAGCTCAGAGACAGAATTGTGGCAAGGCACAGATCTGGCCAAGGTTACAAAAAAATTTCTGCTGCACTTAAGGTTCCTAAGAGCACAGTGGCCTCCATAATCCTCAAATGGAAGACATTTGGGACGACCAGAACCCTTCCTAGAGCTGGCCGTCCGGCCAAACTGAGCTATCGGGGGAGAAGAGCCTAGGTGAGAGAGGTAAAGAAGAACCCAAAGGTCACTGTGGCTGAGCTCCAGAGATGAAGTTGGGAGATGGGAGAAAGTTGTAGTAAGTCAACCATCACTGCAGCAATCCACCAGTCGGGGCTTTATGGCAGAGTGGCCCGACGGAAGCCTCTCCTCAGTGCAAGACACATGAAAGCCCGCATGGAGTTTGCTAAAAAACACCTGAAGGACTCCAAGATGGTGATAAATAAGATCCTCTGGTCTGATGAGACCAAGATAGAACTTTTTGGCCTTAATTCTAAGCGGTATGTGTGGAGAAAACCAGGCACTGCTCATCACCTGTCCAATACAGTCTCAACAGTGAAGCATGGTGGTGGCAGCATCATGCTGTGGGGGTGTTTTTCAGCTGCAGGGACAGGACGACTGGTTGCAATCGAGGGAAAGATGAATGCGGCCAAGTACAGGGATATCCTGGACGAAAACCTTTTCCAGAATGCTCTGGACCTCAGACTGGGCCGAAGGTTTACCTTCCAACAAGACAATGACCCTAAGCACGCCGCTAAAATAACGAAGGAGTGGCTTCACAACAACTCCGTGGCTGTTCTTGAATGGCCCAGCCAGAGCCCTGACTTAAACCCAATTGAGCATCTCTGGAGAGACCTGAAAATGGCTGTCCACCAACGTTTACCATCCAACCTGACAGAACTGGAGAGGATCTGCAAGGAGGAATGGCAGAGGATACCCAAATCCAGATGTGAAAAACTTGTTGCATCTTTCCCAAAACGACTCATGGCTGTATTAGATCAAAAGGGTGCTTCTACTAAATACTGAGCAAAGGGTCTGAATACTTATGACCATGTGATATTTCAGTTTTTCTTTTTTAATAAATTTGCAAAAATTTCTACATTTCTGTTTTTTTCTGTCAAGATGGGGTGCTGAGTGTACATTACTGAGAAATAAAATGAACTTTTTTGATTTTTGGAAAATGGCTGCAATGAAACAAAGAGTGAAAAATTTAAAGGGGTCTGAATACTTTCCGTACCCACTGTACATATATATAATGCGCGCGCACACACACACACACACACGCGCACACACACACACACACACACACACACACACACACACACACACACACACACACACACACACACACACACACACACACACACACACACACACACACACACACACACACACACACACACACACACACACACACACACACACACACACACACACACACACACACACACACACACACACACACACACACTATCAATTTTGGAGGATCCAGGCAATATAATGAAATGATGTTTTGTCACTGCATTTACATTTTTATTGCAATTTACAACCTCAAGGTGATGATGAATTCCCGCATCGTTATAAGTTTTTGGTTTAATACACTGAAAACACTATTACAAAGCTAAATTCTAATTTCCTACCTGTCCTTGTCGTGGCTTTTTAAAGGCCACGGCCAGCCTGCCGATGTAGGAGCAGGACACAGCTACAGGTCGTCCCGACACACATACAGCACTGTTGTTGTCTTCTTCCTCATTCATTAGGGACCAGGGCTCCCAGCGGTACACATGGTTGTCCTGGTCATTCTCGCTGTACCCGTCACCACCCTCCACAGCACAGTGCCAGAACCGCACGCGAGAGTCAGAGCAGGTAGTGACAATCAGATATGGAGCCAGGCACACAGGGTAGATAGATGAGGAACTCAGATGCCCTAGCAGAAAGAGGAGACAGTACAAAACAGTTTAAACATTTTAAGCAGGTTACTGCAAAGCATGTAAATGTGTTGATTTCTTGCTTTGTGGCAAATACATTTTCATATACATCTTGAAATCTGCCTGAGCAGACTTAAAGTAGCAGTAGGGAATTCTTTGAAATATGTTGCTCAATTTTGAGCAACATATTTGCTCAAAATTGTCACTATATCCTGAAAGTAGTACCACATACAGATAATCTGTAAAAAACAAAACAAAAAAAGTCATGTAATTTGCAAGAATCCACCGCTCCCAGGTCAAAAGAAACCAATCAGATACAGGAGTCTCTAACGCAGTCAAGCCCACTATGTTCTGCGCGTTGCTTCAGAAGTTTTGTAAACACAATGGCTGAGAAACAACCATCAGTAATGAAAGAGCTGCCCATCTCTCCTTTGCCAACAAAAGTGTACAAGACAAGTGTGTGCACTCGTCCTGGCTCCACACGGAGCTACTGGCTCATGTTTGATGCCATGGCGCTTTTATTGATTAGTGACAAAGAAGCATGTTGATAAAAAGTGGGGAACAACTTTTGAGGGGCACAGTGCTAGCCTCTTATCCCACGGTCAGATGTTGTCACAGCTTCCTCTGAAGCCTGGGGCAGTAAGCATGGAGGGGCTGAGGTCTTGACGAGACTCTCGCCGTGAAGATCTATGTGACCATCTATCTGACTATGTGAGATGAGGTTTCGCAAGGCAACTGGCTCCTTCTGCTACCATAGGAACCTGATGGTTTTTGGGCGGGGCTTAGCGGAGTGATATGAGCAGTAGAAAGAGATGAGAAGGTTTTGCACTGTATGTTCAATCGTTACAGACTGCTGCTTTAAAGACGGAAAGAAATAGAAGCACCTTTCAGATTTCTTTTAAAATTGTCAGCATACCCTAAAATTTTTTAGACCTTTCTAGGACTATTTCACCAAGTCACCTTTGGAAAAGGGGGTTTTACATTCCTTTTAATTTGGCAACAACAAGATAGTGTGAGTCATATGCGTGACATGTGTGTGCCCATCCCAACCTGCAGAGGGGGTGGCCCTCGTAACCTCCACCCCGTGAGGCAGGTCAAGCCGCTTGCTGTACACCAGCTTGGAGGTGAGGATGAGTTTGCTGGCTGATTGCAAGTTGGCTGTAGAGGCTGACCGTGGCAGGGGTCTGATAGGAGAGGTCTCTGGAGACGAGTCGGCATTCACAACTTCATTGGGAACCATTAGCTGGCTCTGGGAGCTATAATCTGGGCTCGGCTCATCTGGACACAAAGACACAGGAATATTATAGCTGGACTACAATTCAGTAGAGGCACTTTGATAAAAAGGTATTTAAAATTCATCCTTTCATGCTTAGACTTCCAGGTATGCCTATAACTGCTCAGCTGTGCGCACTTACCAACACAGGCCTGCACAGACCTGAGGTGCAGGTGCCACATCTGCAGGACAGAGTTCCTGTTGAGATCCTTTTCTATCACCACCAGGAAGAACTTCTCAGAGAATGGGGTAGGTTGGTAATCTGGATATAATAAAATTACATTATCTTCTTTGTCTAATGACAATCAGGTTTGAAAAAGCACAAGGCAACAGCCCTACATGGAGTTAATTTAACTGTGTTATACCTTCACCAGATGGAAAGGCTGGTATGTATGCTTCTGGTTCTTTTTGGGGCTTGTAACCTAGAATGAAGTCCTCTTGAAAGACATGCAGCAGCTGGGTGTTGGCGCCACACTGGATGCACATGGAAATAGCATCAAGGTTACTATGTCTATTGATCGGAAGGTTTCAGGTTTATGTCCACCACTGATCTGAGGAGGGTGTGAAAAACACAGAGCAGCTGCTAACCTGGTTTGTAATGATGTCCAACTCTATGATACATCCAGGTCGTGCAGTGGACTGCTGGCTGACAATGTTGAACACTTCACCCACCAGTTTCTAAACAGAGACACACATGAAAAATGGTAAATTATCTGGCTGGTGGTTGTTAAGAAGAGAGAGATAGAAAAATTTGCTTTACGAAGAACATAACCACATTTTCAATGAATGTGAGCTCTCTATGTCTGATGTAGGCGGTGTATTGTTGTTGTGCGTTTTAGTAACATTTATAAATAAAGGCAGCATCAAATGGAAATGATTATAAAACTCACAGATGTTGAAGAGCCCATAACAAGAATTTAATATCTGTGAATGATGTGGTTATATCAGATTTGTGATGTTTCATGGCCAATAACCCTGCTTTGGACTTGATTCTTTGTCCTTTGTGGCAAACAGTTTAAAGACCCACAGTGGGAGGCATGAAGATCCAGATACATAAAGTTCACTGAACAGAGACTCTAAACAGTGATCACATCCCAATGAGCAATAACATTATGTGCAGTGATGAGTCTGTCTTTTTCCACTCACAGACGTTTCAGGATCTGACAGCTCATCCAATAGTTTTCTGGCATCCACCACAGCTTGATATAGACGCAGGTTTTTACCGTCTGATGCCACAAAGCAGGCACTGGCACTGTTGCAGTAAGTTCCTGAGGGACATAACACAAAGTTTTTAGAAAAGTCCTGCAGTGCCAAAGAATGTATTAATTATCATTACCAACACATATTGATTTAAAAAATCATTAAATATTTGGTAGCCAAAATAATTACTTAAAAGATCCTTCCTCAGATAAACTAAATCCAGGTTGGACCTTAATTGCATAAGTTAAAATTGTTGCTTTTAAGACATAATCACAAAATCTGACATGCAAAACTGGATTAGCTTGACTACAGCATAATACTGTGCATACATTTAGCACAGTTTAGTCTTGACAAATAGTGAACCAAATATCATATTGCTCTATAAACAAAAGCAGAAGCTCAGATGATTCAGCAAAAGTGACACTTCCACTTTAAAGTTCTTGATAATGATTTACTCATAACATGAATTTTTCTGCTTTGTCATTCGTCACTGAGGTTAAAATTTACATCCGTATTAAAAATGCACAGTGTGTTTACCAAGTACAGAGCTGGGTACTAGAGTAGGTAGCCAAGCGACATTGCTGAAGGCAGAGGTGTGCAGAGAGTTAATGCGGGCCAGTTCAGAGACCCCTCCAGTGCAGGACAGGGGTCCAATGTGGTCAACCCTCCACAAGATGAGCTCACTATAGATGGCGTTGGGGTCATGGAAGGTCCTTGTAGCTGCATTACGAATCTGTTTCCTGCTAAAGGAAAAGTAATGCATTGTTAGAGCTCATGTTTTATGCAGAGGACAAGAAGACCATAATTAATGAAAGCGTGTCACAGCGTGTTACAATAACATCTATGGTATTTCAACCATGTGCTCCTTGCCTATTCTTTCTTTTCCCCACCCCTTTCTTATTTACTGCTTTACTGCTCGATGTACTACTTCTCCTTCTCTGCCTTTCCTCTGTTCTATACCTGGGAAGTCCCTTTGGTAGGGCAAAGGTGGGAGGCTGCTCTCCTTCCAGGCTGCTGGGGGCTGAGGGAGGGGTGAGCAGAGCATTATGGTGAGAGGACGTCAGCAGCAGTGGCAGCACTGTGTGGCAGGACTGGTCGTTCAGATGGAAGCGGTGGCCGCAGTACCGGAACTTATGAGATACCGTCAATACGTTGGAGAAGGCAGAACGCTCAGCAAATGTCACTGACCACTGCAGACAGAGGAAACCAATGAAATTTGAGGGCTGGGAAGGTTGAATATGCACAAACATACAATAAAATTTATTCATTTGGTTATGAAATTAAGATGTTAGTGTGAAATTTTAGAGAAGGTTAAAGGAATACATTAAGTTTTTCGGAACACATTGGTCAGCAGTGGTCATTTACGAAAACATGCATGCACTGGCAGAAAAAATGTGCATCTCTCAACTTTGTTCCCTAATAATATTTTACCTGGTTAAGAGATCCATCAACATGCTTGGAGACCATCATGACAGCAGGACTGATGCCAGGGTGAGAACTGGGAGAGGTGGCCAGGGCGGTTGAACCCAGGCCGGCCCCTACCCCAGCACTTTCACCCTCAGTCAAAGTGCAGGCGTACATAAGGATGTTTTTACTCAGTGAGTTGGCATCACCTGTAGGAAATGCCACTGGAATACGGGAGGAGAAGGAAACCTGATGGGAGAGTTGAAGGGATATAAAGACCTTTCGGAACACCGGCACATATTCTATAGTCTTTCAGTACTATAAAGACCTACTTTGCAGTTTATACCAATGTGATGTAAGCTCTCTAGTTCATCAGTAAAAACAACACTAACAATACTCTATCTGGCTTGCAGGTTTATGCTCACAAGTAAACCATAAACATGGACCGCTTATTGCATATTATATATAGCATACATACAGTATATAGGAACTTCATATGTTCATGTAATTATAAAGTTTGTGTAATACAATGCCACGGTGTGTGTTATTTTATTATAAATTATTATTATTATTATTATTATATGATATATAAAACAGATTGTGTCAGCATACAGTATAGTATCATTGCAGTCCAGACAAAGTAATCACAATAAGTAAGGAAATGCAGTGTTAACTAATTTGTAGTGATCCTTAGCCAATCTTATCAGATCAAATCCAACCATATTTTAAAGGATCTGTATCAGCTAAAATAAAGTACATCAAATTCTTATGCTTCTTTACTGTTTTTTCCCTTCTTATCCTGCTTGTGTTGCAGTGCCACTCTCCTTTACGACAGCCGAACTTGTGTGAAGTGTGTGAATGTGAAAAATGATTTGGGTACACCAGTGAGTGGCTGAGTTCAGACACTAAGGCTGACAAAATACACAGATTCACTAAACTCGGACTTCATGCACAACATGTACTCAACACTAATCATCGCCTTCACCGGTTAAAATGAAAAATGCCGCTAATTACATTCCGTGAGCAACTTGAAGGCAGTTCAAAAGGTTATTTGTCTGTTGTCTGGTTGACAGTGTCTGTACTAATTGTTTGTGAGGGAAGAAGTTTCACTTTGTGAGTGGACTGAGAATTCAGAAGTCGCTTTCTCCCATTTTAACTTGAAGCCAGACCAATAATTATAAACGTATCTTCAGTATTTAGATGAAAACAGGGTGTGTCAGATTTGTGTGTGTCAACTGTTATTTCAATGTGTCAGATACATATTTAATTGACACTACAGTATCAGAAGAACTCTGATAGGAATCAGGACGTAAAAACTTTACTGGGACATCCCTACTTATTTGCATAAAATAATTGGATTATTATACATGCACTCTTTGAAACCTTTCATATAAAGGTGTGAAGATATATATTAGGGCTGAAACGATTAATCGATTAATTTGATTACTAACATGCATCAACGCAAATTCGTTTACTTACTGTCACACATCGTGCTTACCAGTGTGATGTGCGACATTATGATAGCAACGCCGTAGGCTACGCACGTAGCCTTGCATTTATACTTGTGTGTCTGTGTCTCCATCATTGTGCAATTACATCCCCAAACGCTAGCTGGTGGTAGCGCTACAGCATCCACTGGGTTGACTTTTGTCGGCAGAGCAGGCTAACTTCCGGTTTAGCCCTCCGCTAACGTGAATGGGGGTAAAAATTGTATACTTGCGGCTGGTATAGCCTTTTCAAATGTTATCAACAAAATGGATCACATTCTGATTATATATAGGACCGGGTTGTGACGGTCAAATATATTGATCCACTGTGTTACAGTCGCTGTTTTGGCCATTAGCAAAAGTTACTTCAAAGCACGGGACACTTCCTGTCAGCTCAGAGGCATTGTGAAGCTACCTAGCCAACCAATCACAGTGCTTACACGTTGCCTCAACGTATAGTTAAATTTTTGAGGAGGTGCACGTCAGGCTACGCCGTAGGTGATGCCGCAGTGTAGGGGGCTACGCAGAAGCTACGACGTCGATTCGATGCAGAAGTATAAATTGCATTTAACTTGTATAGCACTCGGGTGATGTTTGTGTTGGTAAAGTAGTTGTTTGGTTGTTGGTCTGATGGTCTGTTTGCTGTATGACACATTATGAATTTCCGAAACGACTAATAAATATCTATCATCTATCAACATACACAGCTGATACCATTACCAGGGTGGGGGGGCACCACCGCCGCCGCCAAACAAAAGTACTTCTTAAACCATGCATCAATGAAATAATCTATAGAAGCTTCGAGGACTAAAATCAATGTTAGTTGCAGCCCTAATATATATAGTTACATGTTAATAATACACATTATATTCCCAAATATAAATTATATATTTACTCAGGAAAGATCACAAGACGACCATGGTGTTGCTCCTTCGGAGAAAAAAACGAATATTAGGAGTCTTTCATAAGGCCGTGGGAGGGCTGAGTCACCTTACATTTTTAGACAACGTTTAACTGCAGCTACACTCCTGCTACTGTGTGTGTGTATATGACTCAGTAAGTGAGTGAGCATGAAATTGATTCCCTATAGAATGTAAAGCGGCAAACGTTTTCTCATGAACTTGATTTCTTGCTCACCTGAACCTGTCTAAAGATGCCCTGGTTGAATTCATCCAAGTACTTTACATGCCAAACCAGGAACGACCCATCTGCGGGGTGGATGGTGAACAGCATGTCTGGGCTCTTGTTCCACTCTGTGGTCAGAGTCTCCATCTTCCTCTCCAGCAGCATGGAGGGCAAAGGCATGCTGGAGCTGGATCCTGGGGAGGATGCCTTGGTGCTTCCCTGCTCCCCTGGCTCACCCTCTTCACCGTGCTCTGAGGAGGCTTTGTCAGACATCTCGTCCAGGTCTAGAAAGCCAGACAACAATGTGTTTTTACAACATGATTTTGCTTTTAAGATAATGTTAGTAAGGAGATATATGTTGGTGTGGTTGAGGATCATACCAAAGTCAAACTTCAAAGGCGATCCTTCAGGGTCCAAAGGGTCCTCAGTAGGCTGGTCCAGCTGCTGTTCAGAGAACTTACGGAGCTGCAGCATAAAGAGGTCCATGGAAGAAGTGAAGCTAAGATCCTTATTGTTTAGCCAGTGAACCACAAAGCCTCCACCACCACTATCGTCTGAGTTGAACACTGCAGAGTCAGCCAGCACCGCTGGGATATCTGACAGAGAAAGGAGAGAGGTAGGAGGAAGAAAACAAATTTGGATGATAATAAAAATATTATAAAAAATAAATAAAATAGTACTATAACTTCTAGATTCACAGCTGTATTAAATGTGTTGCTCACTGATATGATTAATTTATTTCTAGTTACAGAAGCCATTTCTGCTGTATCACTCGGTTGCACAACGCGGGTCAAAGATATTCTGTTTTGGAGAGCTGTCTATTATGTTTAGCAATGAAGTCTCTTCACTAATTCATTTTATAACAAAAAAGAAAGAAAATCACATTGTAAGACTTACCACAATAATGAGCTATAACAAAATTCATCTTTAATCAACATTCAGGATATCTGTAATTCACTAATGCCTTTGTTTTCACACAGTTTGCAGCAACATAAAGATATTGTTGTTTTTGAACGATGTCACTATTACAGAGGGGGTCAATACAAACCTGAACATTATAAAACATCCTCATATGGTCATTAGTGCAACAATGTTTGGATCTATGGTGAAGAAATAAAAATATGCTTCTGAGCCAGTTTAAACAACCTTACCTGTGTTGGGGTTAATACTGGCTGAGATATGGAAGTGACAGAGGGCATTGGCATGATGAGTGATGTGGCGGTGAGTGTGTGCGTCCTGTGTGCCAAGCTGAGAGGGCAGCAGTTCACTGTGTGCCACCAGAGCAGAGGACCTTCGCCGGCCCCGGCGCAGATGTTTCAGGTGGTGGATTGACTAATCATAAAAGCACAGGAATAAAACACATTTACGTTATTCCTTTTTCAGAAATGGGAATTTTATATTTTCCTGTATCAGTTATTTCAGGTCAGATCTGATCGAGTAAGTGTACCTCCAAAGCATGCTGGATCTTGTCCTTATTGCCTGCCAGGCCTGGCAGGCTGGAGCTAAAGGAGTGAGTGTTCTCAGAGATTTGTCCCCCAAGCAGGCTGTCTTCTGGTAGCAGGGTCTCAGACCACAACCTACACACACCATCCTCGCAGGATGTCAGCAACACATTGCACACTGAACCCCTAGAAAACAACAGCAAAATGCAGCCGTCTTACACAGTGAGTATTTACTTTTTTTAATCTATATGTCCAAGATTTTTACCTTAAAAATATTCAAACACAGTACATTACTGTATTTTATGGAATAAGACAGAGTTCAATGTCCAGACATAAATATAATTCAGAAATGTAAAAACGCATGACATGTTGGTATGTGGCATATAAGTATACACTGGTGTGATTTACTCTACAACATCACTGCAGTCAAAGGTTACTATTTTCTAAAAAGCCAAATGCATATAACAACCCTTACACAATGGACATTATAATTTACTTCTCCAGATTCTCACTGCATGAGAGGAAATAACCTGGTCCTTATTCCTAAATCCAATAAAACATAACAGATTAACAAACTGTTGGATGCACTGAATATGAATCAAGAATATGTCTGATAAAAATTTGCTACTCAAACATTAAATTTTCTTTGTTCAGCCTATGGTCTTTTCCTTGAGATGGAAGAAAAGACAGAAGTGAAATATAAGGAGACTGCATCAAATTGATGAAATCACTGATTCACTCAGTGTAAAAACCAAACAGAGAACTCTCTCTCACTGGTTCTTCTTCTCACCACCAGTTCAAAAGTCTTAATTTGCTGAACAGCCACAGAAAAGTGCATCTAGTGCAAACTGGCCAGACAAACAGCAACTAGTGGTGATTGTCAGCTATAGGCCCTCAACGCCTCGCACCTGCCAGACTGTCCCCTTTATATGTGTTATGGTTCTAAAGGAACTTATTTAAGTTAGTAATAACAGTATTAGTTGTTCTTCTGAGAAAATGTATACATAATACAATAGTTTTTTTTACAGTGACAAACCTAATTCCCAACTTATTTTTATGTATGTCACATTCCAGAGTACAGAACACTGACTGCTTACTGGAAATGGGAACCATGGGTCAATCACACAAAAATGTGCAATCCTTGAAAGTCTACATTTTGAGTAACCACATCCTTTTCAATATTGCATCAGAGGACATAATTATGTTTTGATATCAACTGAATCATTATAAACTTGCCATAAAAGACTAGCAGAAGGTATTTGAATACAGGAAATCTGCATTTTTTGTTCCCTTCAACCTGACCCTAACAAATATAGAAATTACCACATGACTCAAGCGCTAGACGGTGTCAAAATAAACATGTTAATGGCCAACCTGACATGTGATTGTGTGTGTGCTTTCTTACTTTGCCATGTACTTGCTGGTCTTCCTCCAGGACATACCAGTGACTGAGCGTGGATGGGCCAGGTAAACAAAGGAGAAGTGAACAGGAGGAGACTTTTTATCAGAAGGGTCCTGGACCACCACTGCAGAACGCCAGCCCGTGGTGGGATACCACACCTTAAGTAAACAGTCATCCTGTGTATGCAAGAATGTAGAGATGTATGTTAACACATGTGTTACCACAGACCTTACAATTACGAAATGGTTTAACAATGTGTTTATATGAATCATATACCTTCCCAACTGTTGCAAAGTACTCCCCATCAGGAGACCACTTGGCAATGTGAACTGATGCAGCAGTCCTGACAAAAAAAAAAAAAAGCACAAACGATGATATCAGCTATATTCACTTCTCCACGGGAAATTCTCCAAAGTGGTTCAACTGTTTGGTTACTTTGCACATGAGTTATTGCTAGTCATTTCAAAGCTTGCAGTTCCCTGTTCTAATTTTTTTCCTGGGCATGCATATGTGTCATCAGATGACAATTACTAATATGTATTATATGTCTGTTTACACAGCTTAAGCACAGGCCACACTCAAAAGAGTGCACATACAAAACCTTTATATGAGGCAGTGTGCAAGTGAGTTAGATAATCAATAACTGCCTATAGGTTTGTATTTGTAAAAATGTAATTTCACAACCTTCAAGAAGAAGAACTAGAGTTTATATTTTGTCTGTTCATCACAGGGACTAACTCTTTCTGCATGACAAAAAACAACAACTAAAAATATCAGCTGACATATTTGTTTTGCTCCTGTTCGACAGGCAAAGGTGACAAAAAAAACAGTGCTTGCAATATAATATACAACTGTTCCCTCAAAGCCCTGAATAAAAAATCCACTTCAATTTTCAATCACAAAAGTGAAAATAAATTTTGGTATTTTCAAATATGAGTACATCCTCACTACCTGTGACAGAGTTGGCTAAGGAAAGTTTTTTCAGCCTTGACATTTACAAGACAACAGTACATGAGATGAGACAGAAGCTGGGTGAAGAAAATGAAGACACACAGGTCAGGCTGACACTTAGTTAGCTATCTGGATATTTACCAATGGCCATCTCTAAGGGGCCATTTACTTCAAAAGCAACTGTTTATCTGTATAAGCGTACTTAGCTCTATACCAAATTACCTTTGGATTTTGATTCTGCTGCTGACATTATGTACATAACCTTGAAGCAGCAAGTTTTTTTCCCTGTCAGTCATGTCTGATGCTTGTTAGATACAGTATGTACAAAAGCAAGTTCGTACTTGCACTGCCAGATACAGTTCCAGTCATTGAGGACAGGGTGGGGCTTGTCCTCATTCATCTGCCCATCCTCCTCCTCTATCAGGACATCTGCCAGTGGAGGACCCCACAGCTGGAGCCGCTCGGTTGCTGCTAGGATACGGTTCCCTGAGGATACAAAAGTTGTTACACACCTCTTGTCCCAGGTTGGCGACTACAGTACACAGAGCTGCATGCACACAGTGACTCTTATATAATGCACATGTTCCAGACAAACCACAGGGGACGGTAATATGACCTGTGCGTAGTGTGGATTAATTTAGTCAGACAGTCTGTGAATCAGTTAAACATAGAAGGCATTAGCATACCTTGTGGGTCCCAGGCCAGGTTGTAGGTGATGGCATCAAGGAAGAATTGTCCTGTCTTTTGCCACTGATAGTTAAGCTGCTTAGTGATAGGAGAGCAACACAGAGCAGTGTTATTGGCACAGAACTGTGATTAAACCACTATATATATATATATATATATATATATATATATACACACATATACATATACACACACACACACACACACACACACACCTAAAATACTGACATCCATGCTCACCTTGTGGCGTTTGTTTGGGTTGGTAGAAAGAGGTTCAAAGATGCAGACTGTGTTTCCGTAGGATGCAGCGATCTAAAAATAAAGATATTACTAAAAATTCTAAAAATATTACTCATCCCATCAGTGCTTCTGCACAGCCATTCCCACAGGTGAAGGGTAGGTGGGGAGTGGCACAGGAGAGCAGGAGATCAAGGACAGGAAAGCATGGGCAGTACTAGACAGATAAATGTATTTCTGTAGTGAAATTGATAATGTATTCGGTCTTCACGGAAAAACAAAAACTGGGAGTGTGTATAAGTATGCAGTTAACACTTACCCTGCCAAGCTGGTGGGAGCACTCCACACAGCCCACCTGTATGTTTCCATTCTGAGCTCCCGGGATAATCTGCACACACTCAAAGTCACTAGCCAAGATCACTACATCACAACCTGAGCCATATGCCTGAAAAAGAAATGGTCAGACGGAGGAACCAAATTAGATCGAGCCACAATAGACAAATGATACCAAATCCCTGAAACTTAAAATGATAAATATTACTGCAAATCGGGCCGGTGTTCACTGATTATTACATATACATATTTGATTATTACATATACATATTTGTGTGTATGTATGTGAGTTCCTTCTCCTTGCATGATGTGAAAACTAGTCATGGACTACGGAAGTGGAAGACCTTAATATCTGGTAGGGATGCATGAAATGAAAATTCTTGGCCGAAGCCAAAACTGAATATAATGAAAAACTTTCCCGAATACCGAACAAGGTTTTTCACATTTTTTTCCATTTATATTGCCAATTTTTTTACCATTGCATAAATTAAATAGTCAAAATGTCCTTTTCATGTGTTTCCCACAGGATTTGGAGAGACTATGGTGAAAAAAAGGTCATCCATTGTTTGGCATCAAGGGTTTGTCAAATTCTGACCATAAAGAAAAGTTTAACCACATAATTAACTATCTGGTTTCTTCAATTTTCACTCAGGAGCAAAAATCTGCCTTTAAACTTGAAAGAAATAATGATTTGACATTTATCGTGATAATTATCAATATCGAATGGTATGAAATGTTTTTGGGGCCGGCGCGGTGGTGCAGTGTTTAGCACTGTTGCCTCACAGCAAGTGTGGAGTCTGTATGTTCTCCCCGTGTCTACGTGGGTTCTTTCCGGGTGCTCTGGCTTCCTCCCACCATCCAAAGACATGCAGACTAGGTTAATTGGTGGCTCTAAATTGTCCTTAGGTGTCCGTGTGTGCATGGTTGTTTGTCTATGTGTGGCCCTGCGATAGACTAGCGACCTGTCCTGGGTGTACCCCGCCTTTTGCCCGATGTCAGCTGGCTCCAGCCCTCCGCGACCCTGTACGCAGGATGATGATGGATGGATGAAATGTTTTTATCGTGATAACATTTTTGGCCATATCACCCAGCCCTACTTTGAATCTCCATATATTAATTATATTATGTGATTAATCACCAAAAGCAGACCATCATAGCACTCAATAGCACTATATGAATACTGCATTAGCAGGGTGAGATATTACAGCAGGATTAGCACAGCCTGGCAGTCACCTTAAACCAAAATGGCATTGGCAGGTTGTGGTGGTAAAACGAGTAGAGAAACCATATAATGTAACAGTAAAACAAACAAGAGGCTGTTTTACAGATCAACTGCATGATAAATAACACCTACTCATGTGCAATAAGAAGACATAAACAGCACATGACATGCTAATTGCATACACTTAATGGGCAGCCCTGTGTTTAGATTTGGATTATATGCAGCAGGGTAAACTGATACAGTGGTGGTTGGCAGCAATGGCAGCAGCCCTTGGAAGACAGGCAAGCTGGCCTCGAAGCAACAGTACAGTCAGGCTGACGGCTTGTGTCTTTCATTATTCAGGAGAACAGGAGGAGAGGCTGAGAACCACTGGGTCACACAACAGGACATATATAAAGTGACAGCTGAGGATGGTAGTGAAGACTGCCATAAGATTATATTTTACATGCTACAGCATAATATGTGAGAGACAGGTAGAAAGAGAAGTAAGGGAGGTACAGTCTGTGCTTTACTATTACTGCGGCATTTGCTCCTGCACATTACAGATGGAATTAAAAGCGGTCACCGTCACGCACTGTCTAGGGCTGCTCTACACCTCTCTTCTCTTTCACACACTCACACACGTGTAAGAAAATGTGTGAGTCCGTACTACTGTCTTTCTCACCAAGGTAATTTGTTTGAGACAGGCTGGTAGATATGTGTGTATCCACCATAATTGGGGTGGCCTATCATCATTGCTTCGTTCTTTTGCTTTGATCTTGTGTCCTGTATTTCTTTCATCATCCACAAATGCATACACACGCACGCACACACACATGCACACACACAGCGCAAACAACAAGGTACTGAGTGGTGGCAATACTTTGTAGGATGGTTCATACGTAGAAGCAACACATACCTTTATATGGTCATGGTAAACATTGGCAAAACTTAACAGCAAGGGTTGCATTAACTGAATATTCTTTGTCATTTACTGAATTTTTTAAACAATGACAGAAATATGTGAAGGGCGACACATTAAGGGCGATTTACCATAATAAGTCATTCACATGCAACACTGTCAGTAACCAAATGTATACCACCTACAGTAGACCCCCTGTCCAGTTGGTCGATTCACATATTATTGTATAGTTAAGAGTGCTATTGCTATTTGAACACCATGAGGTAGGGATTTAGCAACTTTGCTGTGGTAATGAAAGTAGATAAGGGGAAGAGAGTGCGAGATCACTTCTGCCTTTCCATCTAATGTCACTAATTCTCCATGCTCAATGCATTCATGCGAGGATGTTCCACAGCTGCTACCATGTGTACCATTTCCATGTTTGTGCTAGTCAGATGGCATTGAGCTGTAGTCAAAAGCCTTAGCTGAAAATATTTAAAAACATGAATTGATCAATTCTGGCCTGTAGTAACCTGTACTCTCCGTCAATCTGTAATAAGGCATGTACTTTGATCCCACTGTCTATAGTCATATCATAGGGGCCTTGTTATTCCCTGTAACACGACCGCAGTGAAGCAATGTGCATTAAAAGCCAAACTATACCAAGTCCGGCATCAATCTTAATAACTTAATAAATCTAAAAAAACAAAAAACAACAGTGATATGTCCCATTTATTTGTCTATAGGTAGCAGGATATCAAAACGACTCAACAGATGTCTAGGAAATTTAGTGAGAAATAACTCCATGGACTAAGCAACAGTTTTTGTCTTGTATCTGGAACAAATTCCTCTACCATGTCATCACTTATAAAGCATGCTACTTCTTGGCTCAAAATTTTTGAACTGTAAGACATTTACTTAAATTTTTCTTTGTCTTTATTCCTTGATTTGCTATAGGCTGCACCCATTTCTGTCAGATTTTGTTTTATAATTTTGGTACATAACCTAATTGATGGAGTTGTAAAATGTCATTCATGTTTTGATTTGCCATAGCATTGTTCTGTAAATGGTGGCAAAATCTTGTATGCACGGCCCATTTGACATAAACTGCCATAAATCATACCTAAATGTGCCACTGCAACCAAATTTAGAAGACACATGCTATATCTACTCACAACAATCCAGCAAAACCTGGTGGCATTCTGCCTATAGTTGTTGCAACACTAACATGTTAAAATGAAAGGGGCCATAGGTCATGAGACTGAAACACTTATTCACACTTGCACAATACACTGAAACTTGAATATTCCCAGAAAGTATTAAAATCACATCCGCCTTCAGCCAATCTGCACCACTTAAAATAACAAAATTTTCATTCACATCCTTGCTGCACTGTACGCCCTCTCACTGTGCTTTCTAGTTTACACATGTAGTCTATTTTTAGCGGCTCACCCATCATTTGCATATGTTTACGCACATTTACAACATCGACCACAGGTAGAAAAGCACTGATATAAAAGCAAATATAGTCTTTCTAACCATGTTTTCACAACCTCTGAAGAGGACATTATCATCTAGTCTTCTGTGTTCACAACACTTATAGATATAAATCCCCCAAAATCGCAGAAAAATATTTAACAGTTGTTGTGTCATATTAGAAATTCGACACAAATGAGACTCGGCCCATTTTGAAGAATCAACTATTTAAATTGGCTCACTAGACTAACAATGACCGAGCAACTTTGTTTTACTGTTATTTATTCCAACTGCATTAAGTATGTCTTTCAATTTCTGCCAATATGCCAATGCACAAAGTTTAGTATGCACCACTGTAGACACCATGCTGGAACACAGAAACAAATAGCATGGAATGGAATGATTCTTGTTGTTGTATTTTAACCTGTGAAGCACCTTGGTCAACCTTGGTTGTTTTTTACTGTGCTATATAAATAAAATTGATACTGATATTGATCCGATGAAGCTCTAGCCTCATGCTTGCTAATTTGAACTGGTGCGTTCATGGCTGCTGTAGGATAGTTGTATTGCGTTATGTGTTTGCGTGTTGTGTCAGGTTCTGGCCTAGGAGCCCTCGGGGTCAGTGTGAGTGTAACTGCACTGGACATGATGTTTGGTGTTCTTCAAATACCCTCTCAGACACAGAAAGAAAAGACAAGGCATAGAAACTGGGGCCCTGTGGCAACACTCATGGCTTTAGCCTCATATACAGCTCTGTCGTATGTTATGTCAGATATGACCCTAGGTACAAAGCCAGCCTGTTTACATTCCAACAGCCTTGATATGGGGACAGTGTAAGGGTGAAATGGGGAAATTCATCTTTATAGTTTTAACAAAAATGCGCAAGACAATGAATTAGTGCGTTATATTGTAAAGGACTGAGGGAATCATAGAAGAAGGAAGAGAAGGTGTCGGTAGTTCTGAAAAAATAAAAACAACAACAACATCAAAGCACCACCTCGCAAATAGGCAGCAGGAGCAGACCAAGCCTAGATTTGGCAGCCATTAGACAGGCTCAGTTTTCTCAGCAACAGAGCTGTTCAAAAATTTACTGTGAGCCCACACTGGCAGAATTGAACTAATGCAGTCAGATCGCTTTTAGCTACAACCTTTGTAGTCATCAACAAGGCAAAAATCACTACATTGCTGTTTCTATCTTGAACCAACCTTAAATTTAAACACTATCCCTTCTGATACTAATCATGTTATGATACATTAGTAGCATATTTTCTCACCTTTCACTCTTTGTGGACAAAAAGCCCTAGACTTCAGATAAATACTTTTCTAAAGAATGTGTCTGCCTTTTTAGAAAATAATAAATTGCCTTAAAACATGAAAAATACTTTTAATATAAATAGATTACGGTAAATAAGACCCTCGAAAGCCAAAGACTTATCAAGATGACAACAGAAAGTTACCACTCAGTTAAAACACAGCAAAGGGGGTTTTCCTTATGATATGTTATTAAAGATCATTCAGCTATCAATAAAGTCATCACCGTTCATCGTCTGCTCTCAGACAAGAGCTGACTCAGGATGCTACAGTATTCTTTCTACTATGCTCTACTCCATGCTTCAACTCCAACCAATCCATACTACGCAAAAGAGCCACGACATGTGTTGAGGTTCTGAATTATTGTGCACCCCTTCCTATTCGCCATCACAAAAACAGTCTGTAATGTTATAGGTTTCCATGTCTCACTGCACAAAATGGAATATTGACCAGACCGCTCGGTCCTGTCAACCTGAGTCATAAAGAGAAATGATGGGAAGTTGTCAGGCCTCAGACAGACAAATAATCAATAAATAATATACATAGGATATGGTATGTTTGATCAGCACGCTTACAAATACATAAAGACTAAATGACTGATGTAATGAGCTGTTAAAGGGCCAACACACATCAGCAATTAAAATGTAAGTGTGTTCTCTTTCACTAAAAATGATGGCAGATGGCACGACGTTTATGAATGTTATTTTCGACACCAAAACACTGCCATTCAACCCTCCAGCTCATGTATCCATATATGGCTCTCTACGTCACGACTGGCGCAGCTGATGCTAAGATGACAGCGACCTAAAGATCCGTGAGGATTTAACGCCAAATGGTAGCAAGATTAGCTAGTTCTGCAACCAGATACAACACATAGCATTGCATCCAGTGTAACGTTAGTGGGTGCGCAAATTTTGTCAAGCCTCATGCGTAACTTAGTCATCTGTAGTGTGCACTGCGAAATTTCGTCGAGGCGTGCAAATATTTGTCAGTAATGTTGTGGTTGAGCAAAGGGATTCCCTCGCAGTAATTATAACGTTACGAGATGCAGCTAAAGGTCATCTGAGTGGCTAGCGTTAACGCCTAGGAGCGATAAATAATATAACGTTACCCCAAACAGAAGAGATGCAGACATTACTGTTGAGCATCTTTGTGAGCATGTTAGCTTTTCAATGTCTGACTGACTGTCAAGGTAAATGAAAGAGGGGCTTGTGACAAGGATGCCCCGAGTGGTCTAGACTCACTGTTGAATCTCTCGGTGCGGCAGTTTGGCTAGCACGCTACCTGGTTAGCCAGTGCTTTAGCTCGCTAGCCAGCCCGGTTACAGCCCAACATATCGCTGGCTAGCTAACTACCCAGCTAGCTAGTCATTCGTTAGCTTCAAATGGTGTCATCTTGAACAAATAATATCAAAATAAATCCTCACCGTGAAAGGAATGTCATTCACGCTTCCCACCGAATAGCAGCAATCTCCAGGGTTTACAGCTCCCGTCAGCACCTGATGCAAATGCATTTTCCTTATATTTTAGCAGCAGATGTTAATTTTAATTATTAATAACGAGTCCACCCTTTCGGTTTCTCCATCTAGCAAAGACTGGGAATTCCATCAGTAACGTTAACGCTGTCCTCGGCCTGGCAGTGTCGTCTTCCTCCACAAACGGTGGCGTTACGGGGAATTTGGGTTCGACCCGTCTAAATGTAATTTCACCAGGTCATTTCCTCCCATATATTTAAACATGGAAAACTGGCCGCCTGTCGCCTCGCGCTGTCAATACCATCCCTGCGATTAATCGTGAGAGCCGAGGCAGCCGGATCTCTGCAGCGAACCTGACATGCGCGTTCACGGCGTCGTCCAGGCACGACTGAATGGTCATAGATATGTTTAATCTAGACTGGGAAACACCAACTCTTGAATTTTACTGAGTGCTTCATTTCGCTTATTCCTGAATATAAATAAATAGTTGTTTATGTTGTCGTATATAGTCTTTATGATAGCTTGAAAAAAGGTCTTCTAATGATTTATCGTGCTTCTTTCTGTGGCACTGCACAGGTACTCTAGCAATACTTTTCTATGTTTACGGCGCGCCAGTTTGTGAAGCTGTAGCACTCCTCTGTCGACGAAATTAGTTCATTGATCAGAAATGTAGGGTCTGGGGTTAAACCAAAACAGACGAAGTAGTCATTTTGTCAGTGACACAAAATAAGTTATCGAATGGGAGAAAATTGTACACATAAAATAGCGTTAAAATGCAGAGAGAGCAGCCTTACTCTAACAGAAACACATTTATGAAGTTGTAGGCTAATGTTGTCTTATATAGGATTATTCGAGGCCTCGTCCTCTTCCGTTCAAGTCTAAAAAGGTCACATGAAATTGTAGTTTTTATGCTGCATACGAAACTGTGTTGCAGTCACTCAAACAAAGGAATGGGCAAAATCAATATCCAATCATTTCCATCCTATGTGGAGTTGAAAGTAGCCTATTACTCTGAGATTGTTAAACTAAGTATTATTTGTTAGATATCCAGGTATGTAGAACTGAACCAATAAACTTAGCTGATTAATGAATTAGTCTTTGACGGAACTGACAGAAAATTAATTCTATTAATTCTAACTTTTGATAATCAAATAATAAGTTTGATTAAATATTTGCTCCAGTATAACTTGTATTATGTTAGTAAATTAAGGTTTGGAGTGTTAGACAGACTAGTGAGCTCTTGGAAATTATGATGGCCATTTTTAGTATGTTCTGTTTTGTAGACCAAAACGATTAACCAGTCAAGAAAATAATTTGCTGATAAATTGATAATGAAAATAATCATTAGTTGCAGCACCAATGTCATTGGCAGCAGCTGCTGTCACAATACAAATTATAATATGCTGTGACATTGATTTTCACTACTGTTTCACATTTTACACAGAACAGAGAGTAAGTGAGCTAGACCCGACTGAGGCATTGTAGCTGCAACTGTCCCTCATCTCCTTATCTCATTCATCTCTGATGAGATTTAATGGAGCAAATCACCATTATACTGTTTGTCTTCTTTCCCTTTTATACCCCCTCTTGTCACAAGAAGCCACATTGTCACACTCTCTCCCTCATTGTTTCTAGATACATGATGAGAGGACTGATAGGGATCCATGGTGGTGATACACAACCAACCATCATTTGGCCTAGTTATTTAAGCCACACTGACATCATCAGACAGGGCCTGCCTGCCAGCCACCATGACACAAAGGACAGCAGAACAGAAAATTGCAAGGCAGTAGTCCAGAGACAGTGTGACACACACACACGTAAACTGTGTCAACAACAATAGTGAACACACTCATCCTGTAGCATGTGAAATACTGTGTCTATCCATTTAGCATTTGTTGACTACCATTTTCTGTGAGTGTCAGACTTTACAGCTGTTATATTTACAGCTATAATTATATCATAGAATAACTGTGTGCCTCTCCATAGTGATGGTCTTGATATAATGGAGGGCATCCATTTTAGATTATTTAGATACAGGGGATTCATCTCTTAAGTACCAGATATTGTGCAGTTGGCCAAGAGTGCTAAGATCATTGCGGAAAGAACAGCACCAACAATGAAGTACATAAGGATATCCCATTGCTATAGTATAGCTAACCTGTGAAGAGAAGAATGTTATTATGAGTAGTCTGCAGAGGTAAATCAGAGGTAAAGTTCATTAGAAAAGAAGATGGTATTTGAGATTGCAATCTGCCAAAAGCATAAAGAAGAAGAAGATGGTTCTTTTAGTGCCTGCTTCCTATGGATATAACTTATTATACATCCATGCTACTAACTGCATAACATACAATGGGGATGTAAATTATTAATACTGCTAGCCTTTAATATGAAACTTCCTGTCACTGGTGTGGAAACATGGATACTATTTTTTCCTAACTGAGTTTAAGTTTAAAGCATTTATGTTAATGGCAGAAATTTGCAATATTTATATATTTTTATGTCAATTGTATATTTGAATTGCTTACATCATACTTTCATGAATCCCTTGATACTTTTAGCTTGTGGAAACAAGAACAAATTGAGCAGCTGAGACTTTAATTTTAATTTTAACTTTTTTGGCTCAATCTACCACTGAGCAGCTTTCATAGGCAGGAATGGAGCCCCACCCCCAACGCAGTCTCCAGTTCTCTTTATACTACCATGGCCGGCACATATCAGGTTACAGTACCCTACAGCCAGTCATAACACTCGACTGAAAGGGATCAATGCTTGAGGTGGGTGTATCTTGAGGTGCTACAGGCACCCCGGCACACAAATATGCAAATCCTACTATCCCAAAGACATGACCCGCCCTACTCTGATGATGATTGCCTTAGCCTAACAATGATTCACAGAGCCCTTGCTGAAAGGACAGGAAGTCTTTGCTGTTCTGCTTTTCTGCCGTCTTCAGCAAATTAGCTTGAAATTATAATAATGTCTTCTAAATGCAGTCCATTTGTTCACAGTAGTAAGTCATTCAGGAATAAATAGTTTGGTATACAGCAGCCGTTTGGTTCATTTGAATGAACATTTCCCAGGTCTGATGAGTCAATGACCTATCCATTGATCCTTGAAAGGGGAAACCTTGTGTTATTGTTCTGTTGAGTCATGGCTTACTCCAATTTCAAACACTGTTTATTCTGTTCAAGGCATTGCATCAAATTACACAAGGGTTACTCTGTGATTGGATAGCTAGCTGCCTTCGCATCTCAGTGGCCTACACTTTCACTGGATATTGCTACAGTTAACGATCTTGAGCTAATAAAAAATGGAACATTAATGTTTCTTCTCACCCTCAGCAACCAGGTTGCTACTACATTTAATCTTTACATTTATCGTGGCAGCGACCTCTAGTGGCCGTATGATGCAAACACATGATAAAGATATTTTTTATATACAGTCTATGATTATAAATAGTCATAAAGATGTGCTCCAGTGGTGGTGGGTTGGGTGGAAGTTTAGTAACTTGTGTGTGCCTAAACCTAAGTCAGTGATAGTATGACCTGTGAACCAAATAGCTGTGCAGATCGGCCTTTGTATCACTGTGGTCTCCATGTGTTTATGTCATGTGACGGAGGTCACGTGATTTCCAAAACGTAGGTCCAGTCGGGAAACAGAGTTTGAAATTGTCGTTTTGGGAGGCCTGGACAAACACCACCGGTAGGGGCACTATTTTAGGATATGCTCATATGAGTCGTATTTGGAGGTAGGTTAAAACAACCTATGTTGTCGTTTAGGTTGGAGGACTTATTGGGAGGGCTATACCCGCTACTGTGAACAAATAGAATTTATTATGACTTAACAATTTCAAGCTAATTTGCTAAAGAACAGCAAAAAACTTACTGAAACGTCATCGTCAGGCAAAGCCAATCATAGGCAGGATAGGGCCGGTTATGCCTTCGCCGTTGTAGGATTTGTAAATTTGCCGCCTGAACGCCTTCTAAATGGCTGCAGTTTAGTTAGGTTTAGGCACCAAAAGTAATCAGTTAATCAGTTAATCCATTGTCACTTATAGATCTCTTACTTTATTTAATGCTTGTATGTTGTTCCTCAAATGTAAGTCACTTTGGATAAAAACATCTGCCAAATAAGTAAATGTAATTGTAAATATAAGTTATTCCAGCAAGTTATCTCAGGGGGCGTGTCATGTAGTAAAGTGGGTGTGTCATGTAACTTGCGAGACTGCAGATAGACCCTTGCACAGATGAAAAACAGATAAAAGGCTCCACTGCAAGAGGTCACCAGTTGAGGTGGGAGCGTCCTGGGATGGTCATGACTTGATGTGCTACAATTACAATTTGTGTGTGTGAGAGAGAGACAGCCAGAGATGGTGGATACTGAGTAATACTACTGTACGTATGGATATTGCAGAAGGATTGGAATAAGGTTGATGCAGTGTTTGTAGTCCCTTCAGTGCCATTGGGAGACCTGACCTACAGAGAACAGAATTAAATGCATTATAGATTTTCTCATTTCATGGATGGCTGCTAGCTGGAGTGAGCTCCATTCTAGCCCTGAGGTACAAGGCATTTTGCTCCCCAGGAAAAAGAAATATTGGAGCTCCTTTACAATGTTAAATAATAAAATCAGTGCACAGTATTTAAATATGTCGTGGAGTATCAATATTTACAGTGTGAGTGCCTTAGTTTTCTTTCAAAGCAGCACATACACTATATGCTGAGATAAACAACAGCTCGCGTACAATGGTTTCTTATGTCATCACAGTAAATGAGGAAAAGTGAATCTGACATTTTAATCAGACTTTGATTAAAACTAAATAATCAGTTTGGATTTCTGAGGAATCTTTTTCATCTAATTTTACAACAGAAACAACATTCATGCTGCTCTGTGTGGTTTGGCAATTTGTTGTTACTGATATGTGCATTTTGCCTTGTCACCCGTTTCAAAAGAAACCAGCAGGGAGCAAAGAACATCCAAAATTGTGATTTACTATAATTGTATTGTATAATTGAGTTATCTGTAATGTTTGCAAAAAATTCTAATGAGGCCCAGAAGAGCAACACAGGATATGTATCAATTATGTTGATTGTTGCTTTGAAATGTTAGTAATACGGAGATATTATGTTGGAAGAGAATATTCCAGATAGCTTTCAAAACTGCTATTAAATTACACTATTAGCTCCTATTAAAAAAAAAAACATACTGATGGTGGTCATGAACTAGAATAACAAGACCAGAATATTTAAGAGTCTTTTCCTGAAATCAGGTGATCTAATCAAGTTACTTTTCAAAAAAGTTAAAACAATTTTCAACTCTTACAATGTCTTTGCACAAAGCTCAAGAACCACAAGCATGACCAGGACACCATTACTGTATATAAATATCATGCAGGACTACACTGTGTTTTTTGCATATTATGCACTATAATTTCACTGGTCATTCTATTATTTTCTTATTATGTGCTGAGAAATTAGATGAAATGTGTCATACTAATGGCGGAAAAGCAATGCTGCATTCAAAACCACTAGAATCTTGTATACGATTGGTCACAGTTCTCATCTATCCATGTGTGAGGAGTTTGCGGCTCTTGCTAAGTGAGAAAGGAGGGATTTGGGAGCAGGCGTGAAACAGGCCACTCAAGTGTTCATCCATTTACCCTATTCATGAACAGATGTGTAGTACATGCCTCCGGTCTCAGATCATGCTGCATGCAGTCTCTGTCTCTAGCTTTATCTTCCTCCCCCTAACATTTCACGATGCTGCTTGTTTTCAACTGTAATAACTGATACTAATGATGACTACCTTACCTAGTGAATTGACAGAACAAATAAATAAAATATATGTAATTAAATATAATAATAATAATAATAATCGTTATTTGTAGAGCACTTTTCAAAAACAAGTTACAAAGTGATTTAACAAGTGTAAAGACACTAATACCCAAAAGACACTAATACAAAAACAATACAAGATAAAAGCATGAAAACATTGAAAAGAATAAAATACACGTTTAAGATAAATATAAAATTAGTAAAATAGAATAAAATAAAAGGGATAAAATAAAGTCAAATAAGATCGGGAAAGGCTCTCCTAAAAGTATGTTTTAAGAAGGGACTTAAAAGAGTTCACTGACTCAGCTGACTTGGGCAGGCTGTTCCAGAGCCTCGGGGCCCTGACAGCAAACGCTCTGTCCCCTTTAGTTTTCAGTCGAGACTCTGGAACAGACAACAGACCTCTGCCCGAGGATCTCAAGGTGCGTGCTGGTGCGTATGGGACTAAAAGGTCAGAAATATAACAAGGCGAGAGGCCATGAAGAGCTTTAAAAGTGATCAATAGAATTTTAAAGTCAATTCTAAAACATACTGGGAGCCAGTGTAGTGAAGCTAAAATTTTTGGGATAAACAAGTGAAAAGGCTGTTGCAATAATCCAGGCGTGATGAGATGAAGGCGTGTAAAATGGTCACGGTGTCCTTAAAAGTTAACATAGATCGAATTTTTGCTATATTTCTAAGTTGATAAAAACATAATTGAACAAGCTTTATGGTGTGCTGCTCGAAATTTAAATTACTATCAAACCAAAGACCAAGGTTCTTTGCCACAGGCTTAATGTGATTTACTAGGGAACCAGCAGATGGCAGTATTTGTTTTGCCATCTGCTGGGACCAGGATTTCTGTTTTGTCTGAGTTCAGCTGGAAGAAATTATTTGACATCCATTTTTTAACTTCACAAAGGCAGTTGTTAAGTGAACTCAGCATTCCAGGGTCTGTGGATCTGACGGGCAAGTATATTTGTCATCAGCATAAATATGAAAAGAAATGCCATGTTTATGGATAATATGTCCAAGGGGAAGCAGATACAAGGAAAACAAAATGAGCCACACCATATTTAACTGGACAGAATGAGGAGACATAGTTGTTTACAGACATCCAAAACTTCCTATTTGACAGGAAGGATGAAAACCATTCTAGGGCAGTACCAGAGATCCCCACACAGTGCCTCAGTCTGTCTAACATGATGTTGTGATCAATGGTGTCAAAAGCAGCGCTAAGGTCCAGGAGTACCAGGACTGAGCACATACCTTCATCAGCAGACATTAAAAGGTCATTGGTGACTTTAAGCAGGGCAGTCTCAGTGCTGTGGTACTTCCTGAAACCAGATTGAAACTTTTCAAATATTTTGTTATTTTCCAGCACAGTGAGCAGCTGTTTGGACACAATTCTTTTTAAAATCTTTGCAATAAAAGGCAGTTTTGAAATTGGTCTAAAATTTTGTGGGAGGGAGGGATCTAAACCAGGTTTCTTTAAAAGTGGGTTCATGCAAGCCGTTTTAAAATAATCAGGGACACAACCAGTAGATAGGGAGCTGTTGAAAACAGAGATAAAATGGGGCCCAACAGAATCTATTACTTTCAGTAAAAACTTTGTAGGTATTACATCAAGTGGGCTGGAGGACACTCTCATTTGTGATTCTGTTTTTAAAAGCTCAGACAAGTCGATGGGATAAAACTGGTTAAAACTCTCTTGTTGCTGGTGAGGAACCTCTGAGTAAGAGGCTGTGGGGGTAATAGAGGCTCTGATTGACACCACCTTATTGTTACTGTACTGTACTGTATTGTTACTTCCAGCTGAGGCACAAGGAGGGGTTGGGTTTACCAGCTGATCCACAGTCTTAAACAGAAACCTGGGGTTGTGTTTATGTGTAGTAATGAGTTCAGAAAAATAGTGTGTTCTCGCATCCTTAACCATTTTATTGTAGTTAATTAATAAATCCTTCAGACTGAGGTAATGGATTTTTTCCATCTGTGCTCTGCTTTCCTACATTCCCTTTTTAGGCTGCGAATGCTGTCATTTATCCAGGGTTGCTTACTAGCTTTAGACGTAGGCCTAACCTTTAGAGGAGCAGTAATATTTAGTGACGACAAGCAGATATGATTGAAGTGATCGACCAGATTGTTGGTGTTGGAAACAGACAGGTGTTGGCTTTGGCTCTGAAAGAATGCGCAAAACTTTGAAACACTGTTCATTAAAGGTGCGAGAACACACAGGGCTTGGTGAGGCAGCATGAGTAACAGGCGAATCGCAGCTAAAAACAATACATCTGTGGTCAGATATGGTCATGTCCACTAATTCCACAGAGGAAATGCTGACACCCAGGGTAAAAACCAAGTCCAGTGTATGACCACGGTTATGTGTTTGCCCTTTGACATGTTGTTTGAAGTTAAAAGAAGTGGCCATATTCAAAAAGTCAGTTGCATTAACATTGGTGGGGTCATCAACATGAATATTAAAATCGCCACAAACAACAATTCTGTCATAATTTAAAACCAGAGTAGATAAAATTTCAGGAAGTTCTGATAAAAATCCTCCAGGCGGTTTTGGGGGGCGATAAATTATAACAAATATGATAGGTTGCAGCCCTCCAACTTTAAGAGTGAGAACTTCAAAGGAGTTAAATTCATCACAGCGTACTTGATGACATTTTAAATTTTTCCTATACACTCTCACTAGCCCACCACCATGACCACTGACCCTTGGTTGACTAAAACAATCATATTGAGGCGGACACAGTTCAGCTAGCTGGCTATAGTCATTCATTTGCAACCATGATTCAGTTAAAAACATAAAATCTAGATTTGCAGACAAGATAAAATCATTTAAGATTAAAGTCTTACTTGAAAGTCATCTCACATTGAAGAGAGCCATTTTAAATGAGTTTGTTCTGGGTGCTGGAGTTGGTGCAGTTGTCCTAATCCTTAAGAGATTACTAATATTTCTGTGTGGGATGTGCACATTTCGGTTTACTGGTCTATGCGTAATGATGACAGGAATAGAAGTCTTTGGAACAGCGCTGGGAGCAGACGGCTTTACATGCCAGCAGGTGGAGACAGTTGTTTGTGGCAGTGAGGCAGAGTTATGTTCAGTGACCGGTGGTGTGTCCAGGTGTGCTGCATGAATGATTAGTCATTCACGTAAGTCATGTGTGGACCACACCACATGCTGTATGTGAGCAGCTAACATTTCCGAGCCCCGTTTGTTTGGGTGAAGTCCGTCTGTCTTAAAAAGAGACATTCTTTGCCAGAAAATATTAATTATTATAAATAAAATAAATAATTAAAAAATGTGCAATCAGTGATGAATGTACAAAGAGACACCAACAAACATTTAAAATGCACGATTGGAAGCAGCTGTCACTAACAAAACATGTCTCTATAACAAGTTATTAAAGTTTTATGATCATTGTAGAGGTTTGTTGACTTACAGTTGAATAATAAACAAAAGTATGAACTGTCATCTTATTTAAACAAAATTTCAGTTGATAAACAATAAAACTGCAGATATTGCCCTAAACTTTGACGTGTAGATCAGATATTTTTTAAAGCCTGTAATGACACTTTACCACTTTGTGCAGTAGTTTGTGTAGTGGAACTGTGGTTAGGGTCAAGGTCTACTTCTAATGGGGTGAAAGTCTTGTTATCTTTTTGTGCATGTGGCAGTGCCACTGCAGTAGGTCAGTCAGCAGCATACTGAGATGAGTACATTTTGAGTCACACAGTCAGCGTAAGTTACAATAGTCCTTTAGCTAAACATGTCAAACCATACTCACAGATCCAACAGTATGATGACGATGGTTGCTGTTATAAGAAAAAGTTTTGTCTTCTTTACTATAATTCCATGTTTCTAACACAGCTGCCTTTGCTCTCTCTCCTACTGCTGAATATCTGCTGTGAGAATTTGAACTCAGGCATGTTATATGACACACATTGCTCAAGTGCTTTCCCTTGCTTACCCACTGAGAGAAGAATTGGGTTTAACCATTGTGCTGTTCAAATCCAAAGCACTGCAGGGACGAGCTTGTATCTCAGAGCAAAAATGTCCCATTTCTTCAGCTAGAACCAAAGAATCCTGTCGCTGCTTTTTGGGACTAAAGGAGGCTATTAAGTTCAATGTTTATCACTGTCGTACCCAATCTCTGGCATCATCTGTCATTACAAATTAAAACATCCTGGCCAGGGTGCCCTGCTAGCCTAATGGTAAAGCCGCATACCACATAGCTGTAATGTCAATTAAAGGGGCATAATAGAGTTTCCAGCGGCCACTAGCGGTGCGGTTTTAAGATTGCAACCAGGTATGTGCTCGTACGCGAACTCATGAGCGAGCATAATCCGAAACACTACCACTTTCATAGAGAAATCCTGCAATAAACGCAGAAACACCAGCATGCAGGCTGTGGCTTTTCACACAGACATGTCCAGGCTCTGTTACTTCAGCGTTCCTGTCTCAGAGGCAGCTCAACAACAGTGTAACACCAAAATCTGTGACCTATCAGATTCTGGACTACACCCAAACGACGATGTTTTCCTAACCATAACCAAATACTTTGTGTACCTAAACCCAACCAAGTACTTTCGGTACCTAAACCCAACCAACTAGTTTTGGTGCCTAAACCCAACCAAACTGCAACCGCTTCACATCGTCCACAAAGCCTCTGGGCTTAACTTGCCATTTGGGTCACAGAATCTGATAGGTCACAGATTTTTGTGTCACACCGGCTCCGTAACGTTACTTCATTCAGCACAGCTAGCCGCATATCGGCACAATCCTCTCGGAAAAAAGGCAGAGTGACAGTGGCTAAACACAGGCAAAGAGACTGCTTCACACAACATGCTGGAAACTCAGGTAAACCCCTACTGCAACGTTACAGTACTAGTTTTATCAGTTGCAGGTTGAACTAATCCATGCTTGTTACATGATCACGGCACATTTACTGCATTTAGCCGACATGCTACATCATTAGCTCGCCTGCTGCTTTCAGTAACTATCTTTATTATCTGTTTATCTTTCGCCGGAGGCTCAGCAGTGTCAGCACAGCTAAATGTTTTGGATGATAACGAAATGGGTAGTGAGCTGGGCTGAATATTATAACGAGATTGTGTCACACTTTATAATAATAAGACCGCAGTAAGTAAATTTACTATAGGGTCAGTGGATGGCTCTTCCTCTGTGTTGTATATTATGTGGGTCATGTTAGTTACAGGGACTGAGAGGTGGAGAAGCTGTGTACCTGAGTATTGGTAAAAGGCAATAAATCTATATTAAACGTTACGAAGCAAACAGCATCAGGTCCGAGCTAATGTAGCGTTAGCTGGCTGCTCCTGGCTGCATCACTATAGGATAGTAAACAAATTGTTCCACATTTGCTTTTTACCGTTACATCATTTCTTGCAGGCTTTGACACTTTCACATAATACCAGTGGTACACAGGAAAGTAACATGGGTCGCGTTAGTTGCTGAATTAATGTGGAAAGCAATCGGATAACATTAGCAACTGCTAAGTGTTAGCCGGTGAGCTAACGTGACTTTCTTTGTGTTTCTCCAGCTTTGGTCTGTTTGGTCTGATGTGCTTCAGCACATGAACCTTTATCCTTGTTTTGTGTCCTTACGTGTAGCCTGTGTTTAGCTGGGAGCCGGTTGTTTTATGGTGTTAGTGGACTGCATGTTGTTAGCTGCCGTGTTGTTGCTGTAGTGTGAGAGAGGCTCGGGAGCGCGCACAGGGCTGAATCCGACCCGGAGACCTCAAATTAAAAGCAGAATAATGGCTGATGCAAGCAACAGAGAAAACAGGAGTGTGCTTCATTTCTAAGTGAGTTTTGAGCTCATTGACAATAAGGCAATGACAATTTGATTTATTAAAATCAAAAACTTACATATAGCCCCTTTAAAGTGGTTTGGAGTTTTAAAGAGACTTTTGGAAATTTGTACAGTATCTCAGAAAGACTGAAATTCCTGTGTTATTACAGTTAGTTGTCGGCAGACCCAAGAGTAGACACATAACACAACAGGTGGTAGTAAAAAGTAACAGTCTTTATTAATAAAGGTGCTGCTGGTGAGGGGGTTGGCAAGCATAGGGCTGGAGGGAGGCAGGCAGGTTGGTGGTAGTAGAAGTGAAGTGCACAGGAAAAACACACATTAAAGGAAATCCAGTGGAAGCAATAACAAAACTTCTAAAGTAGAAACTGGAGACAAGGGGGGCCAGCGTACTATCACAAAGGGTTTGGAAAAATCTGTCAGGAGTATAAAATAGGGTGGATGATAGGATGATTGAAGTCAGGTGTGCTGTGCCACCAGATGCCTGGAATGAAACTACACCCATACACACTATCATACACCAAGAAAGACAATGGAGAGAACCAGGGAAAACACACAGAAACCGCAGAGTCACAGCACTAGCTGTGACATCCTGTCTGTATGCTCTTCAGCCTCAGTTTATTGGTAACAGTATTTAATAAGATAAAACGTCTCTAACTGGATGGCAGTCAGTGCCTCTGGATGGATGGTAATGTGTTTTCTTTACTGAAGGAAAATTACAGCAGCTCATCAATTTGCGATTCTCATAACAGGTTAATTTGTTCTTTTATCAGCAGGCATCTTCTTGCAGTGGTTGAGTGTAATTACCTCTCCTCACCCCTTCGGCCTCAGAAATTTCTTCCTCCACATTACAGTATTTGATTTTGGCGTGAATGTTTTTTTAACCTCATACACCTGCTTCACTGTTACACAGTAAGGCTCATCTGTTTTCGCTTTCTTTCTTCTGCTCCTCTTCTATCTCTGTCTCGCACACACTGCAATCCTGCTCAGACTCTCAGCAATTTCTATGTCTGCAAAGATACTGAAGATTGATGACACCTATTCCACAACATCGTCTCAGCTTTGACACCGCCCCTTCTTTTCTGTCTCTCTCTCTGCACTCTTGTCACTTTCCCCTCCTCTTCCCGCTATGAGGAAGGTCAGACTCTCTTACTGTGGTTTAACTAGTCTATTGGTCTCTCCTCCTTTCCTGTCCAGCCAGCCTTGGGCAAACTGATGAATCTCTCACACCTCCAGTTGTTTCAGGGATTATTCACTGCCACTGCTGTGTGTGTGTGTGTGTGTGTGTGTGTGTGTGTGTGTGTGTGTGTGTGTGTTATTTCCTTTTCTATTCAGGGGTTCAGAATCCTATTCAGGTCTGTCCCTGTGCTCAACAATGCAATATAACTGTGTGTGTGAGTGGGTTCGCTCACATGAGTGCAACTGTGCAGAGTTTCCTCTGCCCCTTTTGTGCTGTAACAGGATAATCTGTTTTTTCATCTGCAGATTATTGAGCTTTAATGAGTTTCTCTGTCTCCTTCTATTCTATTTTTGGCAGGTGCCTGTGCTCACGCGCATGTGTCTGTTTTCCAAGTACCTGTGCATATGAGTGAACTGTAGCATACAGTTTGTCAGACACACATATGAGTTGGCTCACACACAAACAAACCCTACCAAAGCGGATAATCCTAGTTGAGTTACAACAGGTTACTCAGTGATGAGCTCATGAAAGGGAAGAGAAGAGAGGACATGTGGACATGACAAAGCATAACAGCTGTATGGTTTGTTTATATTATGCACCTCAGATGACTTTAGTTTGGCATTCACAAATCTTCAAATTTCAAGTTGTTTCTCTACAGTTTCAAAAATTTGCACAGAAAGAGGTTTACTCATCTGTTATTCATATATGCATCATGGGGCTTCAGCAGGTTCTTACTGTGTTATCCTAGCCCATGTTTCTGATAAAGAATACTGGACACATTAATGTATCAATATTGTAGTTTGGGCAACACCCTGAGAAGATGGTTAGGTCATATTTTGAGTTGTAAGTCTACCAGGGCCGGTCCTGACAGTGTTGGGGCCCTTGCACCACTTTTCTCATTTACTAAAATCCCTGCTTAGTCAAGACACATGATTTAGTCTTCCCTCCTCTTTTTTGTCTTTTGTTTGGGGATGTAACATTTTTAAATGTGCAGATCTGGCACCTTTTCACCTCAATGATAAGATAAATTTATTTTAATTCAGTTATAAACTCCTGGGCTTTAATAGCTCTTGTGTTCCAGGCATGTGCAGGTTTTCTGCTCATATTCAAAACTTTCTGCACATTCAGAATCTCTCCCACATATCTATGGAAGATTTTATTGGACTTTAATATTTGTAACCCACAAAAAACAATCCACAAATGTGTACTATGATGCGCAAATATTTCACTATGTGATGTGTAAAATCATATCCAAAAAAATACAGTGACTTCTACATACGAAAGTTTTTGCACATTTGCAGATTGCTTTCTGTCAATTTGTGGGTCATGTTACATTTGGAACTTCCTTTTTATGCATTTGTGGAATTTTGTCCAATGTGAACTGGAGTACTAGTACTATAAAACTGGATGAAAGTACAATAAAAATGATACTCAAAACTAACTGAAAACCAACAGAAATCTCACCACAAATCCACACACATGTTGACTTCTGCACATCCGAAAAAGTGCCGCTCACAGTCCCAAAGAGAGCAAGGTTGTGCTTCAGTTATTACATTTTTATATATATTTTACATATTACATTTAGCAAAACTACCAGCTACGTTACTACTCTGATGCTCACAGCGCACTATCACTGCGTCGCATCAACTGGGCAGAGTTGATTTGCGGCAAGACAAAAATTTTCTCTTGAGGTGCCCCCCTGACATTTTGCGCCATAGGCAACCGGCTATGTTGCCTATGCCACTGTCCGGCCCTGAGTTCTACAGTGTTTAAAAGGGATAATTTACTGCAAGAAAGATGTTTTTTTTTCTCAAAATAACTGGTCTGCCTATGCAGTAGAAGACGCAAATCTTTTTGAAATTGGTGCTACATCACCAGAGTAAACAGAGAAAAGGGCTGAGGAGTTCCCTTTTGCTCAAACGATAGAAAACCAACCAGAATGTCCAGGACCCACAGTAAGGTTGTCTTGAACGGGCCTCATAAAAAGCTTGTAACAAAACCCTGTTACTAGTGCACTTACTCAATGTCCACTTCTGTTTTCATTGGTGAACATTTACCACAACTACACCACTAGTTGTGCGTGGCACGGGGCAGCTCCATGCGGCTATCCTCACCAGCTGGCGATGACTCTCGGCTGTGGCAGCCTCTTCCTCCTCCATACTCTGTAATTACTCTGCACTGTATTCTGGCTTATATAAGTAGCCCTGAATGTCTGATTTCAGCATTACGCTATTAAGATAATTATCTTCCAGATCCATAAACATTGCCTTCTGCCAGTCGTCGTTCCAGCAAGTTGATTTTGGACAGGATGTTTTGATTTTGGAGTGGCGAGGATCTGATTCTCTTTATATCCAACTGTCTGTGGAGGTGGGTACACTGAACAACAGCCCTAGTGCCAGCAGAAGTCTACCGGATGACAGGAGCTGTGGGTGCAGGCAATGGAGAGAAGTTAAACATTGGTCATTTGCACACTATTACCCACAGTGTAATGAAACAAAGATAGTTGAAATCAGCAAATTTCTCTTTAAGAGTAGACCTGCAGCTATAGACCTTTTGACAATAACAGACAAAATGACTGGGAGCGTTCGCTGACACTTCTGTCATTGAACTAAGATCTACATAGGCTACATGTTGATCTGTGTTCACCGAAGTTCATGAAAATATCCTCTGACGAAACTATGTTTTAAATACAAAGGGAGAACAGTAGAATAACACTGTTGTGACTATAATTACTTAAAACAAAAAAGCAAATGTAGACTACTGTATTTGTGCGCAGAAGATTGGCCTTAGTTTCACTAGTTTGAAAGCAAGGGAGCTCTTTGGTCAACCGCTAGAGGTCACCAGAGGTATCATCACTTTTGTTTTGGTATCAGATGTAAGGGTTCAGACAGCATACACAGACAACATCTTCAGGTCTAACTACTTCCTTTTCCCATATACACAGGAAAGCCTATATTCTTTTTTGGGAGTCTATAAAATGTCTCACATGGGGCACCTTTTTAAAGCCAGCATGAATCTGACTAGGGACCTTTGTCCAGAGTCATTACTCTCTTTTTTTCTTAACATGTCCTGTCACTCTGCCCTGACAACTATCTATTAAAGGCAACATGCAATAGAATAACATTTAAACATTTTTTAACAACAAATATGGCTATTTCTGAGAGAAGTTTATTTGATTTTTAGCAAAGCAGCATCATTGTAATGTATGCTGCAGTACTATTAATTATTACACGTATTATGCAGTTTTTCTAAGTAGATGAAATTTCAGAGTTACTGTTTGTGTCAGAGTTTAGTGATTAGCACGTAGTGCCAACCATCCAGCTCCAGTATGAGGGATTATGCCACAGATTTAGTCCTTTTAATACCAACTTCATGGCATAGAGAAAATAAAATTTCTCACATGGGACACTTGTTACAGCCAAGAGATCTAAGGTAGATATCAGCAGCAATATCCCAGTTTGAATCTGACTAGGGAACTTAGTCCAGAGTCATTACCCTCTTTCTATATATATTTCCTGTCACTTCCCCCCCGACAACTATCCAATAAAGGCAACATGCCATAAAATGATGTTTAGAAATGTTTTTTAGCAACAAATACAGTAAAGAGAAGTTATTTGATTTCAGCAACATGTAGCATGCATTTTTGGAATGCATGCTACAGTAACTTTAACAGGATTTTACACATTGTGGCTCTATTAACCCCTGGATTCCATACAGTTTGATGTCTCAGGCTACACTGTTGCCAACAAGTGGAAAATGGAAAGGACATTCTGTACTGTGCCTGTTGACAAATTCAATCTTTCCTGAATTGACCCTCCACTTTGTGTTGAAAAGTGGTGGGGACATGAGGGCTCAGATTAGGAGCCTGATGATACAGTTGGATCACAAGACATGATGATGCAAGAGAACAAGACAAGAAGATTTTTAACACTATTTTAAAGAAATATGAAATGCTAAAATACATGAGCCTGGGATCTGGTGGTCCTCCCCCAGAAAAGTGGAGCATTAAACACTTAATTCTGGAGAAATTTTCTGCTCCAATTTACGGTGGAAACGTCTTTGACGTCTTTAACGTGAAAATTCATAAATGTAAAAATATAACAAAATATAATGCAGTAATCAGCAGCTTTTTAGCTAAAGTTACTTTTTTTGGACAATGCACATTTGTTTCTTCTATATTTAAATTGCATTGCATGTTTTCTCATTGTGCAAATAAACCTTTCTCAAAGCATTTTATTTGTTATTTAACAATTCTTGTTTTTTAAACATTTTAATTAATGCTTTCATAAAGTGATGGGGACAAAATCAGCCATTTTAAAATGAGGTGGGGACATGTCACCAGCGTCCCCAGTGTAAATGACACCAATGATTTCAGGGCTCTGTGTCTAAAATATGAATTCAAAATAGCTCTAAATATTTAAGCTTTAAAACAGCTTTTTATTTAACCAGGTTTAGACTTTTTGTTTATGACTGGGTGGTTTAGGAGCTCTTTTGTCAACTTTTCTTGAACATGTTGACTGTGGTAATGTTTTCCAATTAAGGTGCACAATCAAAAGTAGACAAGACAACTCATACACAGAAATTCAAAATACAGAGACAAGCAACTATTTTGGCGAGGTTGTAACATGTCTTACATCATCTCAGTTGCTTTAATTTAGGTCCCTCTATTTTGGGCCTTTTAAAAATCTAAACTGATGAACTGATATTCCACCATTTTCCATCTTAGGCTATCATGTTGTATATAGGGTATGTGAGATTTATGGAAGAAATTTTATCTTGTTGCTGCAACTGAAAATGGTATGATGATAGTGTAATATGACATAGTAGCCAGAAGAGGGTACTGTTGACTGGTGGCAGCTCACATAAAGGAACGTTTTAGCACTGATATGAGCAAGTGAAAGAGATGCAGACAAAGCTGGTGGGGGGCTGCTCTGTGTGGTTTTGGTGTATGAATAAACTAGACAAAGGATGTGAGTTACCCTAGTTCATACCAGGAGTAGTAGAAGTAGATGAAATATGCCTGTGTGTGCATTTTTGTGTATGTCTATACTGGTGAAATTTATTCTGACTGATTTATTCTGATTTATGCTGACATGTGCCTAATTTATGGACAAAGTGCATGGCTGTCTTTGTACATAAGTGAGTTTAGTTGTGTGAGTCAGTGTGTATCTGCTTGTGTGTATTTTCTTTTATGCACACGTGCAGTATGCATTTACTCATGTGTCTGGCATAGGCAGACGGGTGAACCCCAGGAATGTAGTAGCCTATAGAGCAGGAGGAAATTATTATACCACACGGTGCCACTGCTGCTGCTCGGCAGCTCTGCCCCTTCCTCCCTCCAGTTTACAAATGGATCTGTTGGCTCAACAACCTACAGTGAGATTATCAGGATTATATCATGACACAGAACAATGTGGTTAATCAAAAGAAAATGAAAATGAAAAGACAACAGATAATTAAGATTAGGAAAGCAACCCCACAAAGAAAATTGTTTGCTCATCGACTTAGTATGCAGGGTCAAGAAAGGTAGCAAATACACCCTACATGTACTTTGTCCTGTTTCTTTAAGTAGAGGACATTTCACAATTGTGTTTTTGTTAGAGTTGGCTAAGTGATAATTAACAGCTAGTGCCAAACATCAGCCCCAGTAGGAGCACAGCTTTAGTCATTTCATTACCTGCTAGTCATACAATAGTCCACATTGTGTTTAACAGTAACAGCATTTAACAGAAGAGTTAGAAATTGTATTCAGGCTGCTCAGGTTTGAAAAGGTATTTTTTTCTAATGGAGATTGGATAGAGAGAAAAGGACTGCAATAATAAATGGTGTTTTTGAATAGTGCCTGATTTAAAAGTGGACTGTTGTAAATGGTCCTGTCTGCCTGTGTTTTTGTACTCTGGCTGATCATTAATCTTAACCATCAGGACTGATAAGATGTTTCTAAAGAGAGAAGAAACTAAAAAATCACTCTTGTACTGATAGGTGTATGTGTAAGAGAGAGAAAGAGAGCATGTATAGCCACAGCATTTTAAAAGACCTTGAATTTGATGATGGTCATACTGCAGCCCTTGTAAATTTTAAAGGAAGCTCATAATAGATTTCTTATCTGAGCTAAGGAGACAATGAAGCCTGTGAAGAGGAAGGAACAAATAAAGGTATATGAGGTGGAGAAACAGTGGAGACTGCTTCATAGCTGTTCAAACAAGAGCCATTAGGCAATGGCAGGGGGAAGAGAAGCTGTGGCGAGATGAGATTCACTCCCACTAGCAGAGCAAGAGATTTTCATTTTTTATTTAATTATTTTTTTAAATAGTCAAACTGTTAACTGTAGTTGATTAATAGTTTGTTTGGGGTGGCTACAAATGTCTTGCCTGCCAGTAGGCAATTTATGTAAATTCCTAATCAGAAAACATCTTTTCCAACAGTATAACGCTTACTCTGAAGAAGGCATATCATTTAAATGTACAAGTAGACACACACAGCCAAAACCCGCTGATGAGAAAAAATCAAAACAGTGTGGAATTTCGTCTACATCTCTTTACTGTTATGTGTCATTATAAATGAAACAAATTAAATGTTGAAAAAGATGTGCATACGTTGATGGGATGCTTTTCGGAGTGTAATTTGTAGGGCTGCACATTGTAAAAATGATACACTGTGGCACACAAAATGAATATTTGATCAGAGCTGATCAGTATGATGAAGAAAGGAAAATAGGAAGGGAATTAGGCTAAAAGTTGACAGTGTTAAATGCCACTGTCATCTCTTGTTAAAAAACAGTTTTGTGTTGTACTTCATTAGCACCTTATTCATTTTGCATGACACTTAATAATTGACTGGGACTGGTAAGTTGAAAACACAGGGCTTAGTCAGATAATTTCCTCTGAAATATAAAATGAGGGCACTCAGTGAGCACAGTGCCGCACATCCTGCCATTCAGCTGACTCAGATATGTCACATTTATGTGTTAAGAAAAAGTTCTTCCCTTCTCTACAGATCTTTGTGCCAGCACTGCATTTTATCTAACTTATGAAAATGCTGTGGGACTTTTTGGGTATACAAAACATGCAGATGGAAGAACTCACTATTTCTAAATTATTCATGATGACTTTGACGACTTTGTCTTTATGTGACTGTTTTAAATAGCCAGTTATATTAATAATATTGCATTCCGGGTTAACCTTTCCTAATACAATAATTGCCATCAGAATGTGTATCTTTATGATCATTAGAGGGCAGTAGAGACCAAGAAAAAAGCTCAGCTGTAAATGACTGGAAGTGCCATTTTAGAGTTACTAATAATTCTTCTTTCTGAGACTTCTCTAAAACCATTTATCTTATCAATACAGATAATAACAGCAATCAGGACTTCCAACATTGTCCTGTTCAGTCACATGGAGATTCTTTTTTAAATCCACAAAAGGTGCAGACCTTATAACAGCGTCCACAAACAGAAAAATGCGAAAGGCAGTCAGAATGAGAGCTAGAGAGCAGGTTGGCAGCCCATTCAGCTTTGTTTTTATGTCCTCCTCGTGTGCATTGAATGACACTGTTATGATTGCCTGTAATGGTTTTTGCCAGTGATATATGAGAGAGGGATTCAGCTGCCCCAGACCATTCTCCACTTGGCCAAATATCACTCCTCTCCTGTAAATGGCTGCTGTCAGAGATGTTCTTGAGTATACATATGTGTGCATGAAAGAGTAGAAGTTTCTGCATGTGTGTTTGACGATGTGTGGGACTTGATACCAGATGGGCATGTTAATAAGAGCAAGCATTGCCCTCTAAGAGACTGGCAGCCCTTTGTTTCTGTGATTAGACTGTGCTGTTATGTGATTCCTTCCATAATCACCTCGTAAACCCCAGTCACCCTTCCTCCGGCTCTCCCGCTTCCTCTTTCTGTCCCTTTATGTCCCAGAATCTCTATCACGGCACCCACTTGCCTCTTGTCTCTTAATGTAGTGCATCCTCTCAACCTCCTGCCCTCAGTATGGAATGTCGTTGCACCTGGCCTATAAGCGTGAGCAATGAGTGAGAGGAAACTGTGGAGCATGTAGTGGCTCAGGGCACACGGTAGCCATTATGGGGCTAAAGCACTGCCAGCGTGCTTGATGAGGGGGAACAACGGAGCCTCGCCCTGGGACACTCCATTAAACTCCCCCTCTTTGTCTTTCTGTCTCTAGCTTATACGAACACACACAGACGCGCGCGCACACACACACACACACACACACACACATACCATATGTGTCTCTGGTGTGTTCCTGTACATGGCTAAAAGTCATGACTTTCATCTCGTTTTATAGAATAACCCATCACCTGGGCGATGGTATTAGCAGCCTAGCATTGCTCCATCCTTATTGCTCTTTCGTCAGCCTCCTTTGCCTTCTCATGAGCACCTCACAAGAAGCAATATATTTAGAACCTTTCTAATATGCAACAGGGGAAGAAACAGCCTTTAGCTATTTGAGGTTATTTTGGATCAAATCAAACAAAACTGCCAAGAGACCGAACTAAATACAAAGAAACATTTAAGGGCTTTTTGCTGTGTATGACAGTGAACTACACACATAAACCTCAGACAAAATACAAAATAAAATCAATTGAGCTTTGAGACAAGCTTAGAGTATCACCTTGTGGATATTGATCATGAATGATGCTTGTTTGCAAACAGTAAAGCTAGGATTGCTCACTTCAGCTCCCTCATTACACTGACAATATCATTTTTCAGCAGTGAGTTGGACATGTTTCCCACAATTTATCTAAATGAGAAATTGCCATGAAAATATGTCTCAACTATTTGAAACGTGTTCCAGCTAAAATTACCTGGTGGGGTTGAATGAATGTGTTGTTATTCACCTGGAGTAATTAGTATGCTCATGGGTTAATAAAAGTCTTTTGGTCCTACGTTGCCTTTGGAGTTGAAATATAACAAAGCACTTTTTAATGAGGGTATGCTAGTGTTATTGCTTTTTTATTGAACTCATCTTTCAATGTAAAACTTTTATTGAAAAACTTCTGCAGAGAATTTCTATATCTCTTTCTGAGCGGAATAATTGAGTTCGACCAAAGAGTATTCATAGATTTAAATTATAAAGGAAGAAACTTAACAAAAATAACTAGGGAGCACCTTTGGCCCAGGTTCTCTATTTTTTTTTATGCATGAATAGTCTCATTACTAGTAGTCTCAAGTCCTATACACTGTACCAACAGTGAAAAGATGAGCTCTGCTAATTTCCCACATCATGGGTTTAAAGTAGCCAATCACAATATCTTGGAGGTGAATATAGGGGTGCATGCTGAGTGGTTTCTAACTAGTCCTAGTTCTAGAGTTGCTAATTGCTCTTTTATCTGTTGTTTTTTAGTGGCATTCAGTAAGCTTGTCTTGGCATGCAGTATCTGATCATATTTTCATTACACACCTATATCTTAGGGGAAAGTTGCACCAAACACCAAAGCAGCTTCTTTCCTCAAGATACTGGTCACGTTGCTCAACCTGACAGGACATGCCACGTCGTGCCATGATTCAATTGCATATAGCCAAAGACTGTGATTAGGCTAATTATTGTACATTTTCAGTTTAAACCTGCAAATAAATAGTCTTATAAATTATAATAAATAAAATAAATGACATAAAACAGGCTTAAAGTATTTTGTTACAAACTACTATTAAATATGTATTTTAAACAAATTTAAATGAAATACCTGCTTCTGACCCTGCCCAAGCACACCTATCAGTGATACAGGGTTTGCCCCTACATTTCAACAGTGGTGTTAAGATACTCTTTAAGTTGGTAAGAATGTGGGTGAAATCTCGTCCTCTGCTGTAACATGACAACACAAGCGTTGTGTTTTCTGCCCCCTGACCAATCTATATCCATGTTCATTAAGCACTGGCCTAGTTCACCAACTCTTAAAGAAAAAGTTCTGGGTCATAGGCCTACTTGATTTGACTTGATATGGGGAACCCCATAACTTACTGCTCCAGCCATAAGTCCTTAAGTGGGTTTCTGAGAGCTGAGACTAGTCTGTGAGAAGCCCACAGAAAAAAAACAATGAGCTAAAAGGTGCAAAATACAGGGTGAAAATAACACATTACATTGTGGCCTACTCTCTGTTACAAATAAAAAAATATAGGAATTTTACTTGTATGTAACTATTTCTTTTATTTTAACCCTTTTTGTACTCAATGTTAAGTCATAAGGCAGAAAAACTCCAAGTCTGCATCAGAGAAGAATTAGCTGCTGGTGTGGTTCTCAGCAGACAGTGAAAAGAAAAGATGTTACATGCACTGGTGCAGGCTAGGGGTAACTTGTTAGACATAGGGATCAAGGGCCATGGTCGCACTAGGCTAGCTAGTTTAATAGTAGGCTACAAAAAACGTACAACAATTCAATAAAATTATGGATGGCGTCAATATGGGTTATGGCTAAGATTAACATTACCTAGACACATAGGTAAAAATGCACCACCCCATGTGCACGAAAAGTGACTGAAATCAAACATCGCAGTGTTGCATGACAAACAGGTGCATGCTGGGTCAACTAACATTAACCTAAATGCTGAAATTGTCATGCTGGATAATAATCCGAGTTACAGTGTGACCACAGAGCCCCATTCACTCTCCAAAGTTGTAGAAAAGTTTGCGTAGCACAGCTGGACCAGAGGCTTAGTGGGAGCTGAGAATTTGAACCTAAATGTTGCGCATATTGAGGAGGCCTACAAGTCTTGACAGGGGAGTACAACAACACGCTTCTGACCACTGCATTGCCTTGCAAAGTCGCGTTGTGTGAGCACATACATGTGCAAAAACTGTGCAGGTTTTTTGTTGCTGTTGAGTTTTAATCGTAAAAATTGATTTCTGTCTTGGTGATGTTTTATCTTGCTTAATTTCTGTAGGCTAATGCATGTTGCACCTGCTGCGGTCTGAGTTGGTTAGGATATAAGGGCTTTGTCGTTCAGTACTTGATTATGTTTATGTTGCTCTAATGTATATAACATCTTATGGCAAGATGTTACATTCTTCTCTCTTACATTTGCTTTAATCAGTCATACAAGCAATGCTTTTTTCATATTCTGTGCCTACTTGTGTACTGCCTTTGAATAAAAAAAAACAGCATAGTGTAACAGGGGTTCAAATAAAAAAAAGATTATGATCTCCATCCTGTCAGCATGGACAGACATCTAAAATGCAAATTGCATTGAATCATATTCAAATGCATCTCTGTAAACCGCAACAACAGATGAGACATGAAAGCTAGAACAAATTCTCAATTCAATATGCTGGACAGCTCACATTTCTCCTGAGGTGACAACCTCAATATGATGCTCATACATCTGTGATCCAAACGGCATTTGGCATGCAGAATTGACATTTCATGAAAATCAGTTAGGTCTGTATGGAGTACGAAGTAACATATCCAGAACAAAAATAGCCAGGCAGGAAAATGTGCTTTCTTTGTGCTGTTAATCATCATCAGATGGGGTTATTGATTTGATGCTGGAACAGTGTTTGGTGTGTGTACCTGTGTTTGTGTGTTGAGGTTAAATTCCTGTGCTTACACTGGGACTGTGCACTAATTGCGTGTGATAAGGAGATATACATGTGTTCTGCGAGAGCTGGGAGAACGTAGAGGACATCAAAGGACATCAGTGTGTTCTTGCAGGCCTTATCGTCACGCTGTGTTTCATTCTAAGCGAACAGTGCTTTAACAAAATTCCCACCATCTACCGACACAAGCTGTTTCTCTTGTCATAAATAATAAAAAAGCAAACTGATTGTCGATAAATCAGACTACTTTAAGTTACTGGTATAAACTGGCTTGTTGAAAGCATTAGAAATATGTGTGACCAAACAGACCAAAAGCTAAATGTTCTTCCTTTGCTTTCCTTGCTAAACTTTATATACAATGATTACTCTCTAGAGAAAACACATGATGCAATGTTGACCATAGCTGGGTAATAAAACCACAAGAAAGAGTAGAGGTACTATCTCAATTCCTCCTCCCTCACTTACGCGCTCACTGACAGTCCTTTCTATTCACATCTAAATAATTCTCCTTCATGAGTCCACCTGAGTGTGGATGGGTTGCTTTGGGAGCACCCAGCTTGACTCTGAGTTTCTCTACTCATGGAATATTAACTCCGGGTTAAGAGCAGCAGAACTGTTGATCCTGACCATGGCTTTGAGAGTGCAGCATTTAAAGCAGCATGACATGACAGGCATGTTAGCAAGGTTCCACATAAAAGGACTCAGTGGAATTTGCATTGTAAAGCACTGCTAGTAGCTCTCTTCTAAATAAAGGGGAGTGAATCTGCATTTGGCACATCACACTGACAGCTCTAGGTGAGACAGGCAGCTTCCTGTACTGTGTGTGTGTGTGTGTGTGTGTGTGTGTGTGTAAGAGAGAGGAGGGGAGGGCCAGAGAGGTGCTCCCTCAGCATCTGCTGGCTCAACATCCTCAGGTCTGTAATGAGGGTCTCTACACAGAGCTCCCTTCACACCCCTGTTAAAGACATAACAAATATGGTGGAATAGCTGGTTTCTGTTGTTCTTACCACGACATTGTCTTTGATGTAATGTCTGTGGGAGAGAGAAGAGAAAAACATTCATTGTTAAATCTGTGATTACAACCGACAGATCATGTGGGCACTCTGTGATGCAAGACAGGACAAACAGTTTGGGGATTGCCTGGCTAATTGGGATTGTGTAACATTACAGCCTAAAAGGGCTTGTCATATCACTTCAGATTTTTTATATTTTTTCCTTTGTTCAAAAGACCTGAGCGTGACCTGAGTTTTGTTTTGCTTGTGAAGCTACCTCCCTTCATTTGGCTGTTCATATTCTTTTAACTATGACCTGTAATTCCCATAACTAAACACTAAAAGAATGGGCAGTGTGAATGGCAGAACATGAGTAGTGATGAAGAGGAAGAGAAGCCTCTTAGGGCTATTTATTCTGAGTCTAATAAATTCCAATGGTTCCAAAAGATTTATGCAAATTTCAATCACTTGCATCGTTCAAGCTGTTTCATGCGTATTTGCTTTTGTCAAACATATCAAAAATATCAATTACAATTTGTTTGCTGCAATGCTCCATTTCAAATGTTTTCCTTTTTATATTAACCCACACTCAGCAAATTATACATGGAATTTAGTGTTTAAATTTAATATTAAGCGTATTTAGGACCCCGCAAGGACTTGCTTGACCGCAAGGACTCCATTCCTCAGCTGGTCTATTAGGCATCATAGGGTGTTCCTTATCTTCTTGCCTCATTAGCAAAGCATTCACTGCAGGTTAATTATTGTTGTTGATGAGTATCTGTTCTCAGGACTGTTTAACTTTTATAGTTCCAAGATTATCTGAGTCTGTCACCTGCCATTGCCCACGGAGCAGGTTCTTGTGTGTGATTGACAGACTATTCTATACCATCTGTCTAGTCTCTAATGTTTTAGCACGTAGTTACTATGGCCCTTCAAGGACAAAACACATCCAGAAGCAAAAACACACATTAAGCAAAAGTGTTCAAAATGCTGCAAATACAAAATACAACACAAGAGTGAAGTACCAAATTACATTAGACAGGTGAAAAGAACATTAAGAACAATACAATCCACATTGCGTACTGGTCCTGCATTGTGGCAAACATCAAAATATAGAAAAATAATTATTTACTATTAACATAATTATATTTTAACAATAAAACTGCTATACTTGATTCGATTGAATGCACGTAAAATAACTGGCTTAAAGTTTATAATCTCTCTTACGCCCTATTAGAAACAATATGTTGTCATCTACTGTAGCTAATTGCCATGGTTACTGAAATAAAGTACTGGTTAATCCTGATTGTGAACCGGGTTTGACATCAACATGTCAACCTTAGCTGGGCTTTTTTAAATTTTTAGTTAGCTGAGTAATTTATTCATTACTTTTTTTTTTCGGAGCACAACTTTGCAGTCAGTTAGCTTGAAGAACTCGCATGTTTCCATTCCGTTATGAAACATGTTTAGTGATTTAATTGCAGCTCTATATGTCAGTAAAGAGGTCCAATGAGGCTTGCCAGTATAGTATACCATTAATAAAAGCGAATGTCTCTGTGTGGAATTCTGGATAAATAATAGTCCCATAAGAATTTAAATTCAAATGTATTGGACTATTATTCAGTCTTTGTGAATGTAACATAAGTGTAAGTTCCTTTTTTTAGTGTGTGTGTATGTGTGTCTGTCAGCGAGGGACAAAATCTCTCCTACTTGTTCTTCTTCTATCTATCTGTGCTCTCATTCCTCTTTGTATCTCTATCTGAACACAACCAAACTCACCAGTCCATGAGTGTTTTAGTTTATTCACACGCACACTAGCGCACACTCATGCGCACACTCACCTTAAAGAAGGCTATCAGCCCAATGTGGCCAAAAGTGTATTACTGTGTTTTTCTCCCTAATCTGAACCATCTGGCAATTGTAAGGACTACTGCTGTGGCAGAGTGGCTTGTAGACAATTTACAACTTTGTGCATTAGACATGGTTAAATACACCAGGGTGTAGATGTGAGCTGCAGTCCGCAGGATAAATGATGACTGCAGGCTATTCTTAGATGGATTAAGAAACAGTCATTTTTGTGGCAGTTGATGTCTTAGCTGCAGACACAGAGTAGACCAGGGTCACAGGGCCTTAATTTCACCCTTTTAGTCAAACTCTAGGAATCTGAACCAACCCTAGATGGAAAACGTTACGTAAAGAGAGGCATTGTAAGAGTAAGAGGTGAAATAGTTTAGAGCGTGTTAATAGAATCGGCATATGTTGTCCAGACATTTTAATACAGCAAAGTTATAATTTGTTCTACTCGTGTAGTCTAATTATTAACCACAATCATTTCTATTACATTCTGAACCTTATCTTATGGCAGCATTAATAGACCAGAAAATTAACTCGCTATATGAGAGGGCAGTTGAATGTACAGTATGGATAGTATAGCAGCTACCAATTAAATGAATAACATTGTTTTTATTTTATTATTATTATTATTATTATTAGCAGTAGTTGTAGTTGTGCTTTTGTTCTTATTACCATTACAGTACTTTACTCCATGTCACAGTCGACATTTGATCTAATAAATAATTTCACTCTAAATTGCTTAACCTGAATGTATGTGAAGAGTTCATTCTTTTTACTCTGGATAGAAAAAATGGAAATGTATTGAAATGTAGTGTTTTTAATAAAAAACAAATCTAAATAAAACAAAATCCAACAAATCAAAATTCCGAGTGAAACATAATATAATCTGGGCCACGCAGGATTCAAGAGGTCCTTGTTTACTGTAAATTGTGTTACATTGTTCCCTCATCAAGGAAACACAAAAACTTTGGAGTACTGAAAGACAAAGTCTGTATTTTTCTGTGAAAAGGGGGGAAGAAATATGCTTAATTATGTGGCAACTAAACTGTAGGAGGTCAACATCCTTTAATCTCTCCAGGCTAGTGGTCACATCACTGATTACCGAAGTGCAGCTGGTTCAAAGTATTGTAATGAAACTGCTTTTGATCTAAACAAATGATCTGCTTAGTGAGAAAACTTAGAATAAAACCAAGCCTGCCTTCATCCACTCTTATCACCTCAGTTATTCTCCCTACTAACCTAATGACTGTGGGTTCCCACACACACACACACACACACACACACACACACACACACACACACACACACACACACACACACACACACACACACACACACACTCCAATTAGTTCCTTTAACACATTTTGTTTTGCCCCTTGACCCCTTTCCCTCCTACCTAATAAAAACTGCGCGACCTAGCAGATATATAAAATCTGATCAGAGGTCAAAAAGCAAAACAGTCTAGTGTGCGAGGACTTTTACAGCGAGCAGCGAGAATGATTAAATCAGCAAAACTAAAATTAGGCTGAGAGATTACAGAATGAAATATCTACAGAACCTCATTTCATTTCTCATGATGTCGTGGACACACTTCAAAAAATCTTGTATTCACACTTGCCAAACGCATTTCAAAATATTTAAATGTAAAATATCACACTGCGTTGGCACTTTTACTTACATGTAGCCCTGAAAAAAAGCTGTAGCAAAGCTAGGTACAAGTAATGAGACTTGTTTTGAGAGTTAGGCTACTCTATTGTGTTGGACTATTTTATTCTCTATTATCTTAGACTATAACCCGGCTCTTCTCTCTGTTGCCCAGATCATCTTCAGTTCTGCTGAGATTCATTCCAAGCTGTGTGCTGACAGGCCAAGTGCACCGTGATACTGATAAAAGGTGTTTTCCCTCCAGATGTTATGTGTGAGGAGGTAAGGGGAAAGTCGCAAATTACATTCTTTCATTCTTTGCTTCTGTCTCTACACAGCTGGGTAAGTGGAAAATAGGAGTCATTCTGAAATATTTATATAGGCCTGCTGTGTTACCATACATTACCCCCTTTTGAGCATATACAAATATGTTATGAAAGATTTCTACATTTCTCCCACCCCAACTTAGATGCATGCAAACATGCTTTATTAGTACATATCCATTGTAAAACATGCTAATGAAGGCACAGGTAAAAAGTGTGCACGTGTGGTCAGTAGAACACTAGTAAGGCCTTGGTTTTCTGTCATAAATAACAGATGTCATGGCGTAAGCAAAGTCAATTATTTATTAGCCTGAATGTCTTGAAAATGGGGCGAGGCAAAGGTTTAATTTTAGCCCATTTTAATTTGCATTGTGAATGGGAGTTTTCCGAACAGCCAAACCTCATTAGGAAACGCAATGATGACTCACTGTGGAAAGAGAGAGCCACAGAGACAGACAGAAATTCAAACTGGTGCTATATTTTACTGGTGTTCCTGCTGCTGCATAGGAACGATCAGTGACGCCCTTCGACAGTGAATTAACATTTTATTTTGAAAGCTTTCCTGTTATCACACTTTGATGGTCATCAAGATCTAGCTTGTGAACTGAAGCATTGAAGCATAGCAGGACTAATAAGAATACTATAACACAGTAATACAGTTCATAAGGAATTTATTTAACAGTAACTACTTAATCCAACTAAAGCTAATTGTTCAATTAGCTTCAAGGGTTCAATGATTGACAATGCTGAAAAATGGGCAAGTCTAGCTAGCAACAGTGACAGGGTATTGTGGCGCTCTAAGTTCCCTTTCCACCTAAAGGCTTTGCAAACCCATAGTACATCCATACAAGTGAATGCACTTATTTTGGCTCATTAGAGCTCCTCTCAGAAATACGTGGGCATATACAGATTGAAAACAATTGACATCTTCTCTGTCCTGTTAGCGTTGTTACATGAGCTATGGTTGGACAAATTACTCTTTTATCATTATTATTGGTAGATGGAGTTTAGCAACCTAACATTATTCCCGTCATAGCTCCACCTACCTTTAACCTTAGCATAGGGCTTATTTGCCAGATTACAAATACCAGTGAGGGTGTACATGGCTGTTAATAAATCCATTCTCACTTTTAACAAAAAAAAATGAATCAACCACTTCACATCTGTGTCTGTAGTGGTTATTAGGTTAATCACTAATTAACTATTTGTACAGTTAAGGAAATGACTAAAAAAGTATTTTGTGTGAAACGTCAGCATATATTAGTGTTTTTTTCTCAACAAATTGTACAATTTACATGTGATGTTTGTTTACTTGGAGACATTGGTCACCTGCATGAAATCTCCATACAGCCTCCATGCTTGAATGAAACTGTTAACTCATATTCTTTCAGACTGAACGCTTCCCATTACTTAACACTCTGATAAACAGTGAATTCATCAAATTCATTGCCTCCTGTTGCTATTTTCCAAACTACTGTAGCTGTCATGTACTTTTGAGGAGCACAGGCGCCATTTGATTGGCCAAAAGGGTTCTCTGACAACTGAACAGTGACCGCCCCTGGCTCTACAGGTAACCTACATATTAGTTTTGCTTCATATTTAAAATCTATACCTTCATAGTTAAATAGCAGGCTACATCCTGGAGCTTATTAAATTATAGAGTAACTGTCTCACTGTTGCCATTGGCTGCTACTTCATCACACCATCATAGCTTGAAGACCGTTGAAGACTGCCAGCTTGGATTTTTAATGTTGTATCTCCCAAAACAACCTTGTGTTGTGTGTATGCATGTAATGTTGGTACACATCCAAAAATAGATAATTATACCCTCAAAAACAGGAGAATGGGTTTTCTGTAAAGAGGACATCTGTAAAAATGGGTTAGATAAACATCTCAAAGCCAACGTCCTGAATGAATTTTATATAGACATTCAAGGTCCATAGAGGATGAATCTAAACTACTTTGGTGATCCCCTGACTCTCGCTCTGGTACCACCATGAAGTTGACATATGTGGTTTTGAGTGGGATCTCTAAATAACTGTTGGATGGATTGCTGTGCAATTTGGTACAAGCATTCATGTTTATGATTAACTGTAATAACTTTGTTGATCCTCTGGTTTTTCATTTAGTGGACTCAAAGATTGCTATGGACCCCGAGTACAGACTAGCTAGAGAGAGTAGATTAAGTGTACTTCTTTGTTTATTCTCTTTTCAAAATAATTGTAACTCCATTAATTGCTCAACCCCTCAGCCTGTTTCTATTTTCCATAGACCCTGTACACTGCACTGTAACTTTTATTATATTTTAATGTGTATTTTTCAATTTCCCTATGTTGCTTTTAAACTTTTTTTTATATTTCCCTGTTGCTTTTATGTTTTATGTAAAGCACTTTGAATTACCTTGTTGTTGAAATGTGCTATACAAATAAACTTGCCTTGCCTTGCCTTACCTTAGTACCACCATCAAGTCAAACATCTCATTTGTCCTCTTGTTTATGACCAAATACCTGCAAAACTAATGACATCCTCAGGTGAACTTTGTATTTTTGCACTAATTAGCATATATTAGCATGCTTATTTGCTAAACTAAGATTCTGAGAATTCTGACTCTTAATTACATTTGTGTATTCCATTAAATTAATTTGTAGCTCAGATGTATACTTATGGCACATATGACCAATTTAGTCTTATTCTTTCAGCTGCTGTGTGTCAGCTTTTCGACAATAAAAGCTACGGACTCAATGTTCAACACAGTTTCGAGAACTTCTCGTCACTTTAAAAATCTTATTAATTTATTTAAGGCACTCTATGTTCCAAACATCGTTCCAAATTCACTTAAAGCAATCAATAGCAAAGGATGAGGTGGTACATGACCAGTATCTATTATATTAGAAAGAAATGCAACCTAAAGTTCAAATTCATATTAAAGTTAACTTGAATACCAAGATATATGCTCAAAATATTTTGCCTCACATAAAATGACACCGTTTCTTTTAACGGCTGCGTCAGGGTGTGTGAAATGGACTTGAGCAAATAAATAAATAAAAATATAATTCAAAGTGGTAAGTTGGCATACTGTCATACTTACAAGTACAACAAGGCTTTAGTGTTTCACTTTGTCTCTGATATCAGTATACAAAAGCATCTCCTCATCACCCAGTGTACAGGATATTCTACAAATGGTGACGCTATTGTCCAAGATAACTGATTGGTCAGTAGGCAGTGCTTTTATAGCGTTGATCTTTTATCTCAAACATATGTACACTAGTAAGAAGTGAAGTAAGAACTACCGTCATAGGACTGAAAACCCAGGGTAAACCTGAAGTTAACCCTCTAATGTCAAATCCTGTTTCGTGGTACAGACTCCTGCTGTCCTATGTTTGGACCGTCCCTTTTCCTGTGCTCCACGCTTGGAATCTTGTGACAGATCTGTAGCTCTTGAGGCCCTGCTCTGCTCAAAAGGAAAGAAACAAATACATTTCATATTCCCAGTGGTGCACACAACCATGCTCACATCAATTGTGCCCACACATGTGTGAAATTAAAGCTATCACGACCTTACATCTGACTGAGAATGCTATTTCTCTTGATAAAACATTTCGGCTGCAGAAGTATCAGTGAGGACACATTTTCCTGCTTTTATGGCCAGCATGTCACAAGGATAATAGCAACAAAATGCATCTACATGCACTGTAGGTGGTGTCAACACATAGAAATGGAGGGTGAGCCAGTGTGTGTGTGTGTGTGTGTGTGTGTGTGTGTGTGAGCTTATATGTGTATCCATATTCATTAGAAGTACGGAGGAGAATCCAATAACGATTGTGTCAGTTGAGATTAAAGAGATTGACCTTTGGTGACTTCAAATGGTGCAGTGGTGTGTGTGGGTGTGAGGGCGTGTGTGAGTGGGGGTTTGATGGTGAAGTAGAGGAGGAAAGAAAATGTAAGGAGGGAAAGAGGGTAAAAAGAAAGACAAGAATGTAATTTCATCCATTGTTACTATATAAATCTTGATTAGTTCAGCTTAATAAAAAAATGGAAACAATAATGGAAAATTAAATATTCTTTTACAAGTAGATATTCTTCCACAAACTCTGTGTACAACAATTATCACATTATTTATCTGTTTATCTGAGATTTATCTAATATATCATGTATCAAATGTCATGTATCCATAGTTGTTTAAAATATCAACTTTGGAAATTCTGCTGCGACATTGATTTTTAAACCTTTTCCTGTGTTCTCCATAAACACAGTTGGGGAAAGTGAGCCTATTCTGGGAACAGTTAATGCTTGGATCACACACAGAGAATGTCGGAATGACATTTCTTTTCCATCAGAGGCACTCTGGCACTCACAAAATCAAGGAGTCTGTATGTTTGTCTGAGTCAGTTAAGAGGGTGGAACAGGGTGGTAGTCATTATTTTGAAAGACAGAAATGGGAAACCTTTTTCTCTACAGGGTGATTTTAGTGAGTAGGCCTAACTATACTTACATGCTCCTCTTGGTGCACTGGCACACCTGCAGTAACAACTTGTGCTAGTGCCATTAGATCCTATGTCTGCTCGTGAGATGATTTCTAGAGTGTCTGTTTCATTTTATCGAATTCATGAATGGCACTGGTTGCCACACATAAACAGAATGTCTCTGCCGTATGCATTAAGCTCGAGCTGACTCTCTTGTGACCTTTACCTGCACTGCTCCACTGTTGCAGAGTGAAAGTGACTGGTAAGAATCAATGGTCTCCTCTCATCACGCACACCCACTGCCACGACCATCGCGCTGATGTTGTGGGGACATGAAGTCAGCGCTTGTCCCCTGGCATCCTCCAGTAGCCGGTGTGTCCTCTGTCAGACAGCCTGACATTCAGCAAAGCAGTAACTCATCGATCCACATACAGCAGGAGAGAGAAAGAGAGAGAGACACACCATGAAAGAGATGTGGGGTGGTGGTGGTTGTGGAGGAGGGAGAAGATACGCTGCAGGGCTGATGGAATGATAGCTATCTGGAGCAATAGATAGCATCAGAGAGTTGATAGAGCATTATCAGGAAGAGAGTGGGGGTGAAGAGGCGCTGGAAAGCTGACTGACTGATTGACTGGTGAAAGTGGGATAGCCTGCCACTGAGCTGACAGGAACTCTGTCAGCTCTGAACAAAGTACTCTGCTGGTTTGGTCAGAACTACTGGGTACTCTGAAATGGTGAGGGCTTTTTTTAAACCTCTGTGATACCTTCTGTCGGTGGTCTGCACTGTGTGTATACATGCCAGGCATCTAAATCTCTGAGGTACTGTGAAGGTTATGTTGTGTCAGACTTCAAACTTAAAGGCACCCTGTGGAGTTTTCTTGTAAACAAACAGGTATATTTATAGGCAGTGTATCTCAGCACGAGGAACTGTGTGCATCCTTCAGGCCTAAATGCGTTGAATGCATTTCTTTGCTTTGGTTTTTCCCAATGCATCTCACCGTCTTTCTCAATGGATGGAGTTTGCTCAAGGCTGACTTTGACTGTTGTCAGGTCGCTGTGTTTTAGACTACACGACTTGCTGTCTTGTAACAGGAGTCTTGAGGTCATTGTGGCGTTCTGATCAGCAACAGGCGGTAGGTCACATACCACACGAGCTGACAACGACTCTGTCACTCGACGACTGTTTTGTCATAAAAACACACGAGAAAAGTTACCTGGAAATGATGTGAAACTACACACGAAACAGGAGTTGTTTTACTATTATAAAGATAAAAATTATAAAGAAGCTGTCATAGAGATAGCTTAGTTGTCATTACGTGGTTATGGAACTTTGTTCATGTGATTAAAGGTGTTCATCAGGTGATGTCACTGTTGTGTTTACATTGTTTACCAGTCTTTTTCTTTGTCACCTTTTGCGTTCCTATGTTTTTGTGGTTACTGCCACAAACCACCAATTCAGGCTTATATTTTTGTGACCTGAATTTACCTTTGGTAGTCCCCATAGCCCTCCTCCACTTATTTTTAATGGCTTGTTTGCGCAAAACATTTGTGGTGAAAGGAGCCAAACTGCATCAACCACATTCTGTATGTCATCATGCATGTGCTTGTTGATATAAACGTTGACCTCATGAAAATACTATACATAGTGGCACCAAAGGTCAAATCCTTCCCAAGTTAGCTTTAAGTACACAAGATGGGAATGTAGAACAATGTCTAAAAAAAAAAAATTGTGCCACTATACCAGACATTTTGACACTGATATAATACATAGTACATTATATGAACAATGGTGCAGAAATAGAATATCTGTGTGTGCATGCATGACTTTTCCTAAAACTGTCTTTTCAGTGATGGTTGGGGCATGTGCTGAATACCTGTGGGTGCAGCCAGTAGCGAGGCATAACAAAAGCACCAGTAGTGGAAAACAATCAGAACCAAAACAACAGTGAATCTGAGTTTGCATCTGGTGAACCTGAATCTGAATTTCAGTGAAAATCCCTTATCTATCAGTCATACAGTGTGTGACGTGTGCAGGTTCGGACTGGCAGTTTCACTTGGGGAAACCAAAATAGAGTTATGCCAAATGAATACGTCTTTAAAAAAATTGATTTCTGGGTTAACCTGTAGTAGGTATTGTCCTTACAGTCTCTGTATATCTTTGTCACTGACACAGATCCCTCTTTCTACACACACACACACACACACACACACACACACACACACACACACACACACACACACACACACACACACACACACACACACCTCCTATGGTTTTTCTTTACAGTATTAGGGCTATCTTATTGTATTTGCCTTGATATTTTATGTATCCTGTTGTTACAATATTTTTCATCATGCTGGTTTTGGTTATAATTTAGAGTGTGTTATCCACTCACTCGTGTCTTTGCTTGTCGCCTTGATCTCTTTTTATTGTTGTTTTCTCTGTTTGTTGTTTGAGATGTTTTTAGACGCCCTTTGGGTTTGTGTCTCCCACACACTTCTTATTGATTACATCTCCCCCTCAATAGTTTTTATCATCATGATTTAGAACTGTTTTTCTGCTCCTGTCATTTCTCACTGCACAAATATGCTAAACTTCACCATTCTAGTATATGTGTTCCATAATGTTTTTACACCAGCTTCATTTTCAAAACAAATGTTAGAAAAGGTATTTAACTATAAACCTACAGTACAATACATGTTTAAAATATATTGCTATGGTTTTTAAAAATTATATAGACATTTTATTTTTCTATATCTTGCCTGTTCATCAGACTGTATAGCTCTCTTTCCATTTGATCTGAGCTAAAACTATGTTCTTGTCATCCTTTTTTGGTTCGCTTCCAGACAGGGTGCTGCTAATGACTGCTACTGGTTCTGTTCACAATCATCCGGGATGATTAGGACTTTGACCTTTTAGCAGAGCCAGATAATTCAGAGCTTAGTGATTTTTATCCCTCTCTAAATTCAGAGAGAGAGAGAGACAGAGAGAGAGAGAGAGGGAGGGAGCGTAGAGAGGGAGAGAGAGATTCGGGCTTATCAAAAGGAAGAGGGAGCAGATCAGAGAAGCAAGGTGTAGAGGAGAGGATGAGGAGAGAAATGAAGAGACGTGGAGGCACAGATGAAGGGGGAAGGATCACACTGTGCTACTTACCCTGGAGGCACTGACATTATCTAGAAGAGACAGGCATCACGGAGAGGGAGGGCACAGGGAAAAGTGGAATAAAGAGGAGTAAAATGTAGCTTCTGACGTTTTTCAGAAACACCTGACATTTACCTGGTTTTCTTGTGTTTGGGCTAGACAACTGGAGTCCAGTAAAGGCCACCAGTCCTCTCACTGCAGCAGGGATGTCGCCCTCCTGCTGGGTTCACTCCATTTTCATCAGGGCTGAAAACAGCCTTTACAATATACTGAGCTGGTCAATCAATGTAATGAGCAGGATGAAAAAATGTGTTGTTTGTCAGGCCCAGATGAATCAATTCCCGATCCTAACAATTTCTGCTAATACACAAGAATTGCGTGATTGACATTAGCTGGAGAATAGAAAGCTATTTCATAAACGATGCAAGGAATACGAAGACATATTGATGAAAGGTCTCACGTCATCAAGTGTGATGTGGTTCCACTAAGCTAATTAGTGACTTTTCCTGGTAAGGCCTAATGAAGTGGAGGTTATGTCAGATAACATTCACATTTCCAAAAACTGGGAGCAGTCTGAGTGGAGAAATGATAATATAGTAAACGGCAGAAAATATCAAAATACACAGTAAGGAAATGTGGGGGACTCAGGTGAACTAATATTTTTTGCAATGTCGACATTTTTTACCAACATTCATGGTCCCCAGAGGATGAATCTTATTGACTCTGATCCCGACATTACATCTACCACCATCAGTTGGTTTACAGTTTTAGTGTTTAGTGAAATTGAAAATCATCTTGACAACTATTGGATGGATTGCTTTGAAAGTAATAGTAATACAGATAGTCATGTCAATGCCAAGATGATGACTCCAAATGACTTTAGTGATCCTCTGATGACTAAATACCTGCAAAACTAATGACATTCCCATCAGGCTTAGCTGTATTGTGGAGCCACTAGCATGGCTGTAGACTCTAGGTCTTGTTTCACTGTAAAAACAGAACTTTTATAATTGTAAAAGAAACAACATTTTAAAAGTAATAAAAATATTTTATAAAATTAGATATCATCCTAAGTAAGCTTTATGAAGCTGAAGTAAGAATTTAGAAAAAGCATGTTAAGGCTTACTGTCTAAGCTTGCCTTGTGAAATAGCCCCAGATCATTATCATATTTCCAACCAATGATGTTCTCAAGCCTTTGCTCATCCAGCTGCTCATGTGGAAAACCTGTTGGCTTTGCAGTAATTTTTCCTGTTCATTATAGAAAATTGCATCATTACAAACCAAATGCGAGCAGGAAAGTTATTTCAACTTATGTGAAGGTAAATCATTAAATGCATGGTGAAGTTGAGAGACAGCCACCCGTTGACCCCCAAATCAGTGGCAATCCAGCTCAAATTCACATAACCCTTTTATTATAAACAGCCACAGTCCATCCCCCAATTAACCATCCGTTTAGGTCTACTAAGTCAGCACTTTGGATGGATCTGTGGAGGAAAGCAGCTTTACCTCGACTTGCTGGCGCAAGTATCATTTCATCATGATTAAAACTCAATGGTTTGAGACCTTGTCAGATGCCACACAATTAGCCTATATGGCAAACTGCCAAACCTGCAGCATGTGTATGTGTCTGCGTGGGCACGAGCAATTGTGCATGAAAGCGTGTCTCCCATAAGGAGAGCCTGCACTCTGCAGATAAATGCTGATTATCAATCTCAGCTGTCAATGAGAGAAGCAAAACATAGAAAATGGTGGAAAGGAATTTCTGAAGAATCGTCAGGAAGGGACCCGAGGTCAAGTCCTCGAGGGGACAATGGAGTGGGAGATTGGCCGGAAATTCAGAGCAGCGGGGGTAGTATTGCATTAGCTCTACCGCACTGTTGGCGAAAAAAGAACTGAGCCAGAAGCTCTCGATCTAATGGTCAGTTTCCGTTCACTGTAACAAATTGCTTATTGCTTACATTTTATAGTAGCTTATTGTTTTGTCAGTTTACAAAGGTTAACTGTAAATCGCAATGCATTATGGGCACAAAATAATTACAGTTGTTGACGGCATTTTTCCACAGTAACATAGGCAAACTGCATTTTAACTGTAGATAATAGATATTACAGATAAATGCTATTGACATCAGACTACGTTGCAAAAGGCGGTTTGAAAGAGGAGTTCTTCCTGAGAGTGGGTGGAGCTAGACTCTCAACACAGTGTGCAGAATTCCATGATGCATTTGTTAAAAATTGCTAATAACTTTTTATTTGTTTGAAATACAAAAGTTATTTTATGATTTATGTTTGTTGTTTTTAAACGTGTCTGCTTAGAATATAGTGGTTTTTGTTGGTAATCATTTGGTGGTTTTGAAACCAGGAGTGAAGGGGCTGTTTCAGCTGCACTTCCTTTTTTCATGAAGGTTGTTATCATAGACTGCATATCAAAAGGTTGTTAACTCTCGTTAGCTTGTGTGGCTGTGTGTACAAGGAGCTGATATAGTAAAAAACTAAATTTTATATGTATATTTACATTAGTGATGGCAAGTTTGAATCTTTTGACAGACTCGTTCATTCAAATCTCGTTCATTAAAATGAACTAATCTTTTTTTGAGTCATTTCGTTCATTTGAACTAGGCTGGTTATTGCGGCGCTGCAGCCGTCTAGTGGGCGATTAAAAAACAGCGCTGTTCTCAAACACGGAAGGCTACCTGGCTTGCTTTATTTGACAAAGTATAATGCACAAATTCACCTCTTGATTACTGTATATCATCATTATATAAACCCCCCTGGGCCCACAACCAAATTCAAACCATGTAAAAACCACAGAAATATGTTGTCAATATGTAATCACCACTACTCCGGCTAAATCCTTCCATTTTAACAATATTTCCTGAGTATATAACCAGACCAGCCATACAAAGACTTATGTATATAATTATCATTATCTCTAAAGTGCTCATTCATACAGTAGCCTAACGTCCTTATCCATAGTAAAATATTAATATCAGATTTGCAGTAAATATATTGAAGTAATAAGCTTGATACACTATATGAATAAACACACTCTTATTAAAATTCAACCAATTTAATAATAATCTGGATCAAGCCACCAAGTTCTTAAAGAACTCCAGCACAGAGAGAGGAACAGAGAAATAAACACATATAAACGCAGCAGTTTGGCAGGTCTTGACGCAGAATGGGCCACATGAGCACATCGCTCTCAAACACGGCCAGGTTGTTCACCAGTCACGAGCTGTAAAACAACGGCACGGCTCTGTTTGTTAATACAAAGGAAAAGTTACGTTGCGTTCTCTAGCGGACCTGGATCAGCTGTTCGCTGTTTACAGGGCTAGCGCTAGTGTTGCTATGTGGCTGTGTTTGTTTGGGAGAGGAGACGATCTCTGTGGTAATTCAGCTCCTGGTAGAACTCTGTCTGGGCTCTGAAGTGGACCCAGAACAACTCTGATCAGCTGTTGGCAGTAAACACTAAAAGTTACAGTGCGGCTGTGTTAAAACTATAACTTAGCACAACATAACTGCACTGTAATAACGTTATGCTTTATTAAATGTAACAAAATTATCAAAACAGATATTAGATATATGTCAGTCCAGTGACTGTTACCTGACAACAGACTTGCCTTTCATTCCCCGGTGCTGGCAGTAAGTCAGCCTGACGAGTGAAGACAGACTCCAAGGAGGACCCATGTGAGCGCTGAACGATTAGTTGATTCCTGTTCCACAGTAGCCGAGATGTCACGTGAAAAATTAACGTGACATGGGAGGCAACACTAATTTACATCAAGTTCACACTATACAATTTCAACTACATAATTTTGATAAATGTTTTGTTGCAGATCTGATTAGAGTTTTATTTAAAGGTGATGATAATCTAATAGTTTATTGGGTAAAAAAAACAACTGTAAAAATAATTCTAAAGCAACAGATTGTATTGTGACATTTTAACATTTTAACTCTAGTTGCCAGGTAATTTATGTAATTTGAACAGAATACAAAATAATGTTGTAAATTAGATTACAATTTATTGATTTTTTTATTCTAAAAACAACAGTAAATTGCTGTAATTTATATACAGAAAACACCTGTAAAATATATCCTGGAATATACTGTAATTTCTTTTACAGTATTTAGCAGCATTTTTACAGGACATTATTGGCAACTTTTTTGCCAGGTATTTGCTGTAAATTCTACAATTCATTGAAGTGTACTCTCACGGCTATGAAGGCTGGGTCATGACCATATGAACTAGATCACGGGTACAGGCATCCAAATGGACAGTGGCTGGCTTCTGGCTAGGTGGGTTTACTGGCCTGGGAACCCCTTGGGATCCCCCAATCAGAGCTGGTTAATTTGGCTCGGATAAGGGAGATTGGGGTCCCCTGCTGGAGCCCCAGTGACCCGACCCCGGATAAGTGGTTAAAGATGGATGGATGGATCGAATTTCCCTTTTACCAGTGACATCTTGATAAAGAGACATATGGGAAGAGTAATTTTGCATTAATAAGTTGTCATGCAGGCAAAATGCATTTACATTTTCTGTGACAAAGAGAAAATGATAAATATAGATAATGGAGATGCATCTTGGATGCAGAATAATGTTGTATAATGTTGATGGAAGATGGGACTGAGTCTCAGCAGCAGGGAGAAACCTGAAATTGGTGTTAATGTCACAAAGCTGGTGTGACAGTAGCAAAACAGGTATGCAATGACTTGCCAGTACTGAACAATGTGTGGTTGCTATGAGTGAGTAGAGCTCTGCAGTAGAAAAATTTAAAAATATTGTGAAAAAGTAAAGGCTGGCAGATTAATAATAGTGCCAACAAAGTTCCGGACATTTGCTGGTCTGTGAATGTAACTCCTCTGTGAACATGACTCTACTTTTCTCCTTCCTTTAGCTGTCTGTTCACTATATGATTGCATCTTTGAAGGAAAATACCTGTGATATTACTAAGATAACATCACGTAGCATATCTTCTACAAATGATTGTGAGGACTCAAAGGCCATAAATGACTGTCCCTGACTAGCAGTTACATGTCCACTTTCTGTTCACTTAGTTTTTTTAAAGTCCCTGGTACCTAGACATAGGTATTGTTTCAATTTTATTGATTCGGATTCTACTTATTGAATCTGGTTCTTAATGTATCTTGGTTCAGATTTCAATTTAAACTATAATAAGTAAATCTTTTCCCCTTTGCCAGGAACGTTCATAGTAACAGAGCCGGGATGATGTCTGTGTGACAGATATGCTGGTGCACACATGGTTCTGGGATTATTCTGCAAATGCTGGTTTAGTATGAATGAGCCAATGCGGCATATTGGCGGATATTCTTTCTGCGTCTATTGCGGGATCTCTGTATAAAAGTGGCTTTTGTTTTGTAGCTGAGCGTGAGATATTGCTACTGTTAGCATTAGCTGTATCTGGGGGTGTCATTCTAGATTGGAGGCAACACTTTGAACATGTTGCATTCCTTCAGATGGCAGGTCCTGGCAGATGAGAGCAACTTTTACGGACTGTAAAATGCTCACTGCTGTTCAGTCGGGAGCGTGACTGAAATATGCAAAACTTTAGGAACTAATATGCAGAATCGAAATGCTCATGTCTTAACAAATCCATTGTTCTTGGAAATTTGGACTGTAAGCCAATCGTTTTTTACATGCAATGCCAACATTTTTAAAATTCTCACTTTCTTTAATATCTGCCCATTGCAACTTATATATTACAACAGAAACAACATTTTAAAAGTAATACAAATTATTTTGTAAAATAAAGGGGCAGTACTGTGGAGTCAAAAATAACTGAAATAAGATGAACTTACAAAGAAACATTAAAAACAGCTTATAATGGCAATTATGGGAAATTGCAACAACATCAATAGCACTGTTCTGCTTTGATACAACTCTCTTGCACATGCCCAATCCCTCCTGTCCCCAGAGTCACAGAGGCCTGTATTTTACACAAACAACAAAGTTACAAAGGACATGAGAGAGTTGGTTAATTAGAACATATATTCAACAGCAATATCTTAAGAGAATTAAATAGCTACAATGCAAAATGACAAAACTTTCTTCTTGTTTAGCTTGAAAGGAAAATGCCTCATGAAATGCCAGTTGCTTGCAAATAGCTGTGTACTCGTCTTCTTCATCTTCAGTCAAAACATACATTGATGTGCAGTGTTTTCAGGCAATTTATTTTGTGTGTTTAATACTCAGGTCTTGTGTGCGTGTCTGTGTGTGTGAACATGCTCTTGGTGTGTATTTCTGTAAACTCAACCTCAATAGCAAGTTTCTTATCTTCTGGTGAGTTATGTTTAAGAAGAGAAGACAAAGGAGAGCAGAGTCAAATATCTGTGTTAACCTGTGTATGTGTGGGATCTGTCTGTATCTGGCTTTCTGCCAGGTGTAGTAGCCTACACAGTGAAATCCTATGATTGCTGAAAGTCCCCACATGGATATCGCCATTTCAATAATGCATGGATTATACAGTGAAAATCAATCCGATTGACCTGTCAGGTGCAGCAAAGTAAGTCATGATAGAAACAAATGATATAATTCAACTTTGAAAACTACATTGTGGGAGAGACAAAAGTTTTTGTTTGTGACTTTCTGAGGGAAAAAATCTTCTACTGCCCTGAATCCCTGTATCCTCTTAACTTCTCTGCCTTCATCTTTCAAAATGGAATATTTTTGGGTCAACTGACCCAAATTACATAAAAACAAATTTCTTTTTTACCCCCTGTGGTATCTAACCACACAGATAGTTTTGATTTTACTTAGCCTAGTTTTGAAATATCTGTCTCTGACATTTTGCCTCCACCCAAATACAACATTGGTGATGGAATTTTGTTTGTGGTGCTCCCCACCATGAAAAAATTCAAAAGCATCTTATCTTTCCACAAACTAACAAGTAAAACACAAACAAAATTCCATGTACCCCCATTTTAGGGTTCATGTTACAATTAGGTTAAGGTAAGGGTTAGGGTTAGCCATGTAGTTGTGATGGTTAAGGTGGGCTAGGGAATGCATTACGTCAATGACAGGTCCCCACGAAGATAGTGAGACAAGGCTGTCTGTGTGTGTGGACAGAGTGAGAGAGAGTGGAGAGGTTAATGCAATTGACACCATTGGTATGGCTTTTTCTTGGATCCAGTGACATACGATGGCTCATTAACCTCTGACACATGATTGGTTAAAGATGGCTTTCTACTGGTTTATTACAGCCAATTCCACCAGTCAGAAGCTGTTAGCCTGCTTTCCAACAACGAGCTAGCTGTCATGGTGAGACTTCACTGCTTTCTGCTCTGATCCTAAACCTTCACCATTACTGATAATTTGGACTATTAGACAGCGAGTGCCATCTGGGCACTTTAATTATCCTCTTATGTTCCCCAGTTCTCTTAACCATTTCCCATCCTTTCCTAGACCTCTTTTCTCTCTTTCTGTGATATAGATTTAGCCTAAGGAGTGGATCTGAGGAGGAATAAAAGCAAAGGATTGCTAAAGATGAGAGACAGAGAGGCATACTGAAAGTGATTCTGAGCTGTGGAAGAAATCAGATTTGAGGAATTCTAAATTCTTTTTTACCCTTTACCTTGTTTCCCCAGGTTGCCTGCTCAGTTTGTTTATAGTTTCTCAGATGATATGCACAGCACCTACACTTCAAACCATTGAGGGCAGGCACTGTGATAGTACATTGCAACCTGTTTCATTAAAAGTTATCCTTTCATCATTCTTTTGTGGTTTTCATCAAATGTTTGTTTCAGTGAATAAAAATCTATTTTTGCATTAGAAAAAATAGCCATCTCTTAATAAGTGTCTTGCATAAAATACATTTTTGGTAATGCATAAAATATCACAACATGCACACCCACACACACACACACTCAAGCAAACAAACCCAATTAGCGTATATCTGTCTCCCTCTCTCAAAATGGCTTGCAGACAGCTGTTGGAATTATCATTACAGAGCAAACTATTCATCATATGTTAATTATGAAACAAATAACAAGCACTAATGATTTCAACAAACATTTTAAGGGTAACGTCAGGGTGCCAAACTGCCAGCCTATAATCATTTGCGCATTTCAGTACATACTGTACAGTAGGTGATAGACCGCCTTAGATCACTTTGGCTTAGTACTATAAAAGGAGACATTTCTTTTTGTTGTTTGCATTTTTAGTTTGATTTTGCATTTATATCCTTTCGAGCATAAGATAAATGCAACATTCCACATCTTCTGTTTAATTGCTTTTATTCAGCAAGACCGAATACATTTAGATTATTTATGTTATACTAATGTGAGTTTTGAATCATAATCAGAAATCACTTTGGCACCATAACTTCGTGTTGACAAATATATGTTCAGTATTCAGTCTGTAAGAATACTAAAATACACTAGATGTTTACTCGTACTCAGGGTGTGAATTATACAGTGACAACCGGGGGGTCAACTTTTTTCCCAGGTCAAAAGAAAACCCAGTACAGCGCAGGCACGGGCTTCAGTAAACTAAAATCTTACAATGCTTACAATATCCTTGCTTGTTTAACCAATGTGTGCAGTCTGTAGATGATGATAAATCAAATTCATTACACCAGTTCGTGGGTGTCCCATACCACATGACAACTTTGTTGTCAGAGGTCACTATTCTACAGCAAAACTGCCAGCAGGTCAGACACACAACAGCAGACCACCAGGACCACTCAAAACAGACCCACACAATGTTAAACCAGAACTAAAGACACTATCATTAAATACAGTCTGCATTATCATATCTAATTCCTAATTCTTATCATTTCAACTTTTAAGTTTCAACTTTTTTTAGCAAATATCTCCTTTCCTCCTGCTCATGTTGAATGAGAATGTAATGAAATGAAATGTAATCTGCGTTCAATAAAACAGTTGTCATGCAAAGGGGAATTGGGGAATTGGGAATTTTTGGTCTTTGTAAATAATATTTAAAAAAGTACAGTCTAGACCGGCTTTATATAAAAAGTGCAATGAGCAGCCTTTTGTTATGAAATGGCGCTATATAGATAAAACTGAATACATTTGAAATAACAAACCTGGATTTTTACATTTACCTGCCCTGGTAAAACTCCTGAATTCCACAGTGAAAACAAATATCGTACTTATTGTAGAAAGACTCATAAAATACTTGAAATGAAATAATAAACTTTATATTGACTGTATTGATATTGAACTGGTCAACAATAACTAATCCTCAGTTTCACTGCTCATGTCTAAGCACCCGTGTTGGCTAACAATTACATAAAATATGAAATGATATAATGGTAATGAAATGAAAGGATGGGCTCTCAGCTAGCTAACATCAGATAGCTCATTTAATTACAAAGGGGTCCAAGCCATAATTAGGGGGGTCAGACCCCCCCAAAGCCCCCTGTTATTCGACCCCTATACTCGTTCTTAAAGTAGACTTTGAAGCAGTACAGGCATAAATATATTTTGGTGTTCAGTCAAAATTTGAGTATAGTTTATTCAGAACACAACACAAACAATAATACAGTGCTCCAGACTATCTTTTTAAACTCAGAGCACTGTTGATTTTGAAAGTAGACCCCTTTCCTGTATAAACTACACTTAGAACAGGCTGATATTGAAAGCTGTTATTTATGTGGGCTATAATACCTTTACCTGAATGTATTATGTTAAAAAGGCCTTAGATAACAGTCTCAACAACTGTAATCAATATTTGCTGCTAGAACGTGCATCTGTTTCAGCCATCTGTAATGCAGAGAGAGCGAGAGAGAATAACATAATACACATAATCTGCCATAATGGCTACTTTTAATGTAGCATATTCAAATTTAGTTTATCCCTTTACCAGCACTCTTTTAATACTAACCAAAGCAAGCCATGAGAAACCATTTTTTCAACCACCATCTGGGTCTAAACAAAATGAAAGGAAACTCTGAATGCATGTTGCACTACTATGTTTTTGTTCTCTTTTGTAATCATTATTAATCTGCTGTTATAATGTGATACGCTTCTTACCAGTGATAATGGTAAGAAGCGTACAAGACACACACATACACACTCACACTCAGACCGCAGTCTCGCTGCAAGTCTTGCTGTTCTTTTCAATCAGACACACGCACACTGACAGCTTATCATAACTACACACACATAGGCACACACAGAAACACACACAAACTCAAAGAGAGAAAGGGTTTCAGTCTTGATTTGAGCTGTTCTGTCAGACTCTCAGTAGTGATTTTTATTCCAGTTTTATGCTGCCAAGAAGACAACAGTTTTTCTACCATCTTTTCATTCTCTCAGACAAACAGCTGCCTGTCAGACACACACACGGACACTCGCACACATGGACACACACACAGTTGTGTGAATACACTGATGAATTCCCTTGGTTGAATTATTGCATCTGCCAATCAAATTCCCTATTATACTTGTGAGTTTTGCATCTTGTCACAAGAGGATTTATTTTGTGTGGGTGGACGAGGCAATAATGTTGCTATTTCTTCTCTGTCTTCTTTGTTTGTCTTCCTGATTTACCCAGCCTGTCCTCACCAGAAAAATGGCCCAATAGGTCGATTGTTCAAGCAGCTTATTATGACCCATATTTACGTTTATTGCATTTTGCAACAAAAGTCAAATTTATTTAATGTTTTCCTGCAACCCTAAATCAAAGAATAGAAAATAGAATTAGTAATTTCCCTAACATTTTACTGTCACATGTGTATCCTTGCGCTAAATTCATTAAGTCCGACGCAATTTGATAAATTATGTTGTTTGTGGTTCTCCTATCGCATAAAGTGCATTTTATACTTCTGCGTCAAATCAACGGCATAGCCTCTGCGTAGCCCCGTACCCTACGCCGTCACCTGACATGCACCTCCTCAAAAATGTAACTGCACGTCGAGGTGACGCAGAAATGTTATCGTTCGATAACATTTGAAAAGTCTATGCTAGATACAATTTTACCCCCATTCACGTTAGCCGAGGGCTAAACCAGAAGCTTGCCTGCTCTGCCGGCAAAAGTCAACACAGTGGATGCTGTGGCACTACCGCCAACTAGTGTTTGGCGGTGTAATTGCAGAATGACACCGACGCGAAAGTATAAATGCCAAACATGCCGTAGGCTACACACGTAGCGCTGACGTAGTCAGTATAAGTCAGGTGTAACATGAAGACTTTATAGTCTCTCTTCAGGTCAGACTCTCATACTGCAACACTTGTATAAAGTTGCTAACCTGCCTGTCAGCCTGCACTGGTCCATTTCAGTGGATTTACCATAAAGGCTTTAATATGTGTGCACTACAAATTTAGGTGCGGCTTACTTCCCTTCTCACAATCGAGTGACAGAAAAAGTTACCGTAGTTACCTCAAAAGAAAAGTGGTTGTCTCGAGTCGGATGCCAAAGTGCATGAGCGTGCAAGCTTACAGCAGAGCGGAGCAGCTCCCACAAAACACACCGTTAGAGGTCTGTAGTGTTATTATGAGATGTGTAAAAATATTTTCGGTTAATTTTGAAACTATGGCAGAAGAAACTAGACTGTGGCAGGCAGCCATGGTCTTGTTAATTAATGGGAAACACTGTGATAGGAGCAAACGAAATCAGGTGACCCTGACACCACAGCAGCTACCTATAGTGGACCTCATCATAGCCACAGAATCGGCCATTAGGAAAAACAAATTAACAGAAACAGAAGCGGAACAGCTCAGACTAAAGGTATCTGTAGCCCTTTCTACCTCACCATCCAAGAAAGGAAGGCTGTGACATCACTGAGCAAGGATCAAAACATCACTATCCAACCTGATGACAAAGGAAGATGCACGGTAGTCCTTAACACAGCAGATTACCAGAACAAGGTCAACACACCACTAATGGACACAAACGCATATGAGAAACTGAGGCGAGACCCAACCAGCGTATTCAAGAAAAAGGCCATAGAATGTCTACAACAGCTACAGAAAGACAACACCATCTCCCGTGAACAATATTACCGTATCCTGGAGAAGCCATTCCATGCATATACGGACTACCCAAGATACACAAAGAAGGAACCCCACTCAGGACGATTATCAGCAGCATTAACTCGGCCACCTACAACACAAACACATTTCTACCATCTTAGCTCCCATGGTGGGAAACACGCCACACCACATCCAAAACTCCATTGACTTTGAAGTTCAAGAACTGAAACTGGACCCAGATGAAACTATGGTATCCTATGACGTGACTTCTTTGTTCACCTGCATCCCCACCATAGAAGCAGTAGAAACCGTAAGGAAACGGCTAACAAAGACCACACCCTGGACAACAGAACTAGCCTCTGACCAGATCTGCAAATTACTCGACCTGTCTAAACACCACCTATTTCCAGTACAACAGAGGATTCTACAGACAGAAGCATGGCTGTGCCATGTATCCCCGATTGTGGCAAACATCTACATGGAAGAAGCGGAGAGCAAAGCCCTCAACTACTTCAGAGAAACAGCACCGGGCCACTGGTACAAGTATGAAGACAACACCTGGGTCAAAATTAAAAGGCAGGAAGTGCAAGCCTTCACAGAACCCATCAACGCTGTGGAAAGCAACATCAATTTCACACGAGAAGATGTCCACAACAGCAGTTTGGCCTTCCTGGACTGCGCTGTACACATTGAAGAGGACAGGAGCCTGCAGAATGGTGTTTACAGAAAACCCACACATACAGACCAATACCTACCCTTCGATTCCCACCACCCTCTGAAGCATAAGCTAGGGGTCATGAGAACACTGCACCACAGAACGGAAAACATACCGACAAGTGCCCAAGCCAGAGAGAAGGAACAGAAACACCTGAAGGGGGCACTTACAGCCTGTGGATACCCTAAATGGACCTTTGTGAAAACAGCCACAAGATACAGGAAGAACAAAACTACAGAGGATGAGGAAAAGAAGGTCAAACGCAACAACATTGTGATTCCATACGTGTCTGGAGTATCAGAGACACTCAGGAGGATTTTCAACAAACATAACATCGCTGTGTTTTTAAACCCAAGAACACGCTAAGACAGATGCACCCCCAATCACAAGAAAAGCAATCTAGTGTATGTGGTCCAGTGCAGTGAGGAATGCACAGACGTGTATATTGGGGAGACTTAACAACCACTACACAAACGCATGGCTCAGCACAGAAGGGCCAACTCCTCAGGTCAAGACTCTGCAGTTTACTTACATCTGAAGGACAGAAGACACTTGTTTGAGGACCACCAGGTGCACATTTTAGACAGACAAGATGGATGGTTTGAAAGAGGTGTCAAGGAAGCCATCTACACCCAGGTTGAGAAGCCGTCACTGAATAGAGGAGGGGGTCTACGCCACCACTTATCCCCCACTTACAATGCGATCAACAAACGTAACATATTGGCCTCAGGTGAGGATGCCACCCATTCAGTCTTGGCCTCGGGTAATCCTAACAACCATAACGACTGTTGTTACAATAGCCAGGAACACTAACAAACCAGCGGTATCGACGATCCTGGCAAACGACCCCACTGAGGTTAAATAGCTTAGTTTCCCTGCCAGACATAGTCAGAACTGAAAAAGTCCTTTGGATGGATGAAACGTCTTCTAGTATCTTCAACCAAGTCCAGTTGCCCTTGATTTTAACCTCCTTTGGAGGAACTATGACCTGGATGACAGAGAATCTTCACAGACATCGAAATCAGGTGACGTATTTAAATAAAGAAAACGTCTGCCTAAAGAGGTGGATGGCTGGTTCAAAAAAATTCAACACCCTGGAGAATAGGGTTCATGTACCATGTTAAACAAAGTAAATTTTTACTTATTTTAAGTTAAATAACATTATATGTAGTTGACTTACATCACACAAGTTAAATCCCAAGACTTAAGCCTAGTTCACACTACATGATTTTAACCCCAATTTTCCCGGTCGGTGAGGTCTGCGACTGTCAGGCTGTGATCAGGGGTAAATTAGCGATTGATCGACCGACAGTCGCCAGTTGTTATGTGTGAACTACTCAACAACATCAGAACGGCACCCCAAAATATCACTGACACATTGCCAACGCCAGCCAGATATCTAGCCTGCTAAATATCTGGAGGAGTCGGCCGACTCGACATCCACATCCAGCCAATGAGAGTTGGCAGCTGGCAGAGCAGGCAGCTACTTTTTCACTGCAAAACACTTTTTACTCAACTCCAGCTCTCTCTGTAGCTCAGACAATCCCTGCTACGTGCGTGTGCTAATCCACTCTTTCACCCATATTCTTTGGGTTTATAATTGCCATCTTTATAATAACAAACGACAGCTGTTTTTTGTGTAGTGTTGCATCATCTCCCATTTCACTTTTCACGTGTTTTTTCTTAACAAAACGTGGTTTGTGTGACCCCCTGTTACCGATCAGTCACAACGTGAGAACGCCACAACGACTTCAAGACTGCTGTCACAAGACGGCAAGTTGTGTAGTCTGAGCAGCATGGCGATTGGCCAGCGCTGAAAGTTGTGTAGTCTGCACGAGCCTTTAAATTACCTAGGTCGAGTATGCCTTTCACTGGACAGTTACTGACAATCTACCTATTTTGTTGCTTATGTATGAGGACATGTTGGATTTACCATAAACTCAACCCTTCCTATTATAGGAACCTAGGAGGTTCTGTGTGTCTGTTAATAACTATGTCTCTTCATTTTGTTCATTTAAATATGGAGTGCCTCAGGGGTTGGACTTAGGACACATTTTATTTTCCTTGTATTTGCTTCCCGTTGGACACATTATCCAGAAACATGGTGTCTCTTTTCATATTTACACTAATGACACACAGATGTACTTGCCCGTCAAATCCACAGACCCTGGAATGCTGAGTTCACTTACTGACTGCCTATGTGATGTCAAAAATTGTATGTCAGATAATTTCCTCCAGCTGAACTCAGACAAAACAGAGATCCTGGTCATTGGGTCCCAGCAAATTACAAAGCAAATACTGTCATCTGCTGGTTCCCTAGTGCATCACATTAAGCCTAATGCAAAGAATTTTGGTGTCTGGTTCAACAGTAATTTAAGTCTTTAGCAGCACGCCACAAAGCTTGTGCAATCATGTTTTTACCAGCTTAGAAATATATCAAAAATACGATCGATGTTAACTTTTAAGGACACGGAGACCATTTTACACACACACACACACACACACACACACACATCATTTCATCACGTGTGGATTATTGCAACAGCCTTTTTACGAGCTTGACCCAAAAACCTATTGATCGACTCCAGACTGTCCAGAACTCAGCTGCCAGGCTTTTAACCAGAACAAAGAAATATGACCACATCACCCCTGTTTTAGCTTAATTACACTGGCTCCCAGTATGTTTTAGAATAGACTTTAAAATTTTATTGATTACTTTTAAAGCTCTTCATGGCCTACCGCCCTGTTATATTGCTGACCTTTTAATCCCATGTGCACCAGGACGTACCTTGAGATTCTTGAGCAGAGGTCTGCTGTCTGTTCCAGTGTCTCGATTGAAAACTAAAGGGGACAAAGCATTTGCAGGGCCCCGAGGCTCTGGAACAGCCTGCCCGAGGAAATCAAGGCGTCTGAGTCAGTGAACTCTTGTAATGCCTTCTTAAAACATACTTTTATAGGAGAGCCTTTCCCGATTTTATTTTATTTTATATATACTTTATATTTACTTGTAACGTGTATTTTAGTCTCTTAAGTGTTTTCTTGCTTTTATTGTGTCTTTGTTTTTGTGTTTTTTATTGTGTTTGCACTTGTTAAAGCACTTTGTAACTTTTATTATTATTATTATTATTTATATATCCTCTTATTCTCTTCCAGTCTACATCCAAGGTATGTGCACCTCTCTTTACCTTTCAGCCATGCATGCAATGAGTACTATGACTAGGGAATATATGCCTGTCTGCCCAGTGTGAGTGGGTCATGTACATTTATGAATTCTGTTGTGTCCACTGTCATCACATTGTACCTCTCAGTACTTTTGCTTTTCTGCATGGTGACACTGGTGACAGCCCCTCGAGGCCTTCCATGTCAGAGCTGTTTCTATCTCTGCAGATCGGTACATTATTGGGCCTTTTTTTATTTTCAAAGGAGCAGGTCAAAACATTTTCAACTTGCCCTTGGATCCTGAAAGCATGACTGACAGTCACACACTCCTGCTTGTTCTTTATCTTCCACACACATGCCCTCGGTGCCTCTGCTATATTATACAGGCAAAGAAGTGAGGTGAAGGGACTATAGAGCAGGTAAACAAGACAGGAAGTGCAGCAGTGAGTAAAAAGACAGTTCTGAGAGCAAGAGAGTGACCTTGTCCACTGATCCACAAAGCAGGACAACACACAGATATAGAGGAATGTCATCAGCAAATAAACAGTGTGTGTGTGTTTTTATGAGTGTGGATGTTTTTTTATGGTTTGACAGCTTTAGAGCATCTCTGTGTACCTACAGGACTCATCTACTCCCTCTGCTGGGCTTATTTTCACACAAGGTGACCACATGCCTCTTTCCTGGGGGTTGGCTGCATCTGTTTATTTACACTGAGGTGAATATGGGAGTGGATTGACTGAGGAGCTGATGCTGGGGGTTTGACCAGAGAGGGGATGCTGTTTTTTAGGATAACTATCCCTAAGGATCTGAGGCCAGGGGCTATTGTTGCTGCGTCGAGAGCCTTCGCAGGCTCCAGGGGCAAAAATGGTGTGTAGGGTGAACGGGATTGAAGAAGAGGGGAGACATGGGAAGAGAGTTAAGACAACAGAGATTTGGATGAGGTAAAGAGAGCAAACAGCTTTCTGGCTGACTAGGTGGGGGTGGCTCAGTGAAGCTGTGTTTGTGGGGGTGTATGATTTATTAAATTGGGGGTTGTAAGCTAACTGTGGCTGTGCAGACCAGCAGATAGAGCCATATTGCAGGGTCCCAGTTTAAAGAGGTATGTTTCAATCATTGCCATGGGCTCCATCGCCCTGCCAGAATGCACAGATGTTGGCATGTAGGTGGGTGGGAGATTTGGTGCGTGTGTGTGTGTGTATACAATGCATGTGTTTATGTACATGTGTTTTGCGTCATTGTCTGTATTTTTGGCAGCATGTATACATGTGTCTGGCAGAAACATGTAGCTAACCATACTGTTATAGAGATTGAGATCATCTCTTGAGAAGGGTCATGAAAACAAACCTGCTTGTCCGAGGGCAGTGTTAAGAGACAGATTCTGTTTGTTTCCTGCTGTCCCATGGTTATACAGTATCTTTAGCAGAAATGTAATCAGGGTTATGTTTGTCCTTTGGGGCGCTTAGTGAGGGATGTTGTCATTCTGTACAGAGCAGAAAGAGCTAGTTTTGCCTGAGATGGCCTGATCATTTACATTGACACTGATGATGCCATTAGCCAGCTGCCAGGAAGCCTGTCAGACATGTTTCACCAGGCAGAGCTGCGGACGCCGAACAGTAAGTCTCTGAAACACAACTCCTTCCTTTTTGCTGTGTCTTTCTTTAATGTTAGTTTATTCATTGATTTAGTGGTCAGGATTAAATGAGAAATTGCTCAGAATTGCCAATGCTATGGCATTATTAGCTTTGCTGGAAGACATATGAAGTTAATAAAGATTAGAAGAGAAACGTTAATTTGGGCAGTTTCCGAGGAAGCTTATATTGATTAGCTTCTTTTGGTATATATGAAAGACCTCACTTAATTTTTCAGAGGTGGTGAGGCAAGCCAGTTGGCTGACGAGAGGAGTGTTTGGCTCCTTCTTTGTGTTACACCTTTCCTGATTTTAATCAGCTACAGAGGTACAACTAGGTGGATGGGTAAAGGAATAATTGAAATAGTAAGGCTGGCAGTGTACTTGAGATAAAAAAAAATATGTTGGCAAAGGCAAAATTGTGGATTTAAAACTGCAGCATATGATTTTGATTATTGTGACCTGCAGTTGATCGTTTCTTGTATGTCAAGCATGTCTTTTAGGCTGCATGTTTTTAGGCTGCTATACTTGATATTCACGTCTCCTACCTCTACAACTCTGAAGCTCCCCTGTGTGGCCTTGACATCATTATATAAATGTTTCTTGAGCTGAAGTGAATGAACTAGCAGTGGCTCACAGAGGCATATATAGAGTAACAGCAGTTTGACGGCCTTTGCACCAAATCTGATTTTGTTTGGAATGTACTGGAGCCTTGAGCAAGTGACTGAATGCACAAAATGGGGTTGACTGAATCACTTGAGAGGTGACAGATTTCATACGGCGTGCCAGAAGTCAGACAAATGTACAGTTCAAGTTGTCAACTCCTGTTAATCCCCTACCAATAGTAGATGACACTTTTCTTAGATTGTTTTAGTTAGCAAAGCAAGAAAGGACAAAGAGCAGTCAGTGCATTCCCTTTCTCTGCTGGCTGCTGCAGTATCTCTTACACAAAGAAGTAATGGCATAATTAGCAACTGTAAGTATCTGGAATGAGCCAGAATGACTATCAATAAATTGTAGGAAATTATCACAGTAATTACTATTCAGGTCATTGCAAATCACATACAGTAAGAGGTTACATACTTACTTAAAACTTACTTTGTATGGTTTTAACTTGTTTTTTTAAAACACATTTTTAAGAAATGGTCTTGGAAACATGATAAATTTTGTTAAAGAGGTGGTATTATGCTTTTTGGCTTTTCCCCTCTCTTTTATTGAGTTATATATCTTTTTTGTGCATGTAACAGGTTTGCAAAGTGAAAAAGCCCAAAGTCCAGCCCAAAGGGAGTTCCCATCTCCCACAGAAAGAACTGCTCTGAACTGCTTGAAAACAGCTCATTTGTAGTCCAGTACTTCACTTCCTTTACTTGTGACGTCACAATGAAAACGCGTCATAAAGCTTGACAAGCGGCTAGCGGGGTCAGGCACACCCTCAAACCAAGCTAGTCTGAGCGGAGGCCCTTTGGCTCAACTCACCTTTGTTTGGTTTTCCATTGAAGAAATGTTGTACCTGCCAGGTACTTTTTTACGTATCACCTCACCTGCATCAAGGTTCCAAGCGAGCTGAGGGATACTAAAATGTAACGTGTAAACACAATAGACTGCGGATTGGTCAGAGAGAATCGTCACTATTCACTGCATCATCATTGCGTGCACCAGACAGAGGCCAGCAACATAAAGTTTTATATTTTCAGGTGAGAAATCAACTGTGTAGATTTCGAATATTGACAATTTTACGAGAAGTGATGGCGGAACAAAAATGTGCTTGAATATTTTCGGACTTGAGGAGCTCCGCAAGTGGCTGCAGGGGAAGCCTGTGCCAACCCACGGAAGGAGCTGGTGAGGCCGGCCAGCCGCCCGCTCACAGAGCCCTCTGCTCCCGCCGTCACACAGACCACTGCAGCAACAAGGCAGAGGAAAATACAGCTGGAAGGTTTTCATACCGCTTATCTGTCTTTACATTCTGAGGAACGTTGAAACGTTTTAACTTAAAAAAGAAAAAGCTTTTTTGGATCGCTGGTGTGTGTCGCATTGAACATTAAGTTGCGGCAGTTGTGTGTGGCGTCGCTATGACGACAAGCTATGTACTATCTCTGCAATGGAAAACGGAGCAGGGCCGAGTAGAGTCGAGTCTATCGATTTGCGCTATGCTAGCATTTTTCGTCAGAACACCGGCAACAGTTCAACGTTTAGTCCAAAAAGACAATGCAACTCTGACTCTGTTTGGGCCTGGAAATTCACAATCACAACCTGGAAGTATCCTTTATTGGTTGTGAATTATATTTAAAATAAACACGGCAATGTAACTTCACAGACTGTTTAAGTGCGGAGTTGTTGTAAATGTTTGCTAACACAGCTAAAGTTATAGCTATAATGCTAACGTTACGTGAGTTGAAATATGGTGATTTTCGTAGTGGTTTATGGTAAGATGTGGAACAATGATGTTGTGTGGTTGTGGATTTGTGAGTAACTTATACCATCTGCTAGGTTACTGCCGCAGTCTGAAGCGGCTTTGATTTGGATCACACTACCTTGTTTCTTATGACCTGCCCTTCTCTGCTTCTGATTGGCTAGTAGTCCTTACCTGTGAACTGCGCATGTGCAACTCCCAACAAAGATTTTGTACAAGTAAGATGTATCACTCTGTGCTCAAGAGCGGAGCGTACAACACATAGGGTGAAAAGAGGAGCTGCAGCAATGTGCAGTATGAGAAAAATATGGTGTTTTTTGAAAATTAAACCATGTAAACCTTTTCTGGTACAACCCCTAAATAAGATTTTGAACGTGAAAATTAGCATAATACCACATCTTTAAAGTGAATCCAGGAATGGCAAACTTTAGTTTGACTTAATTTCACATAATACATTTTTTTTTTTTTAAATATAGTCGAAAAGATAAGATGAGCCCATATTGATCCCCAGAGGGAAATTAAGGTGTTGCAGCAGCACAAGGACAGAAATAACCAAAGATTATAATAATTACATTTTTAGGAGCATATGAAACGTGCTCATGTTTTTGGTGAATGCTGAACTGAACATATCTGTTTGCAACTAATGAACATGAACACGCACGTGAACATGATTTGTGAAATATACAGGAAACAAAAAAGAAATCGATATCACTCACATCTGTGCGGTAAATATGAAGCTACCACCAGCAGCTGGTTGGCTTAACTTAGTATAAACACTGGAAAGGGGGAAATGGCTAGCCTGGCTCTTTCCAAATTGGATAAAATCCACCTACCAGCACTTCTAAAGCTCGCTTATTAACGCGTTGTATCCTGTTCATGAAGCGTACAAAAACTAATTGTAAAATCTGACAATTAGCCGATATACTGGACTAAAACTGGACTGATCTATGCTTACTTGATTTGCTGAAGAGGATGGAGCCATCTGATTGGCTATAGATAGATCATTCACTGTTGAAAAAAATGCATTTACAAATTGATTCACAAATGACAAACAGTTTGTACATAATTGTAACAACATCCAATATGTTTTTGGTGAAAATGCAAATACTTTCATATAACATATTTTTGGATTTCTATTACATTTATTTAAAACAAGAAATATTTGTCTGTGCATGAAAATACATTTGTGGACCTTATTGTTGATTTGTTTTACATTTATATACAACAATACATATTTTGTCCATTGAGAATTTTTTTTTTTTGGAGAGTAATTTATGTATTAATCCCAAAATACATTTGTGACTCTTTCTGTATGCATTCATAAATAATGAGACAGATCTAACTCCACGTGAGTGGTATTAATCTTCTCATCTAACTGAATAAGCGTAGTGTCAAAAATGTCAAACTTTAAGTAATCCAGTTCATAAATGCATTTACAGTCCTTATGGTTAGGTACCTGTAATGAAGCACTTTTTCTTTGTGCATGTGCTCAGCTGTTTAGTGTTACCTTTTATGTAATTTACTCCTTTTGTTAAGTTAATGTCAGTCACCTCCCTGACACTGCAAATAACATTTTTTTGTTGCAAACCACGGCAACCTTTGTGGGAGGATTTTTGTCTGGGTGAGTTTAATTTTAAAGAGATGAGTCACACACCATGTTATAAAAAAGTGGGTGAAATGAATAACTATGAGCATGAAGTATACTTAGGCTGGATTAAAAAGTAATAGTTTGTCATAGCTCAGTGGCGGAGTGTAATGCATCATAAGTCTGTCAGCTTCAAAAGGATTGATAAAAGTCTGAGGTTTATCATAGTGAGTCAAAAATAACTATGGAAAAAACTGTCAAATAATCAAAACTGGGAGCTCAAATTTATACTAGGTCACACTTAATGCATGAGAAAGTGTGTTAAGTTATTTGTAACTGCTTCATCACCTCATCCTTTTAACAACTGGTCAAGATTAGCGTTAAATATATTGCATATTGCATAGGTCATTTAAATTGCACTTGGGTCTCATGAACCCATCAGCTAATGTGTGAGGTTTTGTCTTTTTACCACAAACAAGTGGACAATCAGGATACACAGTATATTACATGTATTATGCATCTTGGTTGACATCATAGTACTACAGGTCTTGCTGTGCTATGGGAACTGCACTTCCTTTCTCCTCTTCTATAGCATCTTCAGTGTATGTAAATGGAGACTAAGCCAAACACTGTCCATGCGGGTAACAGGGGCTCCCATTAAAAAGGACTCCATTATCTGCACTCTGTAGTTCACAAACACACACACACACACACACACACACACACACACACACACACACACACACACACAATGACAGCAATGCAGGCTATAGACACATAAAGTAGTCCACCTTAAGTAGCTCCCCTCCACGCCACACCATGCATATTTTATAAAAGCCAGCGTTAAAAGCCAGAGGAATAAGGAATGCCTGGCTAGACAGCTGGGTTAGCTCTATGCCCTACTTCTTTTCTAGTTCAGCTGCTTTGTTTTTGTTACAAATACACATAGAACTGGACAGAGGAAGTGTCGTGAGAGTGAAAGCAAGACTGTGAAATCGCAATGTAGGATTAAAGATGGAGAGGACATGTGCCAGAAAATTCCTCACTGGGACAAGATTGCACTGTTGACCAATGATACTTTTACCAGTATCTCTTTTCTCCTAATCTTTCCCTCCATCTTGCTGCTTCTATGTGTTGTCATACCAAGTAAGTGGAGGCAAGGTCAAACCGCTGATATGTCAATACTGGAGGCTGATCAGCCCTCCAGCTGAGAGATGGCTTACTGCTGGGCCTGAGAACCAGGATGACATTAAGATTGTCCTTTTGCTAAAACATGCTGGACCGAGACCAAAGACACACATCCATCACTATATGTGGCAGATAATTGCAGCTGGATGGCATCTTCAGGGTTGGGTGGTTTTTGTTTTAGTTTGCATATATTGTGTGCATCAGTGTTTGAGTGGTTGATTACGGCTCACTGTACTGTATATTTACCTTTGTTTACTTGTTTGCATGCGTATATCAGGCATGGTGTAACACCTGGTAAGTCAATATCCATGTCTGTCATTGCTGGCTGTATTATGCGTTCTGCCTCAAACTGGGTCACACAGACAGGTTGTTCTGTCAGAGTAACACTTTGGATTGTGGCAGTCATCTTGTTTTGTCCCGCATTTCTCCCTCCTACCGGCGGTGTGCGGAGACTTCTGAGGTCAGGTAAGAGTCACTTCTGTCACATACACCTTAAGGACTCTCCTTCTGTTGATCTTTTTCTATGCGATGTTCTCTCCTGCACCTCACCTCTGAGAATAAGTATTTAATTTATAGCTTCATTTAATTTATAACCAATTAGAATTAAAAGTGGTCGGAATCTGTGTAGGTTTGTGTATGTACATGCTCATATAAGTCTGTATGTATGTATTTACATGTGTAAATGTGTTTGGTGAATGTGTGTCTATGTATCTGTGTTGTGGGCGATGATGGCTGGACTGGCATAAGAAGTATTTTTGTTAACTTTAAATATTTTAGGTGTAAAATATGGTGGTGGTTAAAATTCTATGATTGTGAATTGCAACACTTTCCCCATTTTGTTTCCTAACAATATGAATCAGCTCATAGATTTTCAGCAGAGTTTACTGATTTGGCCAAAGTCAACTTTTAACAACCTCTGTGCATCCCAGTGACCTGATGGATAGATTTAATAAGCACAGCACTACATTCCACAAAACTAGGTTTGTTTCAGTCACAATTTTCCATGGATACCGCTCGTGTGTTAGTCTGAAATTAGAATGTAGAAAGGTTAGATAAAGATGGAGAAAAACATACTCCTGTGACAACCACAAGGTCAAGGGAGCAGTTGATATTGACCACCAGCTATATACAGTGTGCTCACCTCCTCCTAGCTATCCTTATTAGCTAGTGTTATGTTAAGAACATAGATAAACTAACATATCAGAGTTAACTTGAATGCATTAGTCTTGGACAAATATGTGCATTAGTGTTCAGGATACTAACCATTCAACTCCGGATTGATTCAGCACATGATCACATTTTGATTCAGACTGTGGATGAAGATGAGGGGCTATTCATAGATGGGTCTGTTTTGGATTGCTGCACTTACAGCTCTCTTGGACCACACTGTCCAAGAGAGCTGTAACCTGGCAGCACCTGTGTGTATGGCTGGCATGTTTGGTTGCCATCTGCAAGCCCCTGAGATTCTGGCCAAGGTGGGCACAAAGGAACACACATGCAAGCATATGTACACATTCTCATACACACTCAGCACCCTCACTGCTGCGGCTTGTCAAAGTTTGGGTGCCAGCATGTGTGACTGAAGTGATTTATAATCACTCTCAATGCAAAAGATCAAAATCCTATTTCCAGGAAAGTAGGCAGCGCAGAGCTGAACAATGCCTCCAGCAAAAGCTCTCTCCCTTTCTCAAGCTTGCATGCACACACGCATGCACACACATAAATATGCCCTGTGATATTAAAGAATGTGAGTAATATCACTGTAGGAAAATCAGTTATATTGGCCAGCACAGATCAAGATAATGTATTATTCACAACGTCAGAGTCCTGTGATCAGCTGAAAGAAATTTATAAAACATGAAATATAAATGTCTTTATGTAAATGTGAACAGGTGGTTTTGCCAAGGGGACATAAAAGGTCATTACAAACGTTTTAGTGATTTGGCAGAGATCAAAGCGAAGATACTTCATTGCCAATGGTATTGTTCGAATGTACAGATTAGCTCCCTAATACTGCAGGTCTATTGATAGTGATTATGAGCTTAACTGAACAAAGAGATAGGTGATCATACAAATTTAGGTGATTAAGATGATGCCAAAACAGGACAGTCAATCAAAGCCATGTAACGTAGTTTCTTTATATTAATCTACTGGTGCACTACAGCTGCAGATCCTGGGAATCGAAACATAATACAGACGAAAAAGCCAATATTCCTGTCTCATCTCCACTCTTGGTTTGTAAGAGTGTCTGTTTGTTTGCACAGATGCAAAGTGAAAGAGCAGTTATAGATCATATTTGTTGAATACGCTGAAGCTGATTAGTGAGGACGAGTTGAAGGCCCAAAGCTGCTTTTCCTAATCCTGAGATTAGTAAAATAATAAGAGGCCTGTCTTCTTGCTCACACTCACACAGAGACAAAACGGTGGTTTTGGCTCAGTCCTGAAAACAGAGCTGGTATCTCCACTCTCTCAGAAAATTCCCTTGGCCACAGTAGTGACAGTCCTAACTAGGAGAGACACAGCAAGCCAGTAAGGCTTATTGCCAGACCAGTGTTTCCAGTGTGAGCAGTGCCTAGGAACCTGCTAGCATGTTGGGTAGTGTAGGCCAGTGCTGGGTTGCAGATTAACCTACTTGCACAATTGAAGAAGTGCCAGGCCCTTCTTTTCAGACACTGCTGCATTTATTGTGCTGCAGCCTCTTCTTTGTCTACTATAATTAATTTGTTCAAATATGCCTAGAAATCTGCATACAAACAGGCACACTAGTACGCACACAACTAAACTTGTACACAATTCAAGGTTTAATTGATAACCTCAGGGCACTGAGGGCACTATTTAGTTATATCATGAAAACAAAGGCTACACAAATGTACAAAGGTTACATTGTATTTAGTGAACAACTACATTTTCTCCCAAAGAGGCCTAAAAATACCTTACTTGGATGAGAAAAGAAACTGAACATGCGCTCCTCTGAAATATAAGATAAATAGTTTATTAGACATTTCATTAATTTTTACCATTCCTGGGACAAACCAATGCACCTGCATAAGCAAAGGGAGAAGCAAAGCAGAGAAAATAGAAAATACAATTATCCGTGTCTGTTTGACCCCAGGGAATTCAAAGTATAATGCCACTGGATCTAATTCAGTTGCAAAAGAGTTGAGCAGGATGTAAAGCTTGATTCACAGTGGACTCAGACCATGAAAAAGCCTCTTTCCCTCCAACGTTTCACACAGACAAAGAGCTGTCGCATCTCCACTCCATGTGAGAATCACAGCTTTGAATCTGCATGTGGGACAGAGGCACCCTGGCTATAAACAAACACTCACCATGAATGAATATGTACGTTTGCTTTATACTGATTGTGCTTTCATACAAACACTGAGAAAGAGGACAGGCCAGCATACGGTTGTGAGGACCGGCTACTCGTCCAACATTAGAGGGAGATCAGGGAGTGCATCCATTAATGTATTCTTTTTAAAAACGGCTACTCAGTGGACCGTGAATTGAGCCCTTTCATAGGAGCCCATCTCATACTGGTGTGAAATGAGGTGAAAATAAGCAGACTTAAAAGAGACGGCTTTGCAGGAAGTCTTTCCTGAATGTCTGTAGAGGTTTGCTGAGGTGACCCAAACAAATCAGCTTTTGAAAGGAGTCAAGGGTGAATTCAGCGCACTGGGAAACAAACACACACACACAGGCCTCTCTCACTGTCAGTGGATATGCATGTCAGAGCTAGTGCTGTCTTTTTTTCATTGCGGGGCTTTTACCACGTGGTTCACTACCTTCTGGGACTGTGCTAGTCCCTGGACTGTCAACTGTAACCACAACATACTACAGCCTGTCAGACTGATCGCCATGCAAACACAGACAAATACACACACACACACACACACACTTTTCTACTTGATTCTAAGCTCAAAATATTCATGACAATAAGTTCTGAAGAATATAGTAAACTAAATGGCTCCTCTATCTGCAGCACAGAGCTGTTACATGCAGGGCATCTGTGTGCTGCATATTTATCAAAGTGACAGCAGGCGTCAGGGATACAGGGGCTCCAACATAACCACTTACTCACTAATGGCTTACACAGCCACGGATCATTATCCCTCACAGCATAGCACAGCACAGCACAACACAACACTGCTCTGCACAGCACCGTGCTGCACAGCAACCCATTGGCTTGAGTGCAGTATGAAGTGTGTAGGAGGTTAATTAGATATTTTCCCAGAATCAAAATGTTCACATGGATTACCTGTTAGTTGAATAGTTTGAATTTACTATTCCTGCTTTATATTTCAGTATATTTTAGTGTTCAATTCTTAAATGCAACAATTAAACAATTTTTTTTACACTTACTAAGTCAAACTGATCACTTGACCACTCACATTTCTTGACCTTGATTTCTTGTCATTACACAGGAAAAATATATACACCACAACTATGGCAAGTACAGAAGATCAAAGTTGAACTAGGAAGTATATCTGTAAACTGTTGTCTGTTTACAACAGACAGTTTGGGTAATAATTTCACCATTTGGCCTTACGTTGTCTGCCAAATAAGTTTGGCTAACTTGAGGGTTTGTTTATATCATCATAATCTGACCGCTTGTGATTTCTTACCCTGTCACATTTCTGTTTGCCATGTTTCCAGATCTCAACAATTAACTAATTAAGTTAATTATGTTGTTGTTTATACCTATGTATTTCCTTTCAAAATGTCTGCTGTGAAAAGGTTAAAAATAACTAAAATAAGATCCAAGTTGTAATGAACAGGAACTATCCGTTAACCATTTTCTGTTATCCTGATGGTGACATACAAAAGACTTCATCACTAATAAGATCCTTCAGGGAATCCATCTCCTGATCTACAACAGAGTAACAAAGTGACTGAAAAACTCACCTGAAGCATCGACACGGTGTGAGTGTGGAGACGTCTGCCTCCCCTCCTCCTCGGATTCAGCTCTAGCTAGCCCCAGCGGTACTGCTGAAGTTAGTTGACTGTTAAATGTATGAGGTGTTATAAATATGTAACTGGAGACAGAGAACAGAAAAGAAGGGCTGGCTTAAGGCAAGGTTTTATTTTGTCTTTTGTCTAGGTACTTTTTGTGTGTACCTAGGCAAAAAAGAAACAGCATAAATGAGATTCTTACTGAGTTGCAGTACTATATAAAAAAATAATGATATGATTTTTGCTTAAGAAGAACCAAAGAAATAAAATCAAACTCTCTGTACCATATTTAATTGCACACCATCATATACGGACCATCCTTTGTCTTCAAAACAGCATCACTTCTTCTACGTATACTTGTACATAGTTCATGTAATCCCAGACATACTCGATAATGTTGAGTAGGGCTGGACGATTAATCTAAAAGTAATGGAAATTGAGATTCAGAACTTTTAAAAGACATAATTTTGTCATGTCTGTTTTTTCATTTTTTTAATGCTGTTCGCCACTCTGTGTTCTTCATGGTGTCAATGTACTTTCCCCCTCAAAAACATACTACTACGGGTGTAGTCACTCTGTCCCGTCCAGTCCTGCTCAGCTTCCAGATCGGGTTGAGTGTCGCCGTGCTCACCACAGTGTGCGAGTGAATATCATTAGTTAAGCATTGATAATAATGAGCATATGAAATTTCAGTAGCGACGATACACTGAATATAGGGGAACATGTCTCTGTTATGTGCATGTGAACATTAAGTTGTTAATTAACATTTAGATGTCAGTGAACTATGAGGACAGGAAAAACAAGAAAAAAATCCAAAATAAAATAATCGTTCATTAATCCTGATCAAAGTAAAATGTTCAATGAATCGTGATTTTGATTTTAGGTCATATCGTCCAGCCCTAATGTTGAGATCAGGGCACTGCGGGGGCTAAACCATCACTTCCAGGACTCCTTGTTCTTGTTTACACTGAAGATTATTCTTAATAACTTTCGCTTTAGGCTATATTAGCAGCCAAACAGACCTCCCTGATGGTGTTGAATGATGAGTAAGTATCTCCCCATTTCTTTGCGCTTCTACAAAAGAGCTTGGATAGCACATCTGGAAACCCCTGTCCTCCTTTAAATTCGTCCCTCTGAAAGACCTTGCTGATACAGTATAATCATCTTGTGTTTTGTGCTCAGTCTTGCCATGGTGGATGACTTCAGCAACCTCACCTGTTAGCTGAGTTTGGCCTCACCCAGTTGTATTCCTCCTACAAAGCTGTCTCTGTTTCAGTTAATGATTGGTTTTAAATCAACGTATTGAATTGGTGATCATTTGCGCCTGTTTGGTATAATTGTTTAATCATACACCTGATACTAGGCAAAGGGTGATCACACCAAATATTGATTTCATTTGGATTTTTCTTCTGTTCACTGATTTTGTGTTGTGTTTATTGATAAATGTAATCTATTAATATGTCGATTTTTTTTTTAAAGCATTCTTACTTTACAACAGTTTTCCACACCTGCCTAAAACCTGTGCTAAGTACTGTGTATAGATGAATAGATATATACAGGACTGTCCTCGAGAATTTACAAAGTCGAATCAGAATTGATAAGTCTTGCCTGTAGTCGACTGATAGTTGAATCTTGTGTTTGTTCACGGCAATTGCGAGCGGGGAGGGGGAAACACTGTAGCTCTGCTTTAATCTTGCGAAGCTGCAGAGTTGTAGTCTTTGTTCATTAGTTAGTGTAACTTACACTGTACATTTCCAGGCTTTGTTGACCATTTCCTCTCTGTTCGCCAGTCAATGGTCTTGTGCTGAGTTTTGCGTGCATGCCGTGTGGCCAACGACTGCATGCAGTCGGGGTTCCTTGCTGTCCCACTATTTCAAAACAATATAATATTCTTTGTGTGGTCCATCAATGGTGATAAATGATCCGAACATCCTGCGAGGTGCGGACAGCTCGGTACAACACCGGTGAAGGTGAGGCTGTGTCCGTTCAGCAAGTGTTCCTCTATTGCCACTACACGCTACGCCTACACATGCGCACTGACCCCATTTCCTTAGTGGTTAGTGTTACAATTCTGGAATTATTCACACGCTTTTTTCTTTTTAAATGTTTATTTACAGCATTATATGTTGAAATTTTATTGTAATAGGCTGTATATTAACTTATTGGGAGGAAACCGGTAGTTCTATGTAAAATCAGATGTTGAGCACCCCCATCACCAAAATGGCACGATCCTTGTTTAGCTGTGAAGCTTCGACTGAGATTGACAATGAAATCAGGCTCCGCCCATCGAAGCACCGAATCTTCAACTATTCGGGATCAGCCCCAAAAACTTTTATGTATATACAGTATATATGTATATATACGTATGTGTGTGTGTATATGTATGTATATATGCGTTTATATATATATGTGTGTGTGTATATATATATGTATATTGAGATCCCAACGCTCTTTCTAATAGGTTGCAAAGAAGAAAACTGGAGCCTTTCTCCCTTTAGTAACAACAGTGAGTGAGAAAAGGGAAGTGCAACGTACTTCCATCTGCAAAACACAGAGCTTAACAATGCTATGATAAGCAATATATTGAATAATGACACATGATATGATGATGATTGAAAATCAGGATATCTTATTGATATTGAAGATGAATAAATTGAATTGATCTTCTGTAAAATAACGGTCTTATGACTATGAGTCATTGGAAGAGAAGGGTCAGCAAGGGGAAATGAAAGGGCCAAATAAGGACATCTTTGGCCCAACTAAATTTACGGATGAACAAGCTATGTGACAGTAGTCTCATAGACAGGAAAAGGTTGGTGGTGGATTTGACAAGAAAACTCAGCTACGGAGTAGGATATATAAAGAGGAGTCAGAAAGAGATCAGGGTTATTCCTCGGCAGATCTCAGAGGCATCGGACTGGGGGCAGGACCATCACCGCGCTGGAATCAAGAGCCTAAGACAAGAGTTGGGGAATTGAACAGCAAACAACTAGAGAATACTTAAGAGTGTTCTTCAGTGGACTTCAAGAGATCAAGCCACAGAGGATAACCACAATGACCACACCAACTGAAGAATCGTTGGACTCTGAAGTTTTTCTCTCTCAACTGCAACAAAAACTGAAGACTTTAAGAGACAATTTGAGGGCTTTGGAAAAGCCTCAAGTTTCCAGCAGAGTCAACAGCAGCAGAAGGATTTTCACTGCGGACGACTCCTTCCCCTCCCTCTCTCCAAAAGGACATCAAAATACTCAAGCTCAGCTATCATAATCAGGTTTTGAATTTTATCAGTTTACTTAGGTTTTAATCAGTTTAAGTTGTTGCTTAAATTTTGCAATAAAAATATATAATCACTGCATTTAAAGTACCATTGAAGACATTGCATTTATTTCTTCACTAAAGTAGTAATTCATTAGGTAAAGTGTGTGTAACATCTTAAAGGTTCTTATAGGTTGCTCTAGCCATCGAAATTAACTTACCCTTGGGGCTTATTTTCCTGGCCACTAAATACAATCCTAGCAACTATACCAATTGCACTGATCAATGAGAAGAGCATGGCTGAGGTGGTATTTGGCTCTAGGGCTATTCAGTCAGGTGCATTTCAGAGTAAACAGGGTAGGCGTTCGGAAGAAGACAGTTAGAAGCTAGGTGAACCCTTCGACACCAGCTGAAACAGTCCTCAGTTATACCTAATAGGGTAATACCCATAGGCCTAGGGGATCGGACCCTTTAAGACAGAGAGCTGGTCCAGGATATACATATATACACATACATACATACATACACATGCTCACAGGATGCTCATATATATATATATATATGAGCATCCTTAATGCTACCAGCCTACCTCAGGCATGAGTGAAACCGCAAATACATTAGCCATACCGGTTCGGACGTCGCCCAGGTCAACAAGGTCCGTGTCAGGTGCTAGGGAACCAGGACAACCTGATGACAAATGGACTACTGGAACAAGACATTCATGGACTAGAGCAGAAAATATGGATCTGATGCAATGCTACTATTCAAGCAATCCCGGTGAGAGGGGTTATATGCAGAGACTGTGGATGCTTCGAAACCCATCATCAACACGGACAAGGAAACAACTCCTAGCTCAGTGTTCTAACATCCACAAACGGCAGCTCCTATCACAACTAGAGATTGAGGAGGTACAACAAATATGCTACGGTAAGGGGGAGCCAGAACAACATGTCAGCAGGGAGATGTCATTATCATTTCCACACTCAGAGATTGGGTCCCAATCCCCAATAACAACAAGCCCTTACGACAACATAAGGGCGACTGACCTACGATTGAAGATCATAACTAAGCTGGACCCCCAAGTACAACGATCAAGATTGCCAAGGCTAAGTGACAAAGTCAGAGCTGCAGAAAGGTGCAAGGAAGGGGCTACCTAAGAAATACAACAAGCTGCCGATACCTTAGGCTCTGGAGATACCTGCCTAAAGAGATACAAGGGAGTAGCAGAAGCCAGGAGAATAAACCGGATGTTCTCCACCAAACCATCCAAAGTGTACTCTCAGTGGCAGGACAATAATACAAGATCAGATCCACCCAGGGCTGAGACTGAACAGTACTGGCATCCCACAACACCAATACTCAGTGGCTAGTGGATCTAAGAACAGATCACAGCAATCTCCCAGAACAAGATCCAGTAACCATTACAACGGCAGACAACCAAGAAAGAGTGGCAGGTATGAAGAGCTGGACAGCACCAGGCCCTGACATGATACTACTGGCTGAAGAAACTAACTGTGCCTGGCAGCACAAATTAACCAACTGCTGATGGATGGGACCCACCCAGAATGGTTAACCCAAAGACGAACAGTCCTGATAATAAGGGATCCCCAGAAGGGAACAACCCCATCCAACTACCGGCCAATAACCTGCCTCTGCACAACATGGAAGCTCCTGTCAGGCATTATTAGCGGCTAAGATTAGTAGGCACATGGCTCAATACATTGACAGGGCCAAGAAGGGAATGGGCAGTAATAACAGGGGAGCCAAGCACCAGCTACTGGTTGGTAGAGCAGTCACTTGCGACTGCAAGACCATGCAGACCAATCTGTGCACCGCCTCGATTGACTACAAGAAAGCCTACGACTCAATGCCACATACATGGATACTGGAATGCTTGGAAATGTACAAGATCAACAGGACACTAATAACCTTCATCAAGAACTCAATGGGGCTGTGGAAAACAAGTTTGGAAGCCAACAAAAAGCCAATTGCACAAGTCACCATCAAGTGTGGCATATACCAAGGCGATGCACTAGCTGCTGTTCTACATAGGCCTGAACCCCCTCAGCCAGATCATCACAAAGACTGGCTACGGATACCGGTTCCAAAGTGGAACAACCATCAGTCACCTCCTCTACATGGATGATATCAAGTATGTGTATCAATGTATGCCAGAAATGAGCGAGACATCGACTCACTGATCCACATTACCAGGATCTACAGCAACGACTTTGGAATGTCTTTCGGACTAGACAAGTAGGGTCGCATGGTATCAAAAAGAGGGAAGATGATCAGAACCGAGGGGATTGAACTTCCAGAAGAAATCCTACCAGTGGCTGGAAAAGGCTGGACTGAAGGACAGCACAGAAGCACTAATCATGGCGGCACAAGAACAGGCACTCAGTACAATATCAATAGAGGCTGGGGTCTACCACACCAGGCAGGAGCCCCGTTGCAGACTGTGCAGTGATGCCCCTGAGACAGTACAGCACATAACAGCAGGGTGTAAGATGCAGGCAGGAAGTGCATACGTGGAACGCCATAACCAGGTAGCTGGCATAGGCTACAGGAACATCTGCCATGAGTATTGGCTGGAAGTCCCAAGGTCAAAATGGAAGACACCTCCTAAGGTAGTTGAGAATGACCGAGCTAAGATCTGTGGGACTTCAAGATCCACGCAAGGGGTGAGAGGGGGACTTTTTATACATATATATATATATATTTGTCTGTGTGCATGCACCACTCCAGGCTGTCTCTCATTCTTACACAGCTCACTTACAATGCGCATATGCATACACACACACAGATATTAAAGCAGACAGTGTTGTTACTGAGGGCTATAGTAATTGTCATGTGTTTTTGTAGAATTTCTTCTTGTTTTTGTTTGTTTGGTAGCCTGTGAGCAAAGCCAAAGCACTGAATATTAACCCTAATAACATTTAATACATTCTGTGCTTTTCATAAAAAAAGAAGATGTTAGTCAGCAGTAAAGGGGATTAAAACTCCCTTTTATAGCTGCTTATGCAGCAGGTAATAGTTCCTCTTGGTGGATATAAAAATGCTAAATATTACCCAAACTATACTATATAATATACTTGATCCATAACATCATAAGAGCTGCCGCGGCCACCTGCTGTAGGTAGGTCCCATCACAACTAAGATTTAGAGTAAAATGTAATAGTTAGCTTCACTGTTGCTTTTTACTTTGTGATTGAAAATGAGAGTCAGCATGTGAGTAAAAGGAGGTATCATGGACACTGAATATGGGTTAGACCTAGTAAAAACATCTTGATACGTGAGTTGTTGGAACAGGTGAAAGAGGGGCATGGTGTTCCTTACAGGTAGATTGATTGATGATGCAGCAGTATAGTGTCAGGGTTAGATGTCTAGGGACAATGAAAATGGAGAGAGAGTGGCAGTGCCCCATCTGTTTGCTACAGGCCAGAGAAATAATGATGGATTCATTGTTCAGTCAATTAGAATTCAAAGAGACAGAGGGGGAGAGAGAGGGAGGGCAGGAAAGCGAGAGAGAGTGTGGCGTGTTGAAGAGCCACTGTGAAGAGAGTGTGATTTCACAGGCCAAGTGTGAATGGCTAACATGGCTGAGTGAGGGATGTGAGAGCAGACCCTGAGGTGAGAGAGGGATGGTCTGTTGGTAGAAAGAGCTGCAGGTTGGTTGATACAGGATTGGGGCTGAGGAGCAGCAGGACATTGTTAAAGGAGTTGGTTATCTTGCTGAGGAGTTGGAGGTGTTCAGCCTGTGGTTTTTGCACTCACAGCTCATTATTGCTGCTCTTTTTTGTTCAATTACTCAATGCAATATTCAATACTAATCCGTTGTTCAAGTAAGGACCATGTTTTGTTTTCTGTATGTAGTTTAGTGAACAATCGCAGCCGCGTTTCCTGCGACTACTTCACAATAAAAGCCACTGTGTGGTTGACGTGTCGAATGCTTTTTAAGTGAACTAGCAGCAGTAGCAAATGTTCCACTTGTATTAGCAGCAACTTAATACAGCTCTCATGTGGCTGTGAGAGAGTAACAGCGAGGATGATAAATAGAGATAAAATAAATTAAAAAAAATTAAAACAGCTTGATTATATGCTGCAACATTTTGTGTGAATTTGTAATGTATATGTAGGAAATTTGTATCCAGCACAGGAATGGTGCTTTTGATGTGTTTTTTTGCTGGAAGATCATGAACTTCATAGTTGAAGGTATATAGTTATTTTTTAAGAATTGTATTGGCTACATGAAATGCAAGTCATTGGCACAATTGTTTACAATTGGCTTGGCATACCCACGAAATAATAGGGGCTGGCATTACGTTACAGCGCAGGCTCTCGTTGGCTATTGTAGGCTGCGGACAGGACATGTAAGCTCCTATTGGGTCGGATTGGGAGCCAATTGAAAGGTCAGGGTTCAGTGCCCATTATTAAATCAAGATATCGTAGTTAACATCCAAACCAGAGTTGCTGCGGTTATAATGAAATATTAGGCACATCTGCTGGCAAATATGAAATGATGCAGCAGCAGTCCCTGGGTGTTTATTGATGGACTAAATGTTCTACCGCATGGAATCGTCTGGACCTTTGACAACGTAACAAGACCATTTTGTTGGAATATCAATCGGTGGATTACTATGAAGCTTCATAGGTAAGTTGTGTCAATTTTGATTGTACTGGGTGGTCTGACGGAGACACAGATTGTATCCACTATTGTGATTATATCTTGAAATGGTTTGCATTGGTCGAATCACAAGGATTTTAGCTTTTCAAGGGACAATTGATGCCAAACAGCTTAACAAATCTGAGGTAGAACATTCATTATGATAAAAACTTTTTTTCCAAAAATATGATTAGTAAATCTTTTTTCAGTCCTTTTCCTCAACAAAATAAATATGTTAATTTAAAAATTAAGTGCTAATTCGTTCGGGATTCAAACAAATTAAACCAAACATTTATTGACGACATATTAAAAATTTTTGATATTGTTATTGAGGCAAATTATATTTTGAAAATTATCATTATTATTTTATTGCCCAGCAGGCGGGCTGACGGGATGTTAAAAGGTTAATGAAAAAAAAAGCTGACCATAAATAGTATCAAAAATAAGGTTGATTTCATGAAAATCTTAAAGGCAACTTAGGTAGAGTTGGAACTAGCAAAAGACATCAAGATTTTGAAAGTATCCAACTGACAAAATCCCACTGTGACCCTCCCTTTAGGCATCCCTCTAAAGCCACTTCCCTAGGTCACATTTTCATGTATTTTGCCCGACATTTTCAATCTGCTTTTCCTCCTCTGCACAGCATTTTACTATCTATTCACACATCACACAGTTGTACAACAACAACAAAGTGAGTCTGTTGTCCCACCGCATGCAACTTACTTCTTAAATAGACATCACATTTAAATTATTCATGATTTGTTGCTGTGCAAATGCTAACAAAAGCAAGATAAACACAAGGGACTTATAGTTTATGATTTAATTTTGACTTTACTTTCTTTGTCCTGGATTTTTCTATCTACAAGTATTTGGATACAAGGGCTTAATGGTACTGTACATGAACAGAAAAAGGTACAACCCAAAGGAACAGGGGGTGAGCAAAAGGGTGTTAGAAGACTATGAGTGTTCCTGGAAAGGTACTTGTAAAGAGCGAGAATGGTAATGGGATGTTGAAACAGAGAGAAGTAGCAGCCCAGCCCTTTTTCTGACAGCTATGCCCTCCCAAACGACCACAGGAGGAGGAACATAACAATAAATGCCTCCCTGTGGGGCGACTGTTTACTGTTACTGCTGCCCTGCTCCACAGTGGAACCTTATTGCTGGCACTGCGCTTTTCCACTGAGAGAGTCAGTGCTAATTCAATTAAACAGGCACTTTATTAGGACTCTGCATTACACATCTGTATGCAAATTGACTTACTCACATAACCTATGAATTCTAAATGATTACCTTTGCATGCTGTTGCACCACAAATGTGTTTTACTGTTATAAACGTAATCTGTATGTGGCATGTATATTAAATGCTAATTAATTTTTCATAGCACAAACCACAGCGGGGAGGGAACCCAGTCTGAAATCATTTAAACAAATAATACATTAAGTTGTGGTCCACAACAGGACAGTAAGGAAAGGCAGTTCCTTACCCTGTGTCCTTCAATCCTCCTCTCAAACAAGGAATATAGTTACACTAGCACTCTGTCCTTACAGGTCTTCAAGGTCCCAGACTGGTGGGCAGTGAGAACAGATTCCTTTCTGTGGCCAATGAGCCTTGAAGAATAGAGAAAATGACCTCTAAGAGCTACTGAGACATAGATGGAGGTCAGAGGGAGGAATGAAGTAGGAGAGACGAGAAATTAAAGTTGCAGAGGGAGGAATTTGAAATGATCAGAACTGTGTGAAAGCCAGCACAGAGGGAAAGAGAAATGACACACTGAGTCACTAATGAGACTTGTCATTCTGATGATGGCTGAAGAGAATGGATAAAAGATAGTTCAGTGTCCTTAAACATTTGAAATAGCTGAGATGCATCTGGTTAAGCAAATGCTTTGCATATTTTCAACCTTTTCCATGAATTGGTCTTAAGGGTAGATGCTAACAGCTTGATTACCACACCAACTTTCCAGGCTGGGCTAGTCTTGAGAATTTGCCGCAGAGAATGTCACACGTAATGAATTGTAGGCTCTCTGGGCACTGTGGGACAAGTAGTTTTAATGAACAACATACTGCAGACCATCAGCACAGATGGACGTCCTTATAATTATGGCAACACTTTCCTTTAATCTTGTCAAACACAAACTAGTGTTTCCCCTGGTAGAATATTTTCTTTCAGTGTTTGCTGCCTTTTTCTGGCTCCACTATTATGATGCTAGATAGTGAGGTCTGGTACCAGGAAAGTGGCACTTTCGGCAAGGATTAGGGCCAGGAACACCGGCAAACGTAACTGTGCTTACTGTTAGTCTGAGGGGAGACACAGTACAAGGTGTGTCATTGACAATGTAGCGCAATGCCATTTTAGAATCACTTGTCACTTTCTGTGCAAAAGTCTTGGCTAACCTAAGGGATGTGGACATACATTTTTTTATGACAGATTTAGGGCTGGACCTGAATATTCAATTGTTGGGCACACATTCCATTTTCAATTTTGAGATTCGAATGTTGAGGGTTTTTTTGCACGCCTGACCTCTGGTCACAGCAGTGAACGTAACACTCCAGTTCACATCAAAATGAAGCCCTCAGCTGTGTGGGAGCACTTTAAACTGAGTGATGACAAGGACAGTGTGGCAGTTATGGAGTTTATTCATTTTACAATTCTTAATTTCATTAGCCTACAGATCAAAACGGTCAAATAGCCTACATTTTTGTATCAGAGCATTTGATTTATTGATTGCTGTTGGGACATACAGAGACTTTCAACAACTATAACTAAAAATCTTTCTGAAATAAATTGCCTACCATAGCTTTAATTTATCATAATTAACCAATTAAATTGTGTATAATTGTCCAGGTGGCACACTCCAGAGTTGAGAAGAAACCCTAAATAAATTGTCTTGTTTATCATATATATTGATATCTTGACACTTAACTATTCTTCTGGGGTTTACTGGTGACATGAAAGAAGAAAGAAAGACAGACAGACAAAGACAGACAAGGACAGTGCCAACAATAGACAGAGACACTGGAGAAGGAAAGATGGAGCCACAGTGGTGGTGTTATCACTCTGCCCTGCTGTCCTTGCATGAGGCTAAAAGACCATCGGTATCCAGTAGCAACAGATGAGGAGAGGCACTGAAATTCTTCATCCTTTGGATCCTTTCTATCCCATCTTCTGCACTTACTCACATACAGGCATCAAAGTTCATCATCATCCCACAGACATAAAATGCACAGTTGATCAACTTGACACCCTCCATACTTGCGAGATCTGTCTGATACTATCCCCACGGTGACCGCCATGGCAACCAAGGTTGATGTGGACATGCTGGATGGCAGTGGATTTAATTACTGCAAGGCTAGTCAACACACCCACACACACTCAGGGGCAGACTGACACAATAATTCAGGCTGGGAATTCGACTCCATTCTAGGCCACCCTGTTCACACAAACCACAAGTCTGCTAATTTTGTAGACTAACCCTATTTGTTGATGTAACGGGTACCAAACTAGGTATAGAGTTGGCCACTATGTTCATCTGGGAAGAAATCTACATTACAAAATACAGACCTTTGGGACTGAGCAAACTTTACACGCATAGAGGCACTATACACAAATTTAAGGTAATGTCATTGTTTACCTGAGATCATTTATTATACATGAAAGTTAAGTTTATATAAGACAGTTTTATTCGTGTATGATGACCATGATAAGAATGTTGGTTATAGTATGGTATTATTAATGCATAAGACTGAAGATAACTGCAGCTCTGCCAAACGCACGCTGTCTCTGTTTTGCTATCAAGCGTGGTCATTAAAATTTGGCTAGCAGTAAGTGACTAGTGGCCATATCTGATCATTTGAGGGCCACTTTTGCTGAAAATATCTGTGCATATGATTAACTCATGGTAATAATTTAAACAACTGTTGAAGAACTAGGAGAGGGTGCTGGCTCTCAGTGTTCTTCTGGATCAGCCATAAATGTGCTATACACTTTTCAATCTAGACTTTATCAGAGATAGCAATAGAAGTAATCCATGTAATCAATGAAATCACACGTCAGATGCCATATACAAAAGTAGCTGACTAGGCTACTGCAGAAGTAAAGCACACCACAAACTCCCATCTATGTCACAGTGATAAAGGGTAATTAATTTTTTAAGTAAGATTACAATTGTAACTTCTTTGATGCTACTTGAGTTGTGTATATGCTGAATTGCTGTATATGTGTTTGCATTTTCCCCAAATATAGGCCTAATTTCCCAGAAAGCTTCTGTGATTATAACCATTTGTTTCTAATGTTAGTAAACTTTATCTGAAAGGTTTATTCGAACAGCAATCTTAAGAAAACAACTGCAATATAATTTCCCCCCAGTGCAACTTAATTCATTCATGCAGATTTTTTAAAAGAGACTGAATGCATACAAGTTCCATCCATTCATCCATCGTCAACCACTTACATTGGGCGAAAGGCGGGGTACACCCTGGACAGGTCGCCAGTCCATCGCAAGGCATACAAGTTTATTTATTTATTTATTTCGGTATTTACTGACAGTTATCCAGGTTTTACTAAACTACAAACATTGTTTTTCTGACAGTGTCGATATGTATCGACTATCGTCATTATATTAGCACACCCACAATTGGTCGAGCTCTAAAACATACACAAACACACATCTGTATGCTCACAAATGTACAAATGCATGCATGGATGTTAGTCAACTCACAAACACACAGAACCAGGAACAGTTGCATGAATACACAAATATACAATTGAAGCTCAGCATTGAGTTAAACCAGCAAGACTACATGCTTCATTCTTTCTCTCTCTCATGCACACTCTCTCTTCCTGCTAATCAGCTGACTATAGGCATTCACTCTTTGGTTTATTTAAATAGAGTCACCATATTTTGGTTTTCAAAAGAAAATGACAATATGTTCGGCTAGAAGGACCACATTCGCACAATGTCATCCTGGCTTTGGCTAAATCTACATCTGTCCAAGGGCAGAGGTACTATCCACCTGGAAGAGTAACTAGTATAAATTAGTGTATTAGTACAATATTATAAATAAATAAATAGTAATAGTAATAATAAAAAGTTTGTTTCTATAACACTTAACGGCTTCACACCCCGATAAATATCATGATGTCATGATGGGCTCTAATCGCCAAAGACCATTTACATTTTTCATATTCATTGTACACAATATTTTTTCACTCAGATGAAGTCTCTCATGATTATATACTCATCTACTAGCACACATACTCACATTGTAGACACTTTCACTAACTCATGCCTACACACACAAACACAGACATACTGGGCATCTGTTTATCTGGTGACCAATCTTAATTGGAGCTGCTATTCCAGTCCGATGGGTCCTCCACTTGTCTCATCCCTCCCCTCCTCCCTTCTTCTCCTTCCTCCTCAGTCTTCCAAATACTTCAGCCTTATCTTTTGTCCTCTACCCACCTCCTCTGTACTGCTATTTTGGCCGACCTTTTCTCTTTGTCTATCTGTAGGAGATCCAGAGTTCTCATCAAACATGACCCCTCAGCATGGCCTCTCGCTCTCTAGTCTTGCTTTCTTCTCCCTCCTCTTCTCCTCTGTCTGTCCTTCTCTGGCTTGCCTTTGTTCTCCTCTACATCGAGTAAGCAGGACAGAGGGTTGGGACCTGCAGCAGCAAGTGCTGCTGAGTAGAGGCTTTGATCAGACGGAAAGTCAAGAAAGGTCGCTGACAGACTGTTAGAGCTCATCCTTAAGGCAGCCTTAAGACGTGAACTGTAGCTCAATCTATTAAACACACACAGTGGAGAGTGTGCATTATAAACAAAACAAGGTGGTTGTGCTGTTAGCTGTTCTACTCATACATAATTGTGATAATGAAATACACAGTAGCTTTGTTGTCTTTCAGTACTTCCTCCATTTCTGGTAAAAATTAGTCTCATTTCAGATTGGCATTCTTGTTTTGTTGAAATTACTGTTTTTATGTTTTGCCACAGACAGAATGTGTTAATGTAATTGCCCTAACTTGAAAACAACATAACAGCTAAACAAAAACTAGATTATTGTTATGAGTACCTCTAAATAATTAATAGGATAAATTGTAAAAATTAAAAGTTTGCTTTATTCCACAGAGACTATTTCCAAGAAGATAAATACACTTACAACTGAGCCACTTGAGGTGACACAACAGGATTGCACAATATGGTGAGAGAGACACATTCGGTTCCTATCTAAACAAACATAACCTCTCAGGTGAAGGTTTTGAGAAAATAACTAATGTCAAAGACATCTGCTCACTGATTTAAAGAAACTTTTCATTCAGAAATCATATACTGTTTGATTTTTCACTATGTGCTTTCATCTTTATTCCATCTCCCCATGGATGACTGACTTTTGGATTTGATATTGTGAATAAATGGAACACAGTATTATGTACAGGACCAGTGTTATTTTAGCTGATTGATGTAAACATTAACTGCAGTTATATAGTAGCATGAAACGCCAATCTTGAGAGAGGCAAACTTTCATTAACACTGGAGCAATCCTGAAACATGTGGTTACAGCCCACCCAAGTTAATTAGTAATTTAAGTAAGATGAGTGGCCATGAACTGGGATCATTACCTCTCAACATAAGGCTGCAGAAGTAAAAGGTGTATTTTTTATTCTCATTTAAGCTTTCAGGAGTACAGGATGTTCAGCTTCAAGAATATTTCCAGAATTAAGCATTTTTTTTACTCCCTAGTGGTTTAGGGGAAGCCAATGATGCTTTTATCTTCTCTCTCTCTCCTTTGAATACCTGCTGCTGTTACAAGTTTCTGTCTGTGTCCAAAGTGCAACTGTTAACTGATCACATTTAAGCATTGCTGGTTTTGCACCAAGCCTTATCAAACATACAGCATTGGTAAAGTTGCACTCTAGAGCCCATGGGTAGTTTGCTGTAGGCTATTCAAAAATATAAATTACAAACAGGCAGTTTAAGCTTTGCCTTCGGGGCTCCTGGACTTTACTGTGAATAACTTCTCAAAGGAATATTAAATAAAACCTTAATTGTTACCACTGCATTAAATTACCATAATGTTGTACATCTGCAGTCGTTAAAGGGGGTTCTTAATCAGCACCAGAGCACCAAAGCTAAATGTGTTGTGCATTTTCAAATCAAATCATTAGTAAATCATTACTTTGCACTTGTGGTTTCAATGCCTGCTACTAGTTGCTATAGGATTACTATCTGGTTTCTTATTTCACCCGGCCCTTAAGTGGACCAAAAGTAGTCAAGTATAAATATTGAGTCTAAAAATACTGGAATAAGCTTATAAAATGTTCTACTGTAGTATTTATTTGGGCTCTGGAACTTTTATCTTGTTTCTATTTTGCTGACTAGATATGAATGGTCACCAGAACAGGCTACTGTATGTATAGCTAACATCCAAGATGAGGCAGAGTACAGGAGTTGGCATTCCCCTGCACTCATACTAAGATGTGTGGACTCCTCACAGCTCACACAGCTCCAATGTTATCTATATATCAAATCCAGAAATACATGAGTGCTGTGATCGTGGTGTTTGTGAGAGTGTGCGTATACCAACAAGTAAGTGCTGACTCCAACAAAGGAGACCTGTTGAGACCTGCAGAAGTTGGTTAAAAGGTGTGAAAATGAGGATGCTAAGAAAAGGGAAAGAAAGAAAATATGGTGAACAACTGGAAAGTGAGAGAGAGCAGAGGAGAGTTGCTTGTGTGAGAACCGTTGTGGAGGGTTTCTCTCCCACAGGGCAGCAGGGGCTGAGTCAGGATGGAGCACAGGTGAGTGTTGGCCCAGGTGAAGCTGTAATTTCCTGTCTGTAGTGTGTGTGGGCTTTGCACCTGCAGAGAGACATCCTGAAACACAGCTGCTCACCCTCTGTGAGGCACAGGCCAGTTAGGTAATAAAGATGCTAACAGTATGACTAACTCACACACTCACATATTTAGCTTCAATCTGGGCTTTTTATCTGAACTGAAAAACCACCCTGTTCCCAGTGTGTGCTCTTCTCTACATTATACAGCTAGTGGGCTGTTCAGCTCAGCAGACTGGGAAAGAGGGAAGAGAAAGAGGTGCCAGACCAAATGTTACGTTTGTACTAAATAGCACAGACACATTGGCCTTTTAGTGAACATTAAGCAAATGCTTTGAGCAGGCGGTGTAAAAGAAAGCAATCACAGTTGGTGGTCTGGCGAGAATACTAATGACTGGGCTTGACCATTTGAACATAAGAGAATGATCTGGCGACGCCTGTAGAAATCAAATAAAAGGATACTTGAAGCTGAATAGCAGAAGAGTGGGCTTTCAGTGCTTTTGGCAATTAGAATGGGCCGCGTAACTTGCATCATTAAAATGTTTAAGATTTTCTCAGTCTCTCAATTACTTTTTGCATATGTAAATGGAACATATGTTTAGCCAGTAGCCGTATCTTTTAATGTGCTGTAATACTGAAGTGCTGATGTATTAGTCTCATAAAATGATTATTACGTTTAGTTCATTCAGAGTATGCTAATCACCCTGCAATGTTTTACAACATCTGTGGGGGAATATCAAATGATATCATTGCACACCCCTCTTTGGTCTGCTTTCACTGGAATGAATATTAAAACAGACACATCCACATAATAAAATAGTGATGATTGAGGGGGAGGGGGGCTGTTAGATGTGGCTAGTGTCAGGATTGTCAGTTGTGCATTGGGGAAGTCTGTAGGAACATCAATAGACAATGGCCCGAGGTGGGACTGAATAATTCACAGAGTGAGGAAGCGACGTGTACTGTTCTCTCTCTCCCATTAGGGAGAGACACAATGTAGCAGGAGCTTGGCTGCATTAACTTTGATCATTTCCTGTTTCTGAAGGGAAAACAATTAAAACAATTAATTAGCTTGACGTCATTCCACTGGAGTAATTCATGCTTTTTGTTCCTGTCAGAGATTTTGGTTTTGATGGGGTTATACCGCCATGGGGTAAAACACACTGACAGATGGACAAATTGGGCATTTCAAGATTTGACAGACACACCTCTGTGCCATACAGCAGACACAGATATGAAAACAACAGTGACAGACCCTGAAGGTTAAGAAATGAAAAAAAAAAAATTGTATTTAGACAATTTTTGACATTAACAATACAAAATTTGTTGTAGCCTTTTTCAAAATCATTAAAACCCACTCGTCCTACATTTCTTTCTTTCCCCCTGCTCGAAACAGAACCACAGAGAAGAGGATGACGCTATTTTTCCTCACACTGTGTTCCCAACCAGTCCATCTTCTAGCCTCAAACTGAGTTTTATTTATTTATTTATTTTTACAGCACTGGTTGTTCTATTTTTTGATGACAGCAGTTTTTGTTTGCATAGGGTCAGCATTTTGTTATACTGCTGGCTGTATGAAGCCAACAATTTCTACTGCTTCAGGCAGAGTACTCCATTGTTTGATCTGCTTCATAACGGCTCAATTTTCCTCACCCAGAACACTGGATACAATCCCCAGCCATTGGCTCTATTAAATAGAGGCCTTTTAGGGGTGGCAGATGCATGCACATGAATATTTGACAAAAACTTTCAACAAGGTGAAAATTCAAGAAGGGCTCTCTTTGGTGCTTTTGAGTACTTTTACATGCAATGTCGGTTATGGCTTTTCAAGTGTATTTATGCCTTGAATTCCTGTTAATGTCTGACCCTAACTAACACACAAATATGCATACATGTACACAAATCTCCACTCAAACTGAAGCATTCTTGATACACACAAGAAAAAAATGTGACTGATTGGGGGTAGTGGAGGGATTAGAACCGGCACAGGTGACAGACCGAGGATAGAGACTGAGGAACTGACAAGGAGTAGACTGAGGAAAAGAAAAAGCAGAAGGAGGAGGCTTCACAGTAAATGGTGCTCCTGCACAGAGGAGGTGGGGAAAGAGGTCAGGAAAGGGTTAAGTGAGGTAATTGGCATAGGATGCAGGTGCAGGTGTTTTATCAGCGTCTCAACTTGAAAGCCCATATGCGCACACACACATGCTTGACTACAATCTTGTAAAAGCAAAAGCCTGCCTACACCAATTAGTTGGTGTTGAAGGTCAGTGAAGGTCAGCGTATGTTCGAGAGAGATAAGTTTCCCATTAATGGGCGAGTACCTGTACTTGATAGGGTCTAAGTCACTTTTAGTCACACACATACACAGAGTGTTAGCGCACTTACCGTAGGTATTTATCATAAAATACACTTTCCCATATTCAGGCAATGCATTGTTTTTGTTTGTTGACTTGCCCGGAGCTCAAGAAGCAAGTCAGAAATAGAAAATCTTTGAGGCCGAGGAGCACTATAGTTTTCAGTTCAAAATATCAAGTGAAGCTGTTCTTTGTTTAATTGCTCTGTTTTATAGCTGCCATCACATTTTATAGTATGTTTCCTTTAGTCTTAATGGAAAGCTTATTTTTCTGCACATTTATATTTGAAGAATGTATCTTCACATCCAGTTAAAGAAACCATAGCTTCACAGTTTGGAGAATATGGGGAGTAAAAAACATTTTTTTTCTTTAAATCCAGCCGAGCCTGATTGAATTGTATGTGGTGTTTTCAATGTTATGCAATGTTCATAGCATATAATAACGTAAGGAAGTAGCTGCATATGGATGTATGAACAGAACTGTTATTGTCATCAACTCTCATCCATACATATAAGTTTTAGTGAAAATGATTGAGAACATCTCTCATGCAGTGTGATTAATAACTGAAATCAGTGCTTGAAGTGTGCTGGTACGCACCGGTACACAGTACGCACCGGTATGTAGCACCTTGACATTGGCGTACCACGACACCTATTTTTTTCCACTTCAAGCACTGACTGAAATGCAGGTAATTGGTAGTCTTGGAAGTTTATAAGCTCCTGATGTTATGTTAGTGTTTTACAACTGGCATATTAACATACAAAGCCAACATTTTTTCAACACAGAGAGGAGGCAACAGGATGTAACGTTAAATGTTAAGTATCTGAAGGTCTTGATTTTCTACCAACTTGCCACGTTATTTAACTCCATTATTATGTATTACCTTTACTTGGGCGTGCAAAGCTGGCTGGTGATCCTGCATCAAATTTGATGTAGATATTCGTTCCTTTAGCAGCAAACTTCTCACGGCAAGTTTTTGAACAGGTGATCCTTCATCTTTAGTAACACCCTGGTAACGTCTCATTTATAAAACTGGGCATAGAATCCTCACTAAAAGTGTACGTGCGCCCAAAAAATATTCAGACTTATAAAACCGCTCGTACGCACACTTGTAAGCAATGTTCTCTTTATAAATCACAATCAGGTTTGAAATGTGCCGCATGTGAGGAAACTCCATGACCCCCCAACTGAATACCCTATTTCATCAATGAATATTTTTTCTAAATAGCATTGGAGTATCTTGTTGACTTGTTCTCGTGACCCCAATATTGTGTATTATCACATCTCGTGAAGTGTTTCGTCTCACCCCTAATCTGAGCCCTTAAATGTCCCCACCACTTTTCAACACAAAGTGCACCCTTGAGAAAAAGGGGGACCGGAGCTCCACCACTTTATAACCGATCTGCAGGATCTCCCTCTTGATAAGTGACGTTGCTAGCTGGAGGGATACACACACACACAAGATGGGATGACCCAGATACTAATTTGGATTCCCCCATTTGAAAAGAGAGTAAGCCAAATGCATTCTAGTTGTGTTTAAACATTTATTTAGGCTCCACTCACTTAAGGAGGCTGCAGATGCTTTAAAAGAAATATGACTTGTTGTTAATGACATATGCTGAAAGATTTACTAAAATAGTGTTATATTTTCATATCGTGTTTTTACAAGCAGCGCATCATATCCACACACTGGCGCACAGCATTTGGCTCGATAAGGCAACGAACATGGGATAGCAATGTATGAAACTATGCACTGGTATTTGCTCAACTGACAGACTGAAAACGGCATCAATTTAAATGTAATTTGTCCTCTGCTGCAAATGATCTTAATCAATGTTTTTTTTTTGCGCACTTCAGGAAAAATCAATCAAACAGGTGTTTGTTTAGCCTATACTACTCAGAGATAATATTTCAATTTATTTTACACTACAGTAGGCCTATCCATTTCAAACCGTTTCATCCTTCTACCATGGGAGTCGCCATTTCTTATTTCTCCAGTTTATGTGCGTATGCATGGTTCAGAGTTCTCCAGTCAAGTTTGTTTTTATAGATCACAACCTTTGCTACACTGTAAACCTGCTAATAAGTACACTATACACTAAACAACCAAGTCTTCTTAATGAGTTAGGTTGTTTTAATTATGTGTGTATCATTGTTTTTGAGTGATGATGGATTTCTAAATCAAACCCTTCAAGTATTCAATTCAATTAATTTATATATCAAATCACAACAACAGTTATCTCACAGCGCTTTTCATTAAAGAGCAGGTCTAGACCGTACTCTGTGATGTTATTTACAGAAGCCCAACAATTCCACCAAGAGCAAGCACTAGGCGACAGAGGCAAGGAAAAACTTCCTTTTAAGAGGCAGAAACCTCAAGCAGAACCATGGCTCAGGGTGGGCGGCCATCTGCCTCGACCGGTTGGGGTGAAGGAGAGAGAGAGAGAGAGAGAGAGAGAGGGGAACAGAGAGAAGAGAGAGAGAGAGAGAGAGAGGGAACAGAGAGAGAGAGAGGAACAGAGAGAAAGAGAGAGGGATGGAAGGAGAGAGAGGGGAGGGAGGCAGCCTACACAATATACACACAGAGGTACAGACAGTAAAGGTAATGTTGCTATAGACTAAATGAAAAATGGTACAGATATTTATAGTAGTGTTGATGATAATAATCGTAATGTTAATAATTATAATAACAATAATAACAATAGGACTAGTAACAATAGTTGTAGCAGAGGGTGTCGAACAGGAACACGGGGGCAGCAGGTGACTCACAACCACAGATCCAGACTCCACAGCTCCAGAACCAGAAACACTGTAGGAAGTGATAGGAGGAGAGAGGAGAGGGATGAGAAAGCAAAAGACTACAGGAAAGGGGAGAAGTTGAGTTAGTAGCATGCATTAATGGGATGAGGTTGCGTAGAGAGGGAGACAAAGTAGACGGTATTGAGACGCACGCTGACGTGTGACGTCATTAACGGCCAAACGGGACTTTACGTTTTCAGAAAATTCAAGATGGCTACCCGATGCGAGGGAGACGGTTTTGCAAGTAACGGAGCAAAACTGTTAACCTATTTAACAAAACTCAAGAGAACGTCTCGGGTTACGTATGTAACCCGTGTTCCCCGAGAAGGGGAACGAGACACTGCGTCGGTGACGACACTATGGGAACGCCTCTAGGCCTGGCAGGGCTGAATTATGAATGAAACTACTCCAATCTTATTGGCGTTAATCGAACAGTAGCGTGGGACAGCGTAACTGGAGGCGTATAAAGCACGCCGGCACACATTACAAACCAGCTCTTTGCTATGAAGCAAGGCGCTCCAGGCGGGGAGAGGCGTGGTGGACCAACGCAGTGTCTCGTTCCCCTTCTCGGGTATGTAACAAGGGTTACATACGTAACCTGAGACGTTCCCCTTCGAACGACTATGGGAACGAGATACCCACTATTCCACGCCGAAAGCCTCCGCCTGCCCCAGCGTGCAGTAACCCGTAGGCACGGCTAAGAGGAGAGCGTTCGGGTGCCGGGTGTACAAGGAAGGTCCAGAATGTAAAACCGGATGAACGTGTGCGGAGTGGCCCAGCCAGCTGCCTCACACACATCCCGAAGAGAAGCCCCTGAGAGGTCCCAGGTGGGAATCCTGGAGCGAGTCACGGGTCTCATCCTCCGGGCTCCACAGAGGAAGCGCGCGACCAGCGGGAGCCTCCCCAAAGGCCCCTCCCTCAGAGGAGAGTGGAACGCCGTAATGGCAGCCACGTACACCTTGAGCGTGGATGGGGAAAGGCCAGCAGAGAAATGGTGCTGGAGGAACTCCAGTACCGCAATTACCGGGCAGGTAACTGGGTCCACCGCCCGTTCTCTACACCAGGCGGAAAACACTTTCCACTTCAGGCCGTACATCCTCCTCGTGGATGGAGCTCTGGAGCGGACCAGAGTCTCGACCGCTCCCGCCGTCAGGCCTGCCTCAAGGAACTGCGCCCCCTCAGGGGCCAGACCCACAGCCTCCACAGGGCGGGGCAAGGGTGAAAGACCCGGCCCTCCGCCTGAGACAGCAGGTCCCTCCTCAGAGGGACTGGGGGAAACGCATACAGACACATTGGACAGTGCGTAGTCTCTCGAGACGTAAACAGGTCCACGTCTATTGGGCCGAACCTTTCGCACAATAACTCCACCACCTCGGGGTGGAGTCTCCATTCCCTGGGCCTTAGCCCCTGTCTCGACAGCGGGATATACATCACCGTAAGAAACAACAGTCTCTCTGCTGGAACCACAGGAGGATCTGATGCGCCAGTCTGCACAATGGGCGTGAGCGCAGACCCCCCCTGATGATTCAAATAGGCCACCACTGCCGTACTGTCGGTCCTGATGAGGACGTGGCGACCGCGGAGGTCGGACAGACCGCGGAACACCGCCAACATTTCCAGGCAATTTATGTGCCACGAGAAATGATGCTCCTGCCAGGATCCTCTCGAAAAGCGGCCGTCCATGACCGCGCCCCACCCTGTGAGGGAGGCATCTGTCGAAATAATTGTCCGGCGACATGGCGCCCCCAACGTGGGACCCTGGGACAAGAACCAAGGTTTCTTCCATACAAGGCACCTGCTCGTAACCCGTATCAGACTGAACGGGTTCCCCCTCGGGGAGGACCCCTTGGTTTTCAACCACCACTGCAGGGCTCTCATATGTAGCAGGCCAGACGGTATTATGCTGGATGCAGCTGCCATGAGACCCAACACCCTCTGAAAGTGTTTCACTGTGATGGTGCGGCCTAGCTTCACCCCGGTTACCGTGGACAAAATGGACTCGACGCGTGCAGGAGATAGTTGGGCCCGCAACGACGTTGAGTCCCATACCACCCCTAGGAACGTAGTCCGTTGGGCGGTTGTCAGCACACTCTTCTTCGCGTTGAGCCACAGCCCCAAACGCTGAAGGTGGCCAAGGACAACATCTTGATGCCGAACAGCCAACTCCCGAGACCGGGCCACAATGAGCCAGTCGTCAATGTAGTTCAGCACGCGGATGCCCTGGAGCCTCAGTTGGGCCAGAGCTGCATCCATACACTTGGTGAACGTGCAAGGGGGAGAGTGCTAGGCCGAACGGAAGAACCCAATACTGGTATGCCGCGCCCCCAAAGGCGAACCTCCCGCTAGAAGCCTCAGGACCTCATCCCCCGACCCTGGCGAGACTGAAGAACGGTCCTCAGATCCGTTTTCTCGGGGGGCTGTGGGCGAGAGCGCCGCCTCGAGTCCCGGGTGTGCTGAGGGGGACCCCGAGAAGCGACACTCTGCCTCTGGCTCTGGCGGTAGGAGCTGGACTACGGCTGGGACCATCTCTCTGCAGCCGGCAAGGGAGCATGGGCATGCTGAAATCTGCTGACGACGGTGTCCACCGCCTCGTCGAACAGGCCAGAGGTCGCGACCGGTGCATCGAGCAGGAAGGTCTTCTCCCTCTCCTGGATGCCCGAAAGGTTGAGCCACAGGTGCCGCTCCGTGGCCACTAGCGCTGAAAAATGGAGCGGCCAATGGCCCGGGCCGTCTCCTTGGTGACCCGGAGCGACAGATCCGTAGCTCTGCGGAGCTCGGCGACATCCTCCTCAGAGGAGCGCATCCGGCTGTCGGAGAAAAGAGCCGCACGAGACCTCAGCACCCTCAGGGGCAATGGCCGCAAGCAGCCCCCTCAAGACACACACAGCTCGTGAGTGTCCCCAGCCATAATGTAGCGCGGGCATGGAAAGACACATTTCCGGAACTGCTCACCAGCCATGATCTCCTCTGCAAACTTCCAGGTAGGACAAACTTCAGTGGTTGTTCGTGGAGCTTCGTTCTACCAAACATATCAGAGCGCCTGCTGAATAGAAAAAAGCTGGTTTATATGCCTCCAGTTACGCCGTCCCACGCTACCGTTCGAGCAACGCCAAAAAGATTGGAGTAGTTTCATTCATAATTCAGCCCTGCCAGGCCTAGAGGTGTTCCCATAGTGTTGTCACCGACGCAGTTCGAGTTCCCTCGAAGGGGAACCAGTATTTATTCGCAGCGCTGTGAAAGAAATGGTTTTGTGTTCTTTAACTTCTCTTTTACAACCGTGTGTGCTCTGGGAGGACTGCTTCAGGATGTAGAGGCAGTTTGGCGTGTTACATTTATGCTAACGTTAACGGACATTAGCTCCAAAATAACGTAACGTTGTGACTTAAGCCTTCGCCTGAGAGTCGGCAGAGAATGCACTTTGGTCCGGTGAGTAAAAAAGTTTATCACATTTCGGCTCTGTTGTCAGACGCAGTTACGTTTACAGAAAGGCTAACGCTAGAAGTAAGCTGGCTCACATTGAGGTAATGTTAACGTTAAGTTAACTTTGCACTATTGAACTGCTGTCACTGTCACTTAATGTTAACTCATTATATCGTGGAGACAGTCAACTTCTGCGTTTGTTTATAAGCTGTTCCTGAAATAGTGTTGATGCATGGCTAAAAGTTTAATGTGAACGTTATTGGCTGTAAACCTAATGATTCCCCTCAGCCCTTCAGAGACTAGTTGCCTCGTCTTAAGTGGCTGTAACGTTAATATGTATTTGTAAAGGAGTAATGTTATTTTTCCACTGTGGTAATGAAACCTTTTAACTGGTGAAGAATGCTCAGTTTTCATTGAAACTATTTTATCATTTGTTCATTTTGGAAGATGTTTGTGGTAATGTTACGTTGACATGAGTTGCATTATTAAGTTACACAAAAAGAGTGTTTGTTATTTAGCATCGGCTCTGATATTAATGGGATGGACAAAATAACAGAAGCACCTGTCCATGTGATAATGTTACGAATTACCAGCAGCACAACTGCAGTTTCCAAAATGATCATACAGTCGAATCAACAACTCTCTGAAACAGTTTCATCCAAAACTGAACATTATCATTGTTATGGAGGATTTATGGTAGGAATGTTGTATTACTGCATTACTTTTTAGCTAGATGTAACTATTGAACTGGTAACTTACTCTTAGAGACTACGTTAAATACGTTGAACTATTCCAGTATCACATGTTTGTGAGAAGTGTTTACATGGACATTATTTTGTAAACTAATAAAAAGTTGGTGTTCATATGTGTGCCCATTAAGGACTATAGAGAGTCCTGCTGAAGGGGTTTCATCTTGTCCATAATCACCTGACTTGCGAAAGCAGCTCTTGTATTGCTGAGTAAGTGAAATGATAAAATATAGTATTTTAAAAAATCAGCAATTGATGACGTTCTTGTTAACTGGACTAATGGGAATTCTTTGTGTTTTTCTGCTCCTGCAGGATTAAGTATTGAGTGACACTACAGCTATCCAAGGTATGTTTTCAATTTGCACATCTCTGCATAAGAGTTAGTATAATTCTTTTGAATTATTCAAGATTATGCAGGCTTGATGCTTTTTATACTTCATAGATTTGAAATACTTGAGTATTTAAGGAACATACAGGCATCATTTGAACTTACTAGGATGCTTCCTTATTAAACGTAAATTCCCTTAGTGGTAACAACATTAATCTACATACATTTATGTGTTTGTCAAAACGCGGGCAGTGTTTTTTTTTTGGCTATAAAACATACTGCTGACAAACCACGTGTAAGTGTTTGTCCCTGTATGATACAGCGAGAGAAAATCAGAAAGAGGTGGTGTGAGCTGTTGTGTGTATGCAGGGTTGAGGGTTGAAGTGTGGGTGCTTGTGAGAATATCAAAATCACCAAACTAAAACCGAAAACCTACACAGTGAATAATAGGGGTGGGAGAATTAATCGATTCAGAGATGCATCACGATGCTGACGTGGAGGATTATTAATCATTAACAAATGTCTAAAAATCGATTATCAAAAGTTAATTGATAACGTAATGTTGACGGAACGCAAAAGGATGAATTTGCGAAAGTGAATTCGCAGACCGTCTGTGGAGTGCACACAACAGAGAGTCCCCCCGTATTTGAATACACACCACGGCTGCAGAATGAATGACCACCCTACTAAAATGTCACAATCATTAATATCAATGTGCAAGTGATGATTTTAACTCGCACACTGCAAGCATGGGACACTCGACGCTCGGCAGCTCTCTGCGTATCACTGTGTGTCCGTTAATAATAGTCTGTAGTTTCCCCAACAGCTGGAAGAGTGAAGGCTGTTAGCGCTAGATAACATCTCCCCTGGACAAGGGCTTGCTATCTGTCCCCAACACCGGACATTCAATCCTGAATGACTTTTTGTTCTGTAACTGTAACTATGTGTAAAGAGTCCTTGGGTACCTTGAAATGCGTTAAAATATTTATTTATTTATGTAACGTTAGCTAAATTAGTAACGAAGTAATGTTAATTATCAGCTGTAACGTTATGTCATTACTAACTAACCTATTAGTCAAGGATTGAGAACATCAGGTACAAGCTTAGACTAAACTGGTGTACAGCTCTGTCCTGTACACATACTGTAGGCTATATCCTTATAATTAACTTTATTTGTCTGTTTTCAGAGGAGTCTGAATGTTAAAGAAATGGACCATTGAGCTGAGGTTAATAAAGTAAATTAGGGATGCAAACTAGTCCTTTTAAGCTAATTAGGAAATGTTTCTTTTGGATTTAAATGTGCAAATTAAATGCTTAGTAATTATCCAGGGAAAAGTTATAATCGAATCGCAGCCCTCTGAATTGTAATCAAATCGTGAGGTGCCCAGAGATTCCCACCCCTAGTGAATAACTAGAATACTGGTGTCTCTCTCTCTCCCCCTCGCTCTCTCAAACACGGACAACAGACCCGTCTGTGAATTGAATGGTTGGCATCATAAACACCACTGCACAAATCTGTCCAACACAACGCTGTCAGTGTCGGAGACCCATCTTTAAAACAGTTATTAGCAAGCATGTAAGGAGCCCAGCTAATAAGAAGAGCTAAGTTAACTTTGGAAAACAGCTGTCGAAGTTAGCACACTATAACTGGTAGTCAACAGGTGCGTTCGAGATAACTGGCTGACTTTCGCCAACTTCATAGATAGGAGAATAAAAACAGCGGCGTCATGTCAGACACAGTCTACCTCTAGTAGACTGCGTGAGCAGGACTTGCTTCAACAAGGTCTAGTGATGTTTTGCAGTTGTGCTGAATTCTGCATGCCTGCCGTGGATTGCATTCACCACGCGGGAGGTAACGCTCATTTATACTGAGAAAAGAGGTGGATGCAAATCTCGGCAGGTAACGTTAGACTACAACATCCGTGTTGCTGAATTATGCATTCACTTATTAAGGTCCTTTTCAGACACTTTGCTGTTCACATTGTTTGAACGTGGTTAACGCCACGTTTTTGCTGAATTTCAAGAAATGGTATCCTACTTTTACGAAGTGTAATAATATGTTAACGATTCTTAAAGTTCATAAAATATATGCTGATCAGTTATCACTATTGATGAACCCCACAAAGAATAGTAGAGAGAGAAAAACAGAGAAAGCCTCATTCTGTTGGAGTTGTTGGAGCTACATTAACACTCAGTCCACTGAGTTGGTCAACTTAAATCATTGAATAAACGTTTGTTAACAACAACTGATATGACTTGATCTTTCTCTTTTAAAACAGCGACATGGTCGGCTAAAAGGGGATGGCGCTATCTGAATGTTTTGTAACGTTACACTGAGCCAGAGATGTTTAGAGCTTATAAGGACATTGACTGTGCTATCATGGCTTTCAAAACTCAAAGTTGCTCAGTGCACCGAAACAGTTTTTCACACTGTCACACTAAAGAATTATGCTCACTCAGGCATGCACTTAAAATGCTTAAATTTTAGAGCTCTGTGGTTATTTCCTTTCTTACATCAAAGAAAAAATTGTTCATTTATTAAAATCAATAAATAAGTGGACCATTGTCAGTATTTGACAAATACTTAGTCAACTAAATCGAGTCTAATACTGTATTACTTACTTTACACTGGCAGGAAAGGGTGAGAAGCAGGCAGTCCCCAAATCAGACTGGCGCCACTTGTGAATGAGCTGTATGCTGCAGCAAAGCACAGTATAATGCAAACAAGTTAGATGCCACACGGAATTAATTTAAGACCAATTTTTCAATAACCAAAGTTGAAGAAAAGAAAAATGCCAAATGAGGAAATAAAAACATGAACTGACATCAAAGCTGCTAACATTACTTAGTGTTTAGGGATTTTTGCCTAAATGTTGATTTAATAATCTGAAAGATTGCAGATGCACAGTGTATCTTTCAATGTGAGTAAACTTCCCGCGGATGACATTTCCGATGTAAAACTGCCAATTTATGTCCATAAATCCTCTCAAAGGTCACACTGAAGTTAAGGTTAACTGTTAGTTAACTGAACCTGCCAGAGAAATAATCACATTTCATGTTTTCCTCAGTAATAAAGTCATCAGGCGATAGTTGTCTGTACAACCACCTTTCCATTGCAAACTGTAAGGTTAACTGCTAAGTTAATACATTGGCTTTTTCGGCATACTTTTTAATGGCATCAATTTAACAAAATATTATCAAATATCAGCAAAAAACTGACTCAAAAGAGTAACGTTAATGGTTAAGTTATACTAGAAGCTGCTATCTAAATTAGGCTATCAGATTATCTTAGCTTGTTACTAGAGGGGTGAATTATACTTATAAATATGTCCTCATGACTGGCTTAAAATGACTTACCACTGCAGTTAACTCATGTTAAAATCACTCCTCTCACAGACAGAAACATCTCATCCAAATCGGGCTTTGTTAACTTTTAACTCATATAACGTTAAGTTAGTTAGCTAGCTTAACATTAATGCTAAGGTGCTGTAACACGAGCTAACTTAGCTTGCCATAATCGGATATTGTCTGAATTAAAACGGCAACCAAAGCAACATTATCTATGACCGGTGAAGTTATTAATTTTACCGGCTAGGCAAGTGTACAAACAAATCAGGTTTTGACAGCACAGTTTAACGTTACTTACCGTGTCCGTGTCCTCCGAGAGAGCTGCCGATTCCCACTGTAAGAGCTCTGCTGTCTGTGAGAATAACGGTCAGCAACGGTTAAGAATTTTTGAAAGAGGCGCGTTCGACAGAGCGCCGTCTGGAGGCGGACCGGATCCGGTGAGCGTGGCCAAAACGGTGGAGAGCGTACGGCGGATGTGCCGGCTTGAAGGCGGATCCGCCCCACAGTCCTCTGCTATCTGGGGCCCTACTGCACTGGCTTCCAAATCTTTTGCCATGTTGTAAGTCTTGTCTTATAGGTAGTTGCAGCTGGATGGCTTTATTATTGTTGTTGCTAATAATAGTATTATTATTCTTTTAGAATTACATTGGTATAACTGTTAGACTATAACAACATTTGTATAATAATTATTTTGATTATCAATCTAGAAACAACATGATGTACACATGAGATGCATTCTGGCCCTTCGTGCCCTCCTGCGAGAGGATGACTGATTTCTTCAAGACCTGCAATGTAAGTCCTCAGTATACTCATACACAATGTCAATATCATTGAAATGTACTATGGCAAACCAACTTTAATGCCTCTTCCAGCATTTAACAGACTGACAGACTTCACTTCGTAAAAAACTTGGTAGCCTATTACATCGCCATGGGTATTTTACAAGTAAGACCAGGCAAAGCAGCAGTCAACACACAGGGTGCAGATGTTGGTTTCGGTTATTTTCAAAGGCTATGTCATTAATAAGCTAGCAGCCAGCTCACCTGCTGCCCTGATAACGGATCGTGGGTGGAAAAAACGGGAAAAAGATGAGTTCTGTGTCATTTAGGCAACTTTATCAAACATACTGCTGATGGAGAAAGTGGAGTAGACGGGGGAGAGAGACAGAGAGAGGTGGGACAGTGAGAGACCAGAGGTGTAGGTGTGTGTGAATGTGGGGAGAGGAGAAGTCCAAGGTAGGTGCAAAGCAGGTATATTTAAAAATTATAATAATATTCGTGGGGATTAAAAACTGCTTTCACAGGGTAGTATAATGTGAAAAATTAAGACTAAGATTACAATCACGATGCCGGCTCAACATCGTGATGTCTGTCAGTCATCGTCTTGGTCCAACCCTAATTCATAGATTTTTTTTTCTTCTAGTCTATCTCAATAAAATTCTAAAATGTGAATTGTACAATAAAAAAGTTATTGGAGCTTTCAGTTTGTGGGTGGCACCGACGAAGCAGTGCATGACTTGCAACCTGTCTTTTAAAGTTATCCTCATAATTGGATTGTTTGTATTTTGCAGTGCAAAGATGAACCAGATATTGCTGACACGCCTGTGGCTCTCCTCACTGTGGTCACTGACGACGCCCCTGCTGCGGTCCACTTCAACCCTGAGAGCGTTTCTGTTGTAGTCGAAGAGGAAATTGTGAGTGATTATCCAAAGAAACTAATTTATGCATTCACCTTTGTTGAGAAAATAATAATGTCTTGATGATAGCAAACCACTGAAGATGTGCCTAAAAGTTTGAATGTACTGTACATAAACGGTTTGTTTCTGTGAAATATAGAAATGGCAGGAGATGTTACAAGTTTTGATAATGATTGTTCAATAAAGAAAACCTGACTTGTAATAATGGAGTTGTACTTGTATTTTTGAGAATTACTGAGCATTTGGGTTTACAGCAGGTTAAAAGATGTCCCAAAGTGCGTCTTTGCAATTGCTAATTTCTTTTTGTATGTTTTTTCTTTTTAATTAGACGTTTTTCTTTCTTTCAAATGTTGTTTATGTTTCAATCTGTCCTAAAAAGACATGGGAAATAGGCAAAAATATTGACTTGCACTTTTAATTTGACATGTTTTTGTTTTTTTTAAGTTAGTAGTACTCATTGTAATTAAGGCAATCAGTTGCCACTAATATTTTAAGTTCTGGGGTAAATTATTTGTGTATGAGGAAGTCAATGTTTTTGAGTTAGTAGAAACTATTGATTAAAATATTGAGTTCATAGAACATGAAACACTGGGTTTTCATACTTAAAATTATTAATTTCTGTCCAATGAATATTTTAGAGTTGTATTAACTATAAATATTTGAGTTATTTTATTCAGTAATTTTATCTAACAGTAATCAAAAAGTATATGTAACTCAAACTCTAAATATTTAAGTTCTAGAAACTTCTGACTTTTGAGTTTATAAACTCAAAAAAATTGTGGCAAACGGTTGCCTTAATTTTTTTGAGTACTGCTTACTCATTCGGGTTTACAGTGTAGGGAAGTGGCATATGCACGGTTTACAAATGAGGCCCCTGCTCAGTCTTGGTGTACCCGAAGTGCTTCCCCACTGCCGACTTTAGCTGTTTCTTTGGTGGAAATAAAGCTTCACAGTTTGGTCCCTCTGCCATAGTTTAGCCAGTGTGTAGTAGTAGCCTCCATGTCAATGATAAGCATGACACTTTAAGCTGGTGCACTGCTCCTGTAACTTTGTTTTCATTTTGTGCAAGTTTTAACAGTTTGGTTTCGGTGTAGCGGAGCCTTTACGATTAATTAAACAGTGATGTTTCAATGCGCGGCTAATAGTGAAATCCGGTAATCGCTGCATCCCCACATCAAGAACAGACCTGTACAAAGGCCACACAAACACACACATTCACATATCTTGCTCACAATCCTCCTTTTTTCCCACACCTTCATAAACTTCCTCTCTCTTCAACAACCATATTTCCCACCTAATCACACTCATTTCCCACCATTCCTGCTGCTTCCCCTCTTTGTTACATCCTGCCACACCTCCATTCATCTCTTTCTCCCACTCTCTAATGTACCACAAGTTTGCATTAGCTCGTCAGAGAGGAGGGTGAAGAAAGGAAGGGAGAGTGGAAATCAATAGACTCCTTACCTCTGCCTTGTGCCATGGCTACCAATCAAAGGCAATGGGGAATTAAGCTGTAGTCTTTGAATAAATTAAAGACACTAGAGCACACAACATAACAGCTTGGTGCAAAATGAGTAAACCTGGTCAGATTAAAATGTAAGTAGGTAGTTTGTTAGGCTGTGCTCTGGAAATACTCTGAGTCCCAAGAACTCTGTTTTCTTGCTGCGTACTGTCAGAGGAGAGATACTAAGGCCTTTGTTATGTTGGTGTGCTGGAGTAAAATGATAACCAGTGCATTCAGTCTCCAAAGAGGAGAGAGCTAAAATAATCAAATGTACTTTATAGGAACATGAAGCCATATTCGACAATACAGGTATTACAACAGGCCAGCCAAGAGAGGGATTCTTGGAGAGATGAAGCTTCATTAAAGAAGGCAGCATTGTGTTGGTCTTCGCTACTTGACTTTTTCTCACCTGTTTTACTGGCAATTCAGACTCCCTTTTCAAAAAAATTGTTTATAGAAGACAAAATAACATATTAATATGATGGAGGTGTGAGCAGCTTGACATCTCTTCAAGAGCAGAACACAAAAATGAAAATAAAAGAGAAACTCTTATTCAGTCAATATTAATGTGCTATGTGTGAAGAACAAAGATACAGGTCAAAGATCTATTCAAACAAGCAAGGAAGCATGGGTGTGATTGAAGTGTGAAATAAAGTTTATTTTGCGTCTTACTGAAGCAGTCATGACAGGAAAAGAGCCTTAATGATTTGGTGTGGTCTTTTCCTTTGCTAATTAAAAGATAACTGTAACCTACTGCAAGGCGTGATTAACAGGACTTTACTCATCCTCTAGAAGTCTGCACCATAATCAATAATTAATTTCGACCCTGGCAGTTTATTCAAATCAGTTAGCTAAGAAAAACAACAAACACAAAAGGGGGAACCAGAGAGAGAGAGACAGACAGACAGAGGGTGAGAAGGAGAGAGAAGGACCAGAATATGGAGCAAAACAGAGAGACAGAACAAGACGAAAATGATGAGACCAAAAGAAAGGAAGAAAGCGAAAGTCAAAGAGAGGGGCTGACAGCATGTTGAGTGAGACAGAAAGAGTTAGAGAGAGGTAAGCTCTGTTATTTCTCTGAGGACCTGAGTGAAGTAGCTCATACTAAGGCCTCTGGCACCACATCACTCCAACCAGCCTAATTGCAGTCCAACGGGAGTGGAAAAGCCTTGTACAGACCCAAAGGATTTCTGCATAAAAACAGCACCAGAAACTAGCAACGCCGTGTTGCGTAACCAAGTGAAACTTATATAGTTTCCAGGATTTTGATAATTTTTTTCTGCCCTGCATTTTTCAAAGTGATAATGGCATTATTTACAGCAGATGGCTGAATACACTCAACAAAGTTGAAACAGGATCTCCGTCCTGTGACTGCAGATCAGATCAGAATTGATTTATTCTGAATATAATTTGCTCAAATAATTCAAGGACTTGTGAATCTGTCACCATGCTTGTGCCACATGTAGGCATGTTAGATCCTTACAAATTCACACATCATTACCGATTACCATAATTACCAGTCAAATTGTCAAATAGCAGATCTCGTGACATTGACTTGCAATTATTATAAGTCTTTATGATGCCATAGCAACAGGAAGCACAACTTCTGCCAAAGTAATGGAGAAATCAGATGTTTTTAGTCTGACGTTTTTGCTGGAATAACAGCAAAAGCCATTTTCTCAACAGTGATGCTAATAATTGGGAGATCCTTCCTGTTTGATGACTCTAGCGTGCCAGAGGGATCAAAGGTTGCCATCTGGAGGAAAAGGATGGGGTTGGCTTTGAGACAGGGGTAAAGGGCTGGAGGGTAAGAGTGGGAGGCAATATGAGTTGAGTCCAGTTACTCAATATTCATTATTCCCTACCCTCCCCTTCATACAGACATCTGTGACTTGTGGGCTACTGGTCGCTGGCCAAGGTCTGTGGGTGTATGTATGCATGCATGTATGGTAGGATTCATGTGGCCTGATGGCTGGCTGGGGTTGGGGATGTGTGTCTGGATGAGCGGGGGTGTCTGAGTGGGGAGTGGGGGCCAGAAACATGCATGGATGTAATCGTGCACTGTAAGCTTATTAACAGAATGATGAGCCTATACAGCTTCATCACAACAGTGTTGCCCTGTGTCATCAACTAACATCTATAATACAAAGGTCAGCATGTTAACCAGCTGGAGTTCTGACAAGGTGTTATATTTTAGACCATGCAAGTATTACTCTCCAAATCATGTAACAGATGCATGATAAAGTGTTATCTAACATCCATTTTGACCATCTCTCCACCCACAGTATGATATGATTTTGAAAAATGCAAGACACTGGATGTGAAGAACGAAGAGGGGTCCGAGACTGGACTACGTCGAAAAGAGAGAAAAAACCCTTTGCTGATTTTACACAATGAAGGGGCAGCACAACAGGTCACATTTTTCTTCCTAAATGATTGCTCAAGACTGTGGAGCTTGAACCTGGCTGTTCTTTTTGGCAAATTGAAGTAACTACAGTGAAATATTATATTTTAAAAAATATATATAATGTACCTCAACCATCCAGAAAGTAACTCACACACATGATTCAATGAATCAGCACTTAATTTTTCTATTAAGATATTTATTTTCAAATGAAAAATTGTTTTATTTAATTTACTCATGCATATTTGTTTGATTGTTTGGCAAGTGTTTGTCATGTTCTGACCATAAAGAATAGTTTAAAACCACAATTACCCATTTGACTTTCATTCAGGAATAAAAATCAGCCTTTTAACTTGAAAGAAATAATGATTTGACTTATTGATATCGAATGATATAAAAAAAAATTTATCGCCCAGCCCTGATTTTGATAGTTGATTGTTGTTCATTGTGAAATGATAGCCAGGTGTTTGTAATGCATGCCCTGTACATCTCAGGGTCAGCTGAGTGCTTCAATACAGTAGAATTATTTGTGATCCAATTGAAACTCTCCACTTCTGCCACTTCTTTGTCAGCAAGGGAGTAAATTTCTCACCTGTGCTAAACGCACGCACGCACGCGTGCATTCACACACTTATACATAGTAATGTAGTTTCTGAAAAAGTGGAAATATTATTAATCAGGGATATCTACTGAGCTCATTCTTCAGTGTGTGCTGTTCTATATATACAGTACACGCTCTGCTGTGGATTTTTTTGTTCTGACAATACAGATTATTGTAATTAAAATATTTGGTAACCAACATATCAGCTAATTTATAGTCTGTCATCAAATATTGCATTTTAAAGTTAGGATTTTAAAAATACCTACAAAATCAGTAAGGCAGCATGAGGAAGTTTTGAATTAAATGTGAACAATCCCTTTAATATATTGTATAATTAAGTTTTCAGTTGTTTTGTTTATGCACACTATACATTAAAAAACATGTAACCTAATCAGTTCATTTGTAAAAACACAAGATAATTTGTTTAAATAAATGTTTTAAATTATTTCATGTGAAAACATTTAAGTGTCATGTTTTTTTAATGTTCTTTAATGATCCTTGGCAGCTACGCAGCACAGTTACACTACAGTCTTTTTCTACTAGGAACAGAATTACTACTAGTACTTCATAACAGCCATGAATGTAGTATAACGTTATACATATTAATATAATGAATTCATTAATAATTAATATTTTAATGTGGCTGTACAGTATCCACAATATATTAATAGAGACAGTTTATTTGAAATTCAGTGAACTACTGTTTATTAACAAGGAACCTGGGGAGTCTGCCTGTCTTTGGATGGTAGAAGGAATCCCATGGGGAACATTGAGAGAACAACTCTGCACAGAAGGACCCTAGCTGGCCGGGTTGGAGGCCAGGACCTTTATTCTGTGAGGCTGTGGTGCTGACCAGTGAGCACTGAAGCACTGTACTTGAAATTGGATGATTTGAATTAACACTAGTTTGAGCTTTGAGTTTTCATATACTCTCTTCTGCTCTTCCAGATCACTGCACTTCCATGGCCGCGCACTCTCATTCAGTTCAATCTTTTTCTTACACCTTTTGGTCAAGGTTTCCTTACTTTATGTCTTTATTTCATGAAGCTGGAGATAACGTTGTCATTTTCCATGACCGGCTCCTCTGACTGGTTCACTTTCTGTCCCACATTGTCTTGACCTTTTTCAAATCATTCTCAAGGGCAGCTCAGATCCTGCTTTTGTCCTGCAGACAGGTGTGACCCCGACTGTGTCTTCCTTCCAGACTGTCCCCCACCAAAGGGATTGGATTTCCTTTTTGTTCTCTCTGATCTTTTCAGCCTTCTTCCTGGTCTTGATTTCAAACTGTTCTTGTTTGGCATACTATTTAGCTACTGTGTTTGTAACATTTTGCTCAATAGGTCTTCATTTAATTTACCAGTCTCTTATTTACGTTATTTATTTATTTCTTACTGGCAATCAGGTCCCTTGTGGCTGTTTCCTTCAGATTCAGATTCTGACATCATTGTTTGATTTCTTTCCTTGACATGCAAACAAATCTCATTGCAGCCGATATGTGTTGTTAAACATAATGCATCATGATACATGGATAAACAGAGATCCTTTGATAATACGAAAATGTTTTTTTATGTAGCTACACATGAAAGGAGTTTCCTAAATTTGCAAAAGATAAAATATTTCCACCAGAAGCATGCATTTGATTATATCTCATTAAATAAAAGTGTTTTCATATACATTTGTATAAATATTGCTCATCTACAAGATGTGTTTGTAAATCTGTGCAAACTGGGAGTGGCAGAACAATAATGGACTGCTGTTATACATAATCAGTGTTTTTGCCCCATATGCACACATATATACACATAAATTAGATTTCTTCATGCTGTGTGTGTGTGTGTGTGTGTGTGTGTGTGCGCGCGCACGCACAGTCAGGAATGGTACACATTAGAAATGTCTTTCTCTGCAAATTATGGAGGAGGAAGTTAATTTAGTTAGAAGCTAATTAGTATGAATAAAAGATAGCTCGGAGTCCCTCAGGCTAACACACACTGTCAGGTTTTCCTTCAGACTCTCTGCATCACCCCAGCCCACTCCCCATCTTTCTCTCAATTCAAATTCAGTTCTGACTGCACAGTAATATTATTGGCAATGCGAACTCAGCATAGTAGATCTAACTGAAACTCACTACAATAGTTATACAGTGCTACTAATAGCCAATGAGTCAAACTAATTGCGATAATCTTTTAAATGAACTAACTACTAAATGAAAACCCTTTTGCTATTAATTGAACTGTAATCACATAACCGAATAAACATGTTATTAATCTTTTTTCAAAGAATGAAAAGTAAATTATTTGTACAGTGTCCCCTCTAAAAGCACTGTTTCTGTTTAAAAGATCAACATTTTTGGCAAGAGATGTGTTAATGGCTTTATCGTAGAACTAATCCTCTTATATGACATGCGAGCAAATATCAATAAAACACAAGTTAGTTAACAGTTATTGCAATTAAAGAGATGCCGTCCTCACTTCTTCAGACAGCTCTAAAACGAAATGATATCAGGCTGTGATTCAACTGGTAAGCCAAAATATGCAGTAGGGAGGGATTTCACAGTCACACAAATCAATAGTTTTATTTACTTTCAAGAGAAGGCACAGTGCATTTATGTGTTTTATCTTTGGGAATATTAAGCGTTATTACTGAGCTAAAAAGGTAAACTCGTTGAATACTTTGGACATAAAGTATTGCTTCACAATCCAGGGCAGCAATGATTTCATGGGAATGTTATGACTAAACAGTATAGGCAAATTGCTATCAAGTTTCACTTTAGTTTCGCAGGTTGTGATAAATTAGGGCGGCTTCTTAAATCTCTCTGTCAAGCAGACTCTTTCATCCAAAAGAATCTGATGAAATCTCACCGAGCCTCCCGTCTTTGCTTTAATACAGAGTGGGCCTCCTATTTCAGCCTCTCCTACTCTACCAATGGCAATCATTCTCACATGAAAGAGGGCAGAAGTCAATGTTGGATTGCTTGTGTAAATTATGTGATTACAGTAATAATCTTTTAACTTTTTATGGTGGATCTTTCTTGTCAATGTCAGTAAATATTCCTCAGTTGTGGAATGAAGTTCCAGAAGTTTATTGAAGTTATGATATGGCTGTATAATTTGATAAATTTAACCAGCAGCGCATGTCTGCTCTCTGCTGAGTGTGGACCTGTGTGTATCTGATGAGGCAGAATAGGTCACCAAAACTGTGCAGTGAATGTGTCAGTTTATGTGACTTCATGTTTACAGCATATGGTTCATTTGTCTACGTGTGAAGACTAAATAAATGAAAAGTCAAAGGCAACAATCAGTGTTTCCCCTTTGGTCTGACCAATGTGAACCAAACTACAGGTATCATCACAGCCGTCTGTGTGTGTGTGTGTGTGTGTGTGTGTGTGTGTGTGTGTGTGTGTGTGTGTGTGTGTGTGTGTGTGTTTTACAAAGTGAGGAGCTCATCTTTATTGTTCATCTTGCTAGTCAGCAGGAATCCACCACCCTCTACCAGCTCCCTCCTCTCAAACAGAGATTCTCCCCTCTCTCATTAATACAATGTGGGTCTGTAGTGCCAACATCCAGACCAGGGATGTCAGTCATTTGATTTACTTTTAAAACTACGCTTAAAATGTATTGGGACTGTATGGGACCCTGGTAGTCAACTGGGAATTTTGAATACTGAAGGAGAAGTGCAAAATAGAGTGCACCCAAAATCATATTTATGTATCTCTGTCAGACAATCCATATATAATCATTTAAACCCAAAATGGTCCATTCAAATTGTACCAGATATGACAACTTTTAACAGCTTTTAGCACTTTAGCAAAACACCCAAGCAAAGCAGTATCAAAGCTTATGAGTTATAGCAGGTATAATCAATATTTTGATATTAACAATGCATAGGGATGAAACCACAGGGAATTAACACCTGAGTCTACAGAGTTTGTAGTATCTTTCAGCTTATTGTTTTGGTTCACTCATCGCTCTCACTGGTGATTTTTTTTTTCAACTGCAGCAGGCTTTCAGCAAATATTCCCCTCAGGAGTTGGAGCTGAAAGAAAATGATTATTGGACATATATTCAGGTGGACTCTAAAATGTGTCAATTGTAATGTTGTAATGTTGCTCTGTATCTGCTGGATGTGCAGGAAGATTTTGCTAACAAGTTAACCATATAAACTTAAAGGTTCAGTGTGTAAGATTTAGTGGCATCTAGTGGTAAGGGTTGTGAATTGCGACCATCTGTCTAGTCTACCACTGCCCCCTACCCTTTCAAATAGCTACGGTGGCTGACACAGCACAAAAGGTGTCTCTCATCCGTCCTTCGGAGGAGACGTTAAACCGAGGTCCTGACTCATTGTGGTCATTAAAGAGTAGGGGGTTCCCCGGTGCCATAGCAAAATTCCCAACCTGTCTTTCACCATCTGGCCATCTAATCATCCCCCATAGTAATTGGCTCAATGTTTACCTCCCTCTCTGCCTCAAGCTGATGTGTGGTGAGCGTTCTGGTGCTAAAATCACAGCAGAGAGTAGCAGAGAGTAGCTAGTCAAGAAATGAGGTTTCTTTAGGTATATTTTTTAAGAAATTATATTTACTTAATTATTTAGTAAAACCATATGTTATTGTGACTTGGCTACTGACAGATAACATGGAAAATGTAAGCCAAGAGTGTGAAAAATTGTCACTGTTTCTGCACCACAGTCCATTATAAACCACATAATAGATAAAGTTTTTACAAACATTGACAAGGGAAACACATTCATTCTCTCTGTGATTATGTATCCTCGTCAAAACTGCCCGCCAACAATAATATCTGGCTCGCAGTCAGATCATGGTGCCTTGGTAGCGGCAAAAATATAAATAAATAAATACTTTGATAGTGGCGAAATAGATCTCAGTCATGACAGCAACATTTACTCACATAATCACTTCTTCTTTAGTGGGTTTGCCTACAAAATAAAAGCTTGAGAAACTTGTTTACTGTAATGCTGTATTTGGAGTCAAACTGAGCTTTTACTTTGAAAAATATCTGTAGCCTGCGGAACGTATGGATGTGCCATCCTGGAGGAGCTGGACTACCTGTGCAACCTGAATGGGCTGCAGGTACTACCTCATGCTACCAGGAGTGACAAGGCCACTAGCAAAATGCAAAACTAGAGAACAATAAGTGAGGAAAGTTAAGGAAAGAGCAATTGTCTGTGGCCACTGCCTGCAAAACCATTCCCTTTTTGGGCGTTGTTTTGCCTCTCTAGTGCACTTTCATTTGCACCAAAACAAGTTACACTGATTCACAATCAGTTATGCTTCCTAACTGTACAGATTGATATACCTGGAGTTTAATTAGCTTGATGTTAAATTGTGATGATTAAGTGTTCCCTTGTTTTTGTTAGAGCAATGTATATCAAGCCTTGCTGTCATATTTTGAGTTGCACATATATAGAACAAACTATCACTTCATTATTTACCAATAGCAATACAGCCAGGCCAAAAGTAAAGTCAGGCATATAAATGCTGATTGCAGATCTGTATCACCAGGGGAGTCATGCTAACGGACTTGGAGTAAGTTTTATGATTCTAATTACAGCCTTGTAGCTCCAGGAGGGTAATGTTCCCTAGCGTAGGGAAGCAACAGCAGATGTGTGGTGTATCTCCATCGTATCTCATGTCTTATACAGCGATCTGCCTGATAGATGTGATTTATCTGTAGCATGGGGGAAAAACACTTCTCCCCTCTGACATTCACACCCACCACACTTGCACAAAACATGCACATCACCACGTACAAGCTTTGCCGTCTGTTCACAATTCCCAGCTCTGACATTTTGTTTCCGCTGTTTCGTATTTTCTGAACTCTGTGGAGATAATTCTCGCTCTCTTTCCATCCCGCCTTACCTCCATCCCAGCAGGGACACCACAAGGTGACAGCATCCATCACCCATCAACCATCACATATCATCTGCTCGCTGGTGTCTCAGAGCAAGGAGTCTTAAATAAAAAGTCACATTCATTTCTAGGAATTGGATTTCTCTCTGTGTGCATGTGTGTGTGCTGGATTTCTCTCTGTGTGCATGTGTGTGTGCTGGATTTCTCTCTGTGTGCATGTGTGTGTGCGTATTTGAACTGGATTTGGCCTATCGCACCAATAGCTGTGTGTTTTATCCTCAAGATACCCTCTTTAACACATGCAAGTAGGCATGCCACACACACACAAACACACACACACACACACACACACACACACACACACACACTGCAATCACTCCTGTCCTTGTTGCATGGTTGTCAATTGTGTCATTGCTTGACCTCCCCGTCTGCTTGCATACGTTGCTCTTTTGCTTCATTAGTATGATCAATACAGTCACATAATGGCTCTTTGCATTATAGAGGATGGGTCAAAGTGTGTGGTCAGAGAGTACACAAATGTAAAAACAGCAACAGGAGAAGAGTTCAGTACATCAACTTTTGTGATGCTTCCAGTACAACACACTTACAAATTAATATAACAACCTTGATGTCTTCTTCATGAAAATTAGTATGATTACACCTTCAAAATGATACAAAATCATAGTCTTGTATCTTCAGTGTTACTGACAAGAAGGGGAGTAGGACAGCAGGACTGTCCAAATGCCTTTGGCAAGAAGGCTGCCTCCTCTGAGAGAATTATTGTGTTTTGTCTGTCTAAGGTGAGCTGCCCAGTTGAGACAACAACCCCCTGACAGGCTGAATGCAGTGGAGAAATTCTTACCTTCAGTGAGAGGCAGATACACAACTGGGTACTGCATTGAAAAAACTGAACGTGAAGATGCCTGGCAGAGGGGCGGAAAAGAGTAAAGAATAAGCACAAAATACAAACATCATGGAGTGAAGCAAAAGACAGAAAGCAGAGACACCTGAAGGCTTAATTAAGCCCTTCAGAGACAGCAGTAAACTGTCACTAACCCGGGAGACTGGCAGAGATGCATGCATACACACGCCACTCTGTACATCCTCAAAGACACCAACAAAGAAGGCATTTGAAATATGTGAATTGTCACGCTATTTACAAAATAAATCAATATTATAAATATACACTAAAACCGCCATGATCGGCTGGACTGAATTATTATGTGCATGGGAGTTGATGATTAAGGGGTCAGGTCATCTAAACCTTTTCACTGATTCTTTTTCAATTTGGACTATTTCTATGATCAAAAAATGTTCACATGTTCTAATGCATATCTGTTGTTCATTTTATTCCTGCATGTGTATATTCTTTCTGTGTATGTGTGTTTGTGAGTATTTATTATTAAGAAATAGTGCACCAATTCCCCATTTAATGTCATCCACTGGTTCCCATGCTGCATTTAAGTTGTGTGTGTTTATGTGTGCAGTACAAGTGTATGTTTGCTATATGCTTAAAGCATACTATAGCTGGGGTATGCCTCATTTAAAATGTTTGTGTGTGTATACTCTATGTGTGTGCACATGTATGTAACTGTGTTGAGTACTTGTATGTGTGAAGTGGATGCCCTTTAATGTGTGCTTCTTTGTGCGTGTCTGTGAGGAATCTGTTGGAAGGCCACTGCAGCTTCATCTCCTGGTTTGGTGACAGGGAGCTACCCAGAGGGATCCCCTGCACTTTAAAATCCCCTAGCCACACAATCTCTATCAATGGAACACAACCATAACACCCATTTTCTGATTAGAGAAGAAGAGAGGGAGAGAAAGAGAGAGAACAGAGAGGTGAAATGATGAAGAGGTGAGCTCTGTACTGATATCCCCAGGTGCGTGAAAATGGAAAGAAGATTAAAATAAGATTTTGACATGCCATTGTCCCCTTAACACCTACTGACGGAAACAGCATCACATAGTTATTTAAAAACACACCAAAATGCTTTTACATTGAAATTTACCAGAAAGAGCACATAGTATTTTAGTTCATATTAAATCAGTTGCAATGTTGTTGGCAGCCTCAGGAGATTTAAAAATCTGCTTTTCTCTGTCTTCTGTTTGATGCATTGTATTTTAGACCTTCTCACTGCAGGGTGCTGCCTAACTAAAAATGAATAATTATTGTCTGTCAGCCTCTACCTATACCTCTTATCCCACACTTATATTCCTACAGCATGTTAGCTATCAGCAGCTATGAAGAGTTAGAAATGAATATTTCCTATAGCTATTAAGGTTCTACTAAAATTCACTGGAGAACGACATTCCCTGAGAATGTTCTGAATAGCAGGCTAAATTTAACTATGATTGCTCTCAAAGAGCAAGAATGAACAGATTGAGGAGAGGGGATTGTGGTGGTGGTTGTGGTGGGTGGACTGGCTGGTGAAGGGGGGGTTGTTTCAAGAGAAAAAAATTATGAAATAGCAAGAAGTAATTTTTAAGTTTTTATATCACTTTTAAGTTACCTTGTTGCGAGTGTGTTCATTATAGGGAGCACAATTCTAGTTCTCATTTTCAGGTTGTTAATTGCCATGCTAAATGCCTTTTTAGCAGACAGAAGCTGACAACAGATTTAAATTAAATACCAAGTTATATTACTGTACCATTTAAGAATGTAGGGTGAAACATGACTAAACATCTATATCTATTGACATAATAGCTACTAGCTACTTAAATTCAGTTGAGGCTGATGGGAATATCAGTAGCTTTGTAGGTATTGCACAAATATAAATTTTGACCTTATGATGGCTCAGATCAGGGATGGCCCTTTCTATAAGCCAACTAAGCATCTGCCATGGGCCCCCCAAACTCATGCAGCATTTGCTGAATTGATGCCTGCTGAACACTAGATGATTTTGAAAACGTGAGATATAGAGGTCAGTCAGGCTGTTGTCGTCAGCTAGTTGCACTTGTGTGTGGCATGTTTTGCACAGAAAAACAAAAAAAGAGGATTCAACTGATGAACCGATGAACCCATGGCTGAGAAGGAGGAATCAGCATAGTTTAGACCAGGGGTGTCAAACCCCCGCCAGGGTGTTCAGTCCAGCCCGGGGGATAAATCTGCAATATGAAAAAAATCATAAAAATTATGAACTTCATTTTCTTTAAAATCTGCAGTTCCTATATTGTCCGCTATGGGCGCAGTGTTTTAGTCAGAGCAGACAACATGATGCAACACTGCGGCGGAACTAACAGCAGATGGTAGCACTGAGCTTCAGGGTCTGTGGCGTTTGGTTCTATCGTTTTACCCGCTTTTCTGTTGGCCCTGGCACCCTCATCAGCGAAATGTCTCTAAAAAGAGTAAAGTGGACACAGAGTGTCGGATTTTTCAAGAAAAATGGAGCTCTTCCTATATATTCACAGAGGTGAATGGGAAACCCGTGGGCCTGGTGTGCATGCAGCAAGTTTCGGTGCTTAAGGAATTTAATATTGAAACTCAGCATGGCGAAAAATACAACAGCTTGCACGGAGAACTGAGAAGACAGAAGGTAAATGAAATGTTGGTGGGTCTGAGGAAACAGCAATCTGTTTTCACCCGGAGCCGAGAGGCCAGTGATGCTGCAGTGAAAGCCAGCTACCTAATTGCTAGCAAAATAGCATTAGCATCAAAGCTGTACTGTGAGGGGGAGTTCGTCAAAAATTGCGTGCTGAAGGCTGCTGAAATTGTGTGTCCTGAGAAGCGACAAGCTTTTGCCAATATTAGCTTGACGAGAAATTTCATGGCAGGATTTCGGAACTATCGGCAGATTTGGACAGCCAACTGAAATGCAAAGTGGAGTCATTTCTGGCATTTTCTGTTGCAATTGATGAGAGTACTGATATTACGGATGTCGCTCAACTGGCCATATTCATTCGTGGAGATAATGACACTTGACACTGTCACAGAGGAGTTTCTTGAGTTGGTGCCTATGACCGACACCACAACAGCTGAGGACATTTTCCGCTCCGTCGTTGGAGCGCTGGACAGAGTCAGTGCCGTAAGCATGGCTACAGATGGTGCGCCGTCAACGATCGGGAAAAACGCAGGTGTTGTGACAAAGTTCAGAGAGAAAGTACAAGCCGCAAATGGAGGGGGTGATTTTTGGACATTTCATTGCATTTTGCATCAGGAGGCATTATGCTGCAAGTCATTAAAAATGGATCACGTCATGGAGGTGGTTGTCCGAACTGATAATTTCATCTGAGCCAGAGGTCTCAATCATCGTCAGTTTGACAGCCTTCTCAGTGAAATTACCCATGGTCTGCCATACCACACTGAAGTAAGATGGTTAAGCAGAGGTGCTGTGCTGAAGCGCTTCTTTGATCTACGTGGGGAAATCGGACATTTCATGGAGGAAAAAGGTAAACCTGTTAAGGAATTACAGTGCCCACTATGGCTGCAAGACCTTGCATTTACAGTATGGTTGATATTACAGGTTACATGAATAATCTGAACAAAATGTTGCAAGGACGCAAAAAAATTGTAACACAGTATTATGACAGCATACGTGCATTCAAGTTAAAGCTCACGTTATGGGAGACGCAGATGGCAAGCGGTGACCCTGCTCATTTTCCCTGACTAAGAGATGTGTGCACAGCGAGCATTAATCCTGACGTGAGACAGTACAAAGACAAGATTTCAGGGTTGCTGAGGGAGTTTGAGAAACAAGGCTAGGCTATCCTAAATTAACAGCACTGGCTGCAAAAATGTTGTGCATGTTTGGGACTACCTACCTTTGTGAGCAAGTTTTCTCAGTAATGAACATTAATAAAACGAAGCTGCGCTCAAAGCTCACACATAGGCACTTAAATGAGATTCTAAAATTGGCTGCTACTCAGGACATGATGCCTGATATTGATGCTCTTGTGCAGGCTAAAAGATGCCAAGTTTCAGGGGCAAATACAGAGCAAGACTAAATCCTATAGAATTCTGCTTTCAACGTTGCACTATAAAAATAAACAGCTGTGAAATGAATATTTGCTGTAGTAATTGCTGTGAAAGTCAGTGCTAGTCAGCAACAGATTTACTACAAAAGAGTTTTATAGAGTAAAATATTATTTCTTATACATACCATATATGTTTTGTATATGAGTTTTTTTTTATATGTATACATTTTATGCATTAACAAGAAAGGGGACAAATTTACTTTATCAATTTTCTGTTTAAAACAGCTGCCACTTGAGATTTTAAGTGTGTGGAGTCAATTCATGTGTTCAGAATTGCTTCCCAGAATTGGAAAATGAATTTAAAATAATTTCTATATTTTGATGTGTTTGATTTATGTTAACATGCAGGACAGTGTTTCTAAGTTCCACAAAACTGTGACTGAATGTTTTGCGACATTGGTCAATCACTATGATGAGTTTTTATGCATTATGCACTTAAATAAATGTTAAAGTGAGTAATAGTGTTCTTGAAATTGCACATACTTTTCTTAAAAACTCTTGGTTGTTCATAATATATTTTGTAAAAGGACAATTCATTTAATATAAAGATTTTTATAATTTACTTCTTCTTTGCACTAATACAAAGAAAAAAGTGGACTTATTGTTAGTTCTATGTAATTTTGCTATGCGTTTACTGGTCTGGCCCCCTTGAGATCAGATTAAGCTGTATGCGGCCCCAAGACCAAAATAAGTTTGATAACCCTGGTTTAGACAATTTATAGTGAAAGCAAATACACAACATGTTGGTGATGCTTCCTGGGGCCTGTACCATGAAGCGAGTTCAACATAATCAGGTTAAGTCAACCCAGGATTTCCCAATCCAGTCATGAGCGCGTTCTCATGGGAGGGTGCTTTCACACCTGCCTCATTTAGTTCGGCTGAATCGCACTAGAGTTAGTTTTACCCTTTGGTGCGGTTCGTTTGGGCAGGTGTGAATGCAGCAATTGCACTTGGGTGAGCACCAAAAGTGGACCAAAAATGCGTACCGAGTCCTCCTAGAAGAGGTGTTCTGTACGCATTTTATGATAGTAGAGATGTGATCTGAGCATTATTTCCAAAACCAAACCACTAATAAATCCATCTGCTGACCACAATATGTGTTCAGCAATATTATTATTGATCTGTATAAGCCATGTAGGCCTACAGGCTATGTAACGTATAACCAACTTGTCAGCGTGGGTATTTCCCCTGTTTAATACGTTAAAATCTGTTTAAAAAGGAGGGCCAGTAGTACTACTCAGTTTAATGTTAGTTCATTATATCAATAAAACGTGTGACAGCGATACCACAGTATACTATAGGCTAATAAGCCCCGAATTATTACTGTACATGTCCTGTTTTTACGTTATTATTCATAATAGGCTGTACGGTCGATCTGCGGTCTAACATAACTAATCATGCTTTTAATAAATTATTATTTCATGAGCTCTTTGCGATACACATCAGAAGCATTAAAAGGCTGCACAAACTTCTGTCAGTCACCGGAGTTTGATTTTCCCACGTGGATCCTGATGATGCAGGATGACAATTGCCAAAGCTGTCCAATTAACAAGTTACCTGTAAGTCTGTGCAACGTCACGTACTTCTCTTGGTTTGTTTGTAAAACTGCAGTGTGAACATGAACCGGACCAGAACTAAAATGCAACAGTGTATAATTTTTTTCACTTGGTCCAGACCAAACGAACCAAACTACAGGTGTGAAAGCACCCTAAGAGGCGGTGTTAGCATCAGATGACCAATCACAAACATGAACAAGAGCAAACTACAATATTAGACAAATAGACATAGTCTGAGTAACACAGCTGCAGCTGACACATGCAGGAAGACAAAAAAAATCGCAGACAGTGTGATGTAGCCTATAATATGAATATGTTGATTTAATGTATTCTTATGGCGTATATGAAAATATTTTGCCAATGGTAAATTATTGGTTTGTCTATGTTTACAACAAATTGACTGTATGTATGATTTCGTTATATTTATCAAGATACTGTTTTAAACTAATAGAATAAAACAGCTAATGACAACAAATGTAAATGTTTTTATTTCTTACTAGGCCCATGATCATACCACATTTTAGTTGACATATCTTTGTCCTCTTTGACTGGTTCCAGGGATACAGTTGGTAAGTTTCCTGTGTGTTGCAACTATGTCTTTATCTCTTTTGGAATATTGATTTGTGAGTAGACAATTAGCTAAAGATTTTCCAACTAATTTTACCTCGCAGCTCCAATGGTAACTGCTGATGTACGCCAACCGATGTCTTCTGTTTCTGGGAACTGCACCTCCACCAATTGATCCTGCTCAATGGGAATTAAATCTGTCTGACCAAGTAAGGACTGACTTGATTTGCAGGGCTCCTTGATTAAAAAACAAATATATATTTATTATTGAACGTTTTGAATCTTTGCATGCAGTGTTCTCCTCGTGGCCATTGGTCAATTGCATTTATTGTGTACAGAAGTGATTTGTGTTATAAATTGTTTTACACTTTACATGGGTAGTTTTTCACACGGTATCGAATAATTATCTTGATGTATATATAATAATGAAAAAAATTTATATAAAATCAAACTACAATCTTTTGTAGTATGTGTCATCTTTAACCTAAGCGGCCATCCATTCAAACATTTTTTCTAACTCCTTTTTCCCGTGATAACGGGATAATTATCTTGTGATCTCGAGACAACAACTGTTGTTTTCCTGTTATACCGGGATAATTATCTTGTGATAAGAACTGTTGTTTTCCCGTGATAACGGCATAATTTTATTGTGATCTCGAGATGACAAGCCATTGTAGTATCCAATATTTGTGCATTTGACTCATAACAGTTCAAAATAGCACTGTAGCAGCAGGACAGAGGGTCAGTGACCTTCTACGGGGAGAGCAGTGATTGATGGTTATGTAGGTACTGAACCCTTCTATAGAATTTGACATCTAACCCCTTGTTTTGTTACCTCAGAATAGTACTGTACCCTTCTATGGGTTTGACCTTTTATTTTGCAGACTCAAACCCCTCTATGGTACCTAACAGATACCTAAACATGTCCTATATAAGCTATGTTTGAAGTACAGAGAGACAGAGTGGCCATCGGGCTGGGTCACTCTCCAAGCTGCTGCAGAGCTTGTAATTGATGCTGAAACTCCTTGATGTAATAAACTTTTATGAGCAAGAACAGTGTCAAGCGGGTTTCTTCTCAACACATCCTCGCAGCGTTATTGTTCGGACACCACACCATAGCTGAATATATGGGTCGGCAGGTGCATTTCCTTACCATCATTTTAGAAACCTTTCACTGTAACTGGTTAGTTCAGTTGGTAGAGCCTAGGACTCATAATCCAAGGATTGTGTGTTCAACTCCTCTCAATTACTTGTTGAAGTTGTTGAAGGTTCCGAAATTAAAATGTTTAACGTTAAATGGATTCCCCGAATGAGAAGCACAGAAATGTCCGCTGCCTGGGAATGATGGGTAAATGAAAACGCCATAGGTTGATGGATGTGGACCAATCGCTGGGATGCACACAGTCCAGCAAGTGCTTTATTGTGAACATGTGAAACAGTCTCTTCATAAGAACTTTGTTGAAGAGGATTATCAAAAAGATAAAAAAGAAAAAAAAAAGTAGTTTTGAGTGAGGATCGAACACACAACCTTAGTCCTGTGTCTACTAACTGAGCTAACCTGTGACACTAAAAACCGCACTGAAATTACCATTAAGAAACATTCCTGCCGACCCTTGTGTTAAAATACTGTTTTGTTATTTCAAGATCATGATAAAATTATCCTGTTATCACGGGAAAACAACATTCGTTATCTTGAGATCTCATGAAAATGTCTCATGGTGATGGCAAGATATTTCAGACTGACAGAATGACACTGTCATCCATAGAGCTACTGTAGCGTGTCTAAAAATAGTATAGAGTAAAGTATAAAGAATATAATAGTAAAGTATAGAGTAAACTAGTGAGAACTAGATGAGAATATAATTCACATGGCAATCATCCAGGTCTTTAAGTTTCAAGGAAAAGAGATGATCATGTGTTCCTCACAATTTTCAAAACTATAGGGAACATTTTCTACATAGAGAACACTTGCTGATTTTGTATTTTTATAGGCTGGTTTTCATGGTTAAAAATTCAGCTTAAATTCAATTGATGATAAAGACAGATATAGATGGTGCAGATGGTTTAGTTAGCGGCTTGCTTGATGTAACTGATGGGAACTACTGTATATAGTACAGTCGGATACTGTCAGAATACACAAATAATATCTATTCACCCCCACTTCACCTGCCATTCATTGACACAGCCCCTTAAAGCCCCTAGATCACAGTGGGCTTCAGTAGGCTCAGAAAGCCACAGCTGTAAATCCCTGGTGGCTTTCGTCAATGCAACCAGCTGCTGATATCCAGCCAATAATGTGCATACATTAATAACCTTGTAATGGTTATACTGTACTCCCCCTTCTAGAGAAGACCTGTGATTAAATTACACATTCAGACATAGTTCACTGTCATCCATCTTAGTGAAACCTTGTAAGAAGAGTGCTAGCCTCACTGTTCAGGTACTGGTATTCTCTTGGCCCAGCATGGTTGAAACCCTCCAATCAAATCAGCTCAGATATAAACACAAATTAGCATTGATTAAAAAATTCCACCCAACACTGCTGCCTGCCTCAAGCCTCCAAACATGACATATTCCACCATTTAGCAGTAGCTCCTTAGTAAAAAACAAGTAAAATCTCTTACTGCACACAAGAGTTAAACTCAGAAATAATTACCCAAGTCAATGGGTGCCACTATCTCTGTGATTGGTTGAGTGCTCAGGCGAAAGCTATTAAGTTTTTCTTTCTATTTTTTTCCGTGGGATTTCAATTAAAAGCTGTGCGAAATGGTGGGCCTATCTTTAAATGATAGACCCCCAGAAATCCCTTCTCAAGGGAAGACCTATTGTAGTGCTCTCATCAACACTCCAATTAGAGCCCGCCTATTATCCTTTATGATAAAAAAGGGTATTACCACAAAAGCACCTTATCCTCCTCTCCTAAAATAACTCTTTGGCTTTTCACCCCATAATTTCATTACAGGAAGATAGTCATTCATCAATTAGAATGGTAATTTTCATTAATGATGCCTGGTCTCACTGAATATTGAAGAAATTGTCCATTCATTTGGATCTCATGGTTTGGTTCAGTAATATCTCATGAATATGTTATGAGATATGAATACAAACACTATAATGTGTCTGTGGAAATGCAAGGGCAATTGAGAGAGATACACAGATAGAAGGAAATATAGAGACAGCTGTGGCAACATACCCTTAAAAATTCTTCATATTGTAACTGATACATTAATACCACGATTAGCTTAGCATTCTGGTTCCAGAAACTTCAGTCTAACAAATCATCAATGTTATACCCAGTATTTTCATGAATACACAGTATGATGACCCTAAATAAGCTTCCTCTAACGAAGTGTATTACAATCCAACAACTATTGCATCAATTAAAACTCTCACCTCTTTGCCAATCATTGAAGTTAATTAAGAGTGCAGCTTTTTTCCTCCATTTGTGTTTTGAATTGTTAGTAATAAAAAATGTATTACATTCTACTGATGCAGAACTCTAGCTGTCCAATGTGAAAAACATGTAAGTGGTTTATTCTTCACTTAATACAGTGTAGATTGGCCAGTGGAATCAAGTAACATCTCATTTTTCACAAAGATTTTTAACAGCTTTTTTGGTTGAAATACCTGTGTGATAGAGTTTAAAAAAGAGTCACTACATTTCGAAAACATGAAAACCTGTGTGATTGCCTCTGGATATGCCTTCCAGGCTTTGGTGAAGCATATTTAAAGTAAAAAAAAGTCAAGTAAGGTGCGGCATTTAAAAAGAAATGTATTGAGTCAATATGATTCAGTACATAGAGGGTAGACATGTCTAAGGACATCTGAAACTACACAGTTTAAAAGAAGATGCTGTCAGAGTGCCAAGACACAGTGAAAAACTATTTGAGGAGAAGATGTCACAGGCAGCATGAGTCATGTTGCTGCTGACTATTTAAATAAACTGAAATAGTTTGGGATTAATGAAAGGCCGCTGCCACCTCATATACAGAAGATGTCCTCAGACACATACAAACCACACCAAGGGATATGTGTTATCAGTCGTGACACATGCTGCTTATTTGTTTGTCTCCAGTAATGTGCTGAGCAACACTCTATTCATCAGCCCTGATTTTTCCTGTGGCAAGCGGGTTCGCGTGCATGTGAGTTGTGTATGTTTTTGTGTGTCATGCTGAGGCACCAGCCTGGGTGTTTATTGGTCTCTCAGAGCAAAGGTTCACAGCATCATCTGAAGCAGTTTAACTACGCTTTCTGCTGCGTCTTTACCACAGCCTGTGATGTTCTGGATCAGACTCACATGCTGCCCACAGAGCAAAGTTATTCTCCTAACAAAACCGCCAGCTGGGAATGACAGCCATATCATTTTTGGACTTACTTGGGCAATCCGTTTTATTTATTTTGCGTTGTTTGATATCTGGTTTTAATACATGGTAGTTATGCCTCGTTGAAGTGTCAGTTTAGCATCACTTTTTCCTGATAGCTATTTTCCTCTTTACATGCCAAGCTGTGTTTGAATTGCACCTTATTATAAAATTTGACATAAAAATCCAAACCAACAATCTGTTTTTAAAAAAACTGATAAAAATGTGAGCAAAATTCTATTTTCACACCTGTCACTTAATATGAATAGATAATAAATGTTGCATGTCGATAAGGGCTGGCACAACCCATGACCCCTGTGACACATCGCCAGTCCATCCACACATCTATCCATCACCTTCACGACATGGTTCTGCCACCACCTTCCCCACCTGTTTCTATTTCCCCTGAGAGCATGGAGAGCCTGGAGTGGAGGCGGCTTTGGGCTGAATATGTGCTAATGGGGAGAGAGTACATTCTCCCACACACCCGTTCCCTGTGCTGTCAAGGAGCATCATAGTGAAGTGCTGAGGATGGGAACCTCAGTCCCTCCCCACCCCGACACCTGCTGCTCTCCATCTGCTGCAGCCAAACAGCCTCCTGCTTCCCTTGTTTATCCCCCCATCTACACATCCATCCATACATCCATCAATTCATCCATTTATCAGTTCATCTAAGTTGTGGTCTGCTGAGTTGCTGTCTTCTTTAGAGCAGCAGCTAGTTGCCAAAAAGCTGATATTGTTAGTATGGAACCCTTCAGCAAATGCTGCAAACTTCGCTGCAGCTGCTTTTGGATCAGGCTACTGGAAGAGTGACTCTCTGAATTTAGTAGAGAGTCACACATTGCATTTACAGTCCAGCTCAATCAAGCTACTCACTGATGGTTAGGAACAGTTGATGAATGTACGATTTGGCCCTCGGGTACAAAAAAAGCAAAATATCACCAAGCCAGGTACTTGTCAGCTACAACATTTGCATCACTGGTTCGATCTGAGGCAAATGAGGAAAGGGAGACAAGGTCATCAGATAGAAGTTTTTGTGTCAGCAGAGACGAGAGCACTCCCTAATTCAGATTTTTTTTAAATACAACAATGATGTCTCTAAGGAATAGAAAAAATGTGTGTCCTGCAGGGAAGAAATAACAAGATTAGTGTTTTGTAGAAACACAAACATGCATACTGAAAAAAGCCACCTTTATGATACCCACAGTTTGCGAACTGATTAGCCTGGAGGACTGAAAAGAACAGATAGCATTTGTTATATGTTTCCCCATAGAATCAACTCCAAAAGCAATCTGGGTCTTGCTGTTTCAATATCCTAACATCAGGTGTAGCCAGTGCTTCTTTTCATCACAAACCCTAACGAGCAAGTATATTTTGGTGAGACTTATGTGAAACTACTGCAAGCACACTGAATCTGTGAAGAATGTGCTGTCTCAGTTCAATGTGTCCAATGAGAATCTTGAAGTTTCTTAGTGTTTCTATAGTGGCTGTCACAGGCTGCATGGCTTTATTAAGTCCGGGATTCAAGGATCGAAGACAGCCAAGATGGAGCAAAGAATCAAAGAATATCATTAACCGGACTGTGTGTGGTTCTGACTTGCACACTCCTGTTCTGGGTCTCTCTGAGTTTAATGTAATGCATTCATAATATCTGGTCTAATGAATATGATGGGAAGAATTTAATGTTATGGCTTCAGGTGGTCATTTTTGGATTAAAGCAAACTGCATGAGCACACACAGGGCTACCCATTTCACCTCAGAGGTAGATTTAAATTTCTAATAAATAATTTGCATTTAAACAGCACCCTTTTCAAAAAAGCATCTTGGATTTTATGATCTCGATTCACAATTTAAAAACTCCCACTGAAGCGTGATTAAACATTTACAGTATATGAACCCAGCGAATAAAAATGCTGTTGTTGTTTAAATCACACATACCATCTCAATTGTAGTACTACATAATCTTGTGTATATTAGTTCCAATAATGCAGTTCAATCACAGAAGAACAGTTACCACAACTGATATGTTTACATTAGGGTGTAAGTGCTTAAGATGGTGACAGGGCTGGCATATAAAAATCCCCCCACATACCACACCTTGCGGGGTGGGGTCATCTTCAAGCTTGGGGGCCTCTACCAGAGGCCTGGGAGTTTGAGGGTTCTGTGCAGTATCTTAGCTGTTCCTAGCACTGCACTCTTCTGGACAGAGACCTCTGATGTTTTACCTGGAATCTGCTGTAGCCACTCTCCCAGTTTGGGGGTCACAGCCCCCAGTGCTCCGATCACCACTGGCACCACTGTTGCTCTTACTTCCCACATCTTTTCTAGCTCCTCTTTCAGCCCTTGGTATTTCTCAAGCTTTTCGTGTTCCTTCTTCTGCTGTTTGTTGATCAACACAATGTCTGGTTGGTTAGCCATCACCAGTTTGTCAGTCTGGTTCTTGAAGTCCCACAGGATCTTAGCTCGGTCATTCTAAACTACCTTAAGATGTGTCTTCCATTTTGACCTTGGGCCAGCTACCTGGTTATGGCATTCCATGTATGCACTTCCTGCCTGCATCTTACACCCTGCTGTTGTGTGCTGTACTGTCTCAGGGGCATCCTTGCACAGTCTGCACCTGGGGTCCTGCCTGGTGCGGTAGACTCCAGCCTCTATTGATCTTGTACTGAGTGCCTGTTCTTGTGCCGTCATGATTAGTGGTTCTGTGCTGTCCTTTAGTCCAGCCTTTTCCAGCCACTGGTAGGATTTCTTGATATCAGCCACTTCTTCTATTTGTCTGTGGCACATGCTGTGCAGCGGCTTCTCTCCATGAAGGTTCTTCGTCTTCCTTGTCCTCACCCTCGGGTTTCTGCTGCCTCAGGTATTCACTAAGCCCTTCATCTTTGGGGGCCATCTTACTGATGTACTCCTGGATCTTTGTCGTTTCATCCTGGACAGAGGTCTCGACACTCACTAGCTCTCAGCCTCCATCGCTACGCTTGGTGTACAGTCTCAGGGTGCTGGATTTGGGGTGAAACCTTCCATGCATTGTGAGGAGCTTTCTTGTCTTGATGTCAATGGCCTCTATCTCCTCCTTTGGCCAGTTTATTATACCAGCGAGGTGTCTGATGACTGGTAGGGCGTATGTGTTGATGGCTCGGATCTTGTTCTTCCCTTTCGGCTGACTTTCAGGACCTGCCTTACTCTCTGTAGGTATTTGGCGGTGGCGGACTTACTTACTGCTTCTTCATGGTTTCCGTTAGCCAAATCAAACTGTCCACTTAGGAAGCAACACTGATTGACAATCAATTTCACATGCTGTTGTGCAAATGGAATAGACAAGAGGTGGAAATTATAGGTAATTAGCAAGACACCCCCAATAAAGGAGTGGTTCTGCAGGTAGTGACCACAGACCACTTCTCAGTTCCTATGCTTCCTGGCTAATGTTTTTGTCACTTTTTTGAATTTTTTTGTAGCATGAGACGGAGTCTACAACCCACACAAGTGGCTCAGGTAGTGCAGCTCATCCAGGATGGCACATCAATGCGAGCTGTGGCAAGAAGGTTTGCTGTGTCTGTCAGCGTAGTGTCCAGAGCATGGAGCGCTACCAGGAGACAGGCCAGTACATCAGGAGATGTCGAGGAGGCCGTAGGAGGGCAACAACCCAGCAGCAGAACCGCTACCTCCGCCTTTGTGCAAGGAGGAGCAGGAGGAGCACTGCCAGAGCCCTGCAAAATGACCTCCAGCAGGCCACAAATGTGCATGTGTCTGCTCAAACGGTCAGAAACAAACTCCAAGAGGGTGGTATGAGGGCCCGACATCCACAGGTGGGGGTTGTGCTTACAGCCCAACACCGTGCAGGACGGTTGGCATTAGCCAGAGAACACCAAGATTGGCAAATTCGCCACTGGCACCCTGTGCTCCTCACAGATGAAAGCAGGTTCACACTGAGCACATATGACAGACGTGACAGAGTCTGGAGACGCCGTGGAGAACGTTCTGCTGCCTGCAACATCCTCCAGCATGACCGGTTTGGCGGTGGGTCAGTAATGGTGTGGGGTGGCATTTCTTTGGGGGGCCACACAGCCCTCCATGTGCTGCCAGAGGTAGCCTGACTGCCATTAGGTACGAGATGAGATCCTCATACCCCTGGTGAAACCATATGCTGGTGCGGTTGGCCCTGGGTTCCTCCTTATGCAAGACAATGCTAGACCTCGTTTCGCTCCATCCACCAACACACATTGCACCAGACTGTCCAGGAGTTGGCGGATGTTTTATTCCAGGTCTGGGAGGAGATCCCTCAGGAGACCAGATCAGGATGGCCTGTAGTGTGGTTTTCCACTTTGATTTTGAGTGTGACTCCAAATTCAGACCTCCATGGGTTCATAAATTTGATTTCCATTAATTATGTTTTTTTTATTATTTTGTCAGCACATTCAACTATGTAAAGAAAGGAGTATTTAATGAGATTATTTCATTCATTCAGATCTAGGATGTGTTATTTTAGTGTTCCCTTTATTTTTTTGAGCAGTGTTTATATATATATATATATATATATATATATATATATATATATATATATAATGTTCTTTTTGTTTTTGTTTTTAGTCTGTGCATCATTTTGTCTGGTAGAGGAAAATAAGTCTGGTTTATTGTTATAAGGTCTGGCTGAGGTCACCTCTCCTGAATGCATCTGTTCTAACTCCTGCTTTGTGGTTTTTGGAGGAGAAACAGGTCAACTGATACTGTTTCCCTCAGGTGAGTCTCACTGGTTCAGGGGTAACGCTTCTTTTGTTACACACTACTGGCACACACACCTGCACACACACAAACACTCTCTCTCCAGATGAGCAATGACAGGGAAAGATGCCCTCAGTTTGACCGGGGAGCATTTCTGCCAGGCAAAGGGTGTCTGACAGCCTCCCTGAGCCCCCTCGTATCAAAGCTGGCTCACTCAGTGACACACTGCAAGCACAGACATTCACACAGTCACATGCAGTCAATTTCAGTAGGCCTACTTGCACAAACAAGACTACAGCTGCACTAGCTCTGTGAGGCTGTACAACAGTGTTTTAACCCAATTTACTAACATCAGTGGGCTATTGTAACATGCTGACCATTTTAACCTGATGATATTTAGGAGGTAATATTCGTCATGTGTGCTAATTAGCACTACACAATACATACAGTTGAGGCTAATGCGAATATCATAGTATTGGACAAATTTAAATTTTGAGCTGATGATGGCGCAAGATGAAAAGTTCACCAAAGTTATTACAAGATTTCTTGCTTGCTATTGTTTAGCAGTAATTATGTAGATCCTCTCGCAAGCTTTTTTACTGTATAATATTGAGATGTAATTCAATAGTTTAGCCTTTGGCTAACCTACCCATGTGATGGGCTTAATTAATAATCTAAATTATGGGTGGATGTAAGTTTTTTTCTCACAGCTGATTCAAAGGACACAACTATACCATTGTCATAAAGGAGAATCACTTCAATAATTCTCTAGTCATTCCAAAGTCTAAATGTGTTGTCTCTGACAAAGGCAATCTGCACCTCCCTGTTTTTTTCTCACAGCCCAGATGTTGAGCGTGATGAGCATAAATCTAATGAATGTGCTGATTATAGCAGTGCTGATGGCCACGGGGGTCAAAGGCAGCAGGTGTGCTGAGGAGCTCAGATCATGCAGAGCAAATGTTTGGTCTCTGTTTCACACAAGGATGAGTCAACATGACCAGAGAAACCCAACGGACCTTTCTCAAACATGACTGGCCCGTGTGTGTGTGTGTGTGTTGGAAGAAGTGGGATGTGGGGGTTGTGTATAAGTAAGGACCTTGAAATATTAATATGCAGCACAATCTTCTTCTCTGCATGACTTTCCTGTCCCTGTTTTTAAAACCTGGAGGTTATGAAAATTCTCTAAACATCCTCTCAAAATCAGGGGTGTGTCAAAATCAAAAGTAACAATCAGCATCTGGTGTGGCCCTGTGGTCCTGTGCAGATGTTGTCACCTGTGGTCCAGCACTGCTAGGACGATCGGCTGTCCTTCCTGTCTCCCTGTAATGCTTTAGGCATCTCAGTGCAGAGGAATTTATTGCCCTGGCAACATCAGCAGTCCTTATGCCTCCTTGCAGCATGCCTAAGGCACGTTCAATCAGATGACCTGGGACCCTGGGCATCTTCTTTTCTTCGGTGTTTTTCAGAGTCAGTAGAAAGGTCTCTTTAGTGTTTTAAGTTTTTATGACGGTGACCGTAATTGCCTACCGTCTGTACGCTGTTAGTGTCTCAATGACTATACCACAGATGCATGTTGTTCATTGATTATTTATGGTTAATTGAACAAGCATGAAAACCATTGTTTCCAACTTTTACAATAAAGATCTGATAAGTTTTTTTACATAATTATCTAGTAAAATACATTGTCCTGAAAAAGGGACGTTTCTTTTTTTGCTGTTTATAACCAGTGTTCCCTGAGGGAGGGGAACACTGTTGTGGTGGCAGCCCGGCTGACGGTGAGTGTCCTGTTTTTTTTTCTCCTTTTTATCAGTTATTCTGCTTTTTCCTTGGTTTTCTGTTCTCTGCCTGCCTCTCTGTGTTTTCTCCCCTGTGTGCTCTCTCTCCCACTGCTCCTGAGCGCCGCCAACGACCCGCACCTGCACATCATCAGCCACCTCGTCAGCCTGCCACATCTGCCAGTAGTCAACCTCATCCCTGCCTGTATTTCAACCCCGGTTCTCCACACCACTCTTGCTTGATCGTCGTTGCTCCATACCCGGTGCCACCTCTACGTTCAGGTTCTCATGTTTCTTGTTTTTCTCTCATTTTCCCTGTACTTTGTCGCTCCAGTCACTAACCCTGTCTTTCTGTCGGTTTTCCCTCCCAGGTTCACTCACCTTTGTCATCCGTTCTGGGCTCATCCTCCGGACCTCTCCTCTTCGGGCGTCCTCCCAGTTCTCCCCTGCATCCTCCCTTCCTCGGCCCAGTGTTCCCCGGCTCCCCGGTCCCAGTCCAGTTGGTTTCCCTGTGCCAGTGTTTCCCCGGCATCCTCCTCTCCCTCCACTACAGTCCCTCAACCCCCTTTTTCCCTAAATAAACCTCCTTCGCTCAGAGCGCTGCGTTTGGGTCCTCTCTGTCCCCACACCACGTTGGTTATATTCATAACCTCCAGTTCCCTTTTACTTGGTACAACACTGGTATGGGGATATTGCATCACACCCTGAGACGTTCCTGCAGCCACCCCTGGCACAGCAGCATCTATGATGTCAGCTACTTCACTTCCCTTTTATTGGATAATTGATAGGCCAACATGTCCAACCCAAGGGGTGCGCTGTTGTCCTATAGCGAGAAGAACATAGGACTGTGTTTGGAGGCAAAGCAGTTTACGGTGGCCCTGCCAAACCATTCCCACTCTCTCGCCTGTAGAAAACTCTGAGATAACAGGCACATGCTGCTCCATGAAAGTGGACTGTGGAAGAGAGATGGCAGAGGAAGGGAACGTGTTTGCCCTGATTGTTGACAACCCCGTTTCCAAAGATATTGAAACCCCATATTTATTTGAAAATAGCAGCTTATCAAATGTTGAAATTGGGAAATTTTGTTTTTGGAAAATTATATGTACATTTTATGATTGTACTGCGGAGGTGGACATGCTGACGAGGAGGCTAAATCCTATGGGTCTCTTAAGGTGTCGGGGAATGAGGTTTACTCACTGCACAGCATCGCTGGCTAGTAGTAAATAAAGGCCAGCAAAGCGCATCATGCGCGTTACAGTCGTGCACGTGAACACATTTTTGATTAATAAAAAATTAACTAACACCTCCTACCTGGCACCTATTTCTAGGAAAAACGCCTAAAATCACACATCCAAAATAAATCAGTAATATCTCCTCAACCATTAGGCCTAGATGCATAATTTTGGTCTCCTTTGAAAGGTCTGAAGCTAAGGAATATAAATCCATTGTAGATTAACATATTTATTTTACCATTACAGACTACATGGATATGAAATACAGAAAAAATATAATATTTTCATCCTCTCCTGGTAAAAAAAAGCTTTATTTTGATGCAATAAACCATCAAAACCATCCTAAGGTAGACTATAATGCACCTGAATATCTTCTAATACACCTAGAATACAACTGTAACTGTAAATTTGATGAAAAGAAACTGATATACAACAGTTATTACACAATCTTTCAAAAATATACCAGGCGAATGTCCATGTTTTGGCCATATTTACTGTTTATATGTTCACTTTTATTGGTAGTTATCTTCAAAACATTATTTCTCTCCATACAACCACGTTCCAAATAACATAAAGCTTCCAAAACACTGAAATATTGATAAAAACAGTCAATATAAATGACCAAAAGCACAGGCCCACAGCTTGAGAACAGAACATCCTATAGAGCTGTGCTCATTTTGTTCGTCTCGACGAGACAATTTCAGGCAATTAATTAAAATTTTATTTTTAAAAAATTATAAATTTTTTTAAAATTAATAATAATAATAATTTAAAAAAAGAATATTGGGGGGGCCATAGCAAGGTTGAACAACAAAGAGATGGAGGTGTGAAAATGGGTGTTTGTATTAGGGCATGTCCGGCCTCATCCTCTATTAGCGGTGGTGGGGGGGGGTGTTGATCACCAAAAGGTGAAGACGGGTGTAAAAAGGGGGTTTGTGTATACGGGATGTCCGGTGTTATCCTCTAAAAGTGAATGTTTGGGAGTGGCTTTAGTAGTTGGTTATATATATAGCGGGCTAGTTTTCTGACTAACATCTGCCCGAGAGCGTGGAACAGCATTTTTTGGGTGAATCCGTATCGGACAGAGCTATCTTCGTGCAGAACAACAGCGCCATCTTTGCAGCATCACAATCATGGACATCAAAGGTAATTAATTAGGAGTAATGACTCCAAAACGATGTATAATTATAGATCCTTTTGCAATGAGTATGACTCCTAGAAAGAAGCCTCCCCCAACAACATTGGCTGATTTTCTTCGAAAGGCTTGGGTGCCTCAGTTTGAATGGGCGGTGGAAGATTTTAGAATGTCGGGATTCTTGTTTGAGCATGGAACAGTTCATCTTTATACAAGAGATACTGCACATTAGTTTTTCAGCCAAAGACTGGACTTACTTCAGAAACAAAGTCTGTAAAGATATGAGTGCTTCAAAAGGATTCTATACCACACAATGGTGCGGATCTGTGCCAGGAGAGCTCTACCATGTAGAGACAGACCTTGAAGTCAACGATCAAGAATCCTACATCTTTTTTAGATCAGGATGATTCTATCATTCAAAATGCCATGATGGGAACCCCAGAGCAACAAAAAGTCTACCCCATCACGTCTAAAGAGTGGGAGACGTGATTCAGCACCGGCTTTGTGGTCCAGTGGGGAGAATGTGATAGAACCCTTGAAGTCTTCTCGCACATTGATGGTACAAACATTAGCTATGTAGGGATCAAAAGAAAACTTTTTGGTCTTGAGGACAAGCAAGATGAACAACAAACAATACCGCAGACAACCTCAAAGACCTCCACGACGGGGCTGACGGTGACATTGTTCTAATTAAAATGTTTTGCGCAGGTACGAGGACATGTGCAGCAGGTGAGGGTCTATCAAGCAGCCCTAAATATTTTCCATTACTCCAGGATGATGTCGTCGATAACTCATGGGTGACTATGGCAAAGAACTGGGGAAAAAAACGTAACATTTCTCATTCCTGAAGAAAAAGCAGAAGAGGACATGAGCAGGGTCAAGCCGTTTAAGGATGCCTGTTTGGACGATCTGGACTGCTGCGACAAGGACACATCTCCTAACACTACTGCTAGCAGTATTATACAGGTAACCGTGGCTTATTATTTATACGATATACTGCACCAAAAAGCTATACAAACGTGTGTATTGTGCATATACAGACGAATGGTGCAGAAAACAACCTCACACATGCATTGACATGCTACCCTTCTTTTATATCAAAGGACATAAGAGAGAAAATGCGTAACAGCATCCTTTAAAGATATCTTAGCTGAAGGTAGACTACCGCATAAAATTCAAACAGACGAGGGAAAAGAGTTCTTAAACAAAGATTTCGATGCGTTAATGAAAATTAATAGTATCGTACACTTTACCACATCAAATGAGACTAAGGCATCTGTAGTAGAGCGCTTTAAAAGGACTCTGAAATCTAAAATGTGGCGTTATTTAACAGCCAATAATTCTAAACGATACGTAGATATATTGCAGATATACTACAATCATAGTTATCATCGTAGTATTAAAATGAAACCGACTGATGTAACAAAAGACAAGGAAGATATCGTATTTAACAACTTGTATAAAACAAAAATATATGAGGTGGGCGATACTGTAAGAATTTCAAAACTACGCGGCCCTTTTAAAAAAGGTTATGAGCAAAATTATACTGATGAATATTTCACTGTAAAGGGATGCGTGTCAAGGGACCCTCCTGTTTACAGGTTAAAAGACTATGACGGCGAAATATTACAGGGAACATTTTATGAGCAAGAGATGCAAAAGGTTATTATAGACAAAAACAAAACATTTAAAATAGAAAAGATTTTATCTAGAAAGAAAAGACAAGGCCAGGACATGGTGTTAGTCAAACGGGTCGGATGGCCAGATAAATTTAACTCGTGGATTTTGGAAAAATAGGTCATTCAGCTACCTAAACACATACATAAATGGATACAGAGGATTTTTTTGTCACCCTGCCCAGCAACTCGTCTGCATTATTTTACCTGAGCAATACAATAGCAAATTTTAGAACGAAACTATCCAAGCCTTTACACTTTAAATCAGCATACGAGGTGGGTTTGATAGAAATACAATATCCAAAAACATGGAAATCTTTTTCATCAGAAGACTCAAAATTTGTTGTGTTTGATAAAAAATCCAACAAGAGGGTAGTTCTATCAGTGACACAGGGCACAGATACAGATACAACAATGTCACAGATAATAGCTGAACTAAACAGTTGTTTATCTGAAAATGATATGGGTCACATTGAGCTTGATTACAACAATATTACCAACAGAGTAGCATTTTACCAACGAGAGACGTAGAATTAACGTTTCAAGGAAAACTTGCACAAATGTTGGGATTTATCCCCGGAGCGGCTTTTAAAACTCACGAGGGAATTGCAACATTTAGATCTCAGCCACGAACTAACACAGTGTTGACACAGATGCGCCACATCCTGGTGCCACATACGTATGGCAAAGTGATAATAAAGCTACACTTTTGACCCATAAAATATCAGTATTAGACAAGGAGCAAACATGTACCATCCATATGCTCACAATGCGGACAAATACGTTGCATATTATACAGCCCAAGCGGGTGGTGATTTACGAGGATACAGTGGGTGTTCAGTATGGTGCAGGGTTAGGGTGTATGTTTAGATTAGCATTCCCCTTATTCAAGAAAGGATTTACATTTGTTACCCCTCATTTAAAGACAGCTGCTAAAACCATAGCTACGGATGTTATTACTAATGTCATGAACAGACGTCAAGAGGGGTCGGGTATAGTGGCCGTGGCTCCCTGACCAATAAAACGACCTCCTGGGAAAAGAGGGAGTTCCCCACGAAAGAGGCGTAGCCGAACAACAAATAACAAGACCCATACTAAGACTAGAAAAAATAAACAAGCAAGGAGAAGCATGTCTACAAAATGTCAGAAGACAAGAGACATTTTCTAACAAGAATGTCGTTGGTACATAGCCTATCACAAGAGTGCGTTAAGTTGGAGCTAGACCTGTATATGGTACTGTTAACACAAAGAAGTATTGAGAAATGCGTTTAATTCCCTCCTCTAGCAGAGATATCAGACTCTGCACTCCTTGAATTTTTCATTCCAGCTAGTACAGAGGACTACTTGGATCTAAACAATATGTTTCTGTACACGCGCGGAAACCTGGATCAAGCAGACGAAGTGGGCTTTATCAACTACCCTGGATGTACAATATTTTCACAGGTCGACATATCATTGGGGGACCGACTCATAACGCAATCATCAAACATATCCTTTCAGGGGTATAATAGAGTGCCTTTTGAACTATGGAAAGGACGCACTGCAGACACAGTTTGGATCCGGACTATTTTGCATGGATACAGCAGGTCATATGGATGACGCAACGGCTGGAGGACGCAACAAGGGACTAGTTAAAAGAATGGAGTACACACAAGGCGGCTGCCTTTACATTCTGACTTGTTTTTTCAAGTTAATGATAAATGGAGTAGACCTCAAAATAAAATTCATAAGAGCTAAAAACGAATTTTGCTTAATGCGCAACACTGTAGACGACTTTCGGGTTAACGTGTCAGCATGCCTGTTTGTAAAGAAAGTCACCGTATCTCCAGCTGTTAAGCTAGCATACGCTAAGGCATTAATGCATGGCAATGTTAAATATCCCGTAGACAGAGTCTGTCTTAAAAATTTTAGCGTCCCAACAGGCACTCGTGTTTGTAATCAAGAAAATGTATTCTTGGGACAAATACCTAAATTTATTGTAGTAGGATTTGTAGATCACGAGGCATTTAGAGGTAGTTATGCGCCTAATCCATTTACATTTAACCATTATGATATAGAGTTTTTATGTTTATACATTGACGGCCAACAATATCCTTCAAAACCCTTTCAACCCAACTTTACCAGAGGGAATGCCATCAGGGAGTATCATCAGTTGTACTCTGCAACTGGAAAGTATCTTAAAAACAACGCTATGGCCATAACCCGCAACGAATTTTGTAATGGATATAGTCTGTTCTGTTTTAACCTGAGTCCTGATGAAGGATGCGGAGACCATATGTCGCTCATTAAAAATGGTAGTGTTAGATAAGGGGCTCGTTTTAGAAATCCGCTTCAACACACAATAAATGCGGTTATTTACGCCACATATGATTCTATAATTGAGATATCATCATGAAGACAGGTTCTCATTGACTTTTTCTAACTTTAACAAACGATTGTATGAATACGATAGAACTGTCAAAAGTACTTGATAAGGTAGTAAAGCAAGGCGCCTTTCTTGGAGTATTTGCTAGTGACCAGCTTCCTAAATCAGTTATTAAAAGAGACCCGCCATGTTGGTGGTAAACACAGACCCCTCCCACCCGGGAGGACAACACTGGTTCGCTATCTATATTGACAAGCAGGGTGTGGAATCATTCTTTGACAGTTTTGGGAACTCTCTGGTATACTCACATTTTTCTGAATCCTTTTCTGTCTTTCTCAACAGTAATTGTAAGTCCACGCAACATTCTGTTAGACAAGTGCAACATGTGGATTCTGTAGTGTGCGGTCAGCTTTGTGTGTTTTTTCTCTACCATATGGATAGAGGATTATCTTATCACAATGTAATGACTAAATATAGTAATAAACGGTCATGCAATGATTTTATGGTGAGCAAATTTGTGAAAAAAATACGACCTTTGGTTGTATGTGGTCAAAATAATTATGCAGAATGTAACCAGTGTGTCCAAGTATCAGATTTTGTTATTATGGTGATATAAATAAAAACACTTTGAAATGATAAAGTTATGTCTCTGTGTATTTATTTAAAACCAATAACGATATACAATTAAAAAGTTATCCAATCACTCAATCGCGTTTTAGGAGAAACAAATGGACTGGTTTCATTGTTTGCTAATCGATGCCCTCTGGTAACAAGAGGTGTAGATGGTTGTCCAGTAATAAGAGAAGATTCTCCAGAAGTCTTTCTCTTAATCTCGTAAATTTTTCTTTTGACCTGTTGATTTGGTACAACTGATAAAGGTATATTCAATAGCCAACGATTGCAGATATTCATCCCAACCTGTAGGTCTCTGGCTGTCAGACACATTGTGAGAAGCAGTCACTCCTCTTATCAAATCATACACGAGACCCTTTAATAACATTACCAATAAACACAAACTCCCCACGTTCAGTCCATGCAGATATGTTTTTTGAGGACATTTTATCCAAAATATGCTGAGCTTTATTCCTGCTGTTTTTTGGCATGTTTTTTAAAACTTCTCCAAAAACAAAATCTCTTCCTTCTTGATTCTTCTGCTCTGAAGAGTGAAAATCCTCAGCGACCGGCATTGACAAAGTTAGTGTGTTCTGTTTTTTTACTCCTTGTATTACCTTGTATGAGAAATCTCTGCAATGCCATGGAATATGTTTTTGCTTTTTCATGAAGATCTTTAGTCTTTTGATCTAGAATGTCTTTAATAGTATGATCCAGGTCATTTTCAACAGTTTCTCGAATAGACTCGTGTGCCGGAGGTCTTCTTAAAAGATCAAGCTGTTTTTTAGGTCCCAGAAACATTTTTTGTGCATACTCCATGGTCATCTAAGTTTGTCTTGAAGCAATAAGACTTGTTATAAAAGGCACAGTGATACTCAGGAGGGGGAGAAGAAAACCGCCAGACTGTTTAAGCATCGTCTTCCTTTTCTCTGAAGCGCAAACCTTTTTATTGGCAAGTAGTCTAATGCCCGCCTTCTTCTTTTTTAATTTTTGATACTGTGTCTTATTTAAAGGAATTTTACCTTTTAAAACAAGCTATTTCGCATAACGCTACCAAAAGGTCTGGTGATGCAGATTTAATAATATTTACTCTCTGAGATGGAGATGCTCCGTGCATAGTTTGCAGTAAAGACTAGTTTCTTTTAATGCGATCAGACATGTTTATTTACTTTCTCTCTGGTAACAACATTTTCACAAAATGTGTTTTACCGCTGTTTGAAGGACCTGACACAATTAAACTAAAAGGATGTTGCAGTCTAAAATCAAAACTATCAGTCTCCTTAACAGCCATGGTATGGTAAAGTTCTCAGATCAGGAAAAACTTTGCGTTTCGTGTACATGACTTGAAGTCTTTTGGCAAATGTTTTATTTTTTAGTTCGAAAGCCTTTTTATTTCTCAGATAATTAAAACTGTATCCAACGAAGGTTAAAGTCAAGGGCAACTGGACTTGGTTGAAGATACTGGAAGACATTTCGTCCCTCATCCAAAGGACTTCTTCAGTTCTGACTGACTGGCAGGGAAACTCAGCTATTTAACCTCAGTGGGGTCGTTTGCCAGGGCCATCGATACTGCTGGTTTGTTAGTGTTCCTGGTTGCTGTAACGACAGTCGTTACAGTCGTTCGGACTACCAGTGGCCAAGACTGAACGACCATCGTTGGTATCTTCACCTGAGGCCAATAGGTTCCTTTTGTTGAGTTTCCTGGGAAGTGTTGAAAGTACAGCATTGTAAGTGGGGGATAAGTGATGGCGTAGACCCCCTCCTCTGTTCAAAGACAGCTTCTCGATTCAGGTGTAGATGGCTTCCTTGACACCTCTTTCAAACCATCCATCTTCTCTGTCTAAAATGTGCACCTGGTGGTCCTCAAACGAGTGTCCTCTGTCCTTCAGATGTAAGTAGACTGCAGAGTCTTGACCTGAGGAGTTGGCCATTCTGTGTTGAGCCATGCGTTTGTGTAGTGGTTGTTTAGTCTCCCCAATATACAGGTCTGTGCATTCCTCACTGCATTGGACCACATACACTAGATTGCTTTTCTTGTGTTTGGGTGTGCGGTCTTTGGGGTGTACCAGCATCTGTCTTAGTGTGTTCTTGGGTTTAAAAAACACAGGGATGTTGTATTTGTTGAAAATCCTCCTAAGTTTCTCTGATACACCAGACACGTATGGAATCACAATGTTGTTGCGTTTGACCTTCTTTTCCTCATCCTCTGTAGTTTTGTTCTTCCTGGATCTTGTGGCTGTTTTCACAAAGGTCCATTTAGGGAATCCACAGTCTGTAAGTGCCCCTTTCAGATGTTTCTGTTCCTTCTCTCTGGCTTGGGCGCTTGTTGGTATGTTTTCCGCTCTGTGGTGTAGTGTTCTCATGACCCCTAGCTTGTGCTCCAGTGGGTGGTGTGAATTGAAGAGTAGGTATTGGTATGTGTGTGTGGTTTTTCTGTAAACACCAATCTGCAGGCTCCTGTCCTCTTCAATGTGTACAGCGCAGTCCAAGAAGGCCAAACTGTTGTTGTGGACATCTTCTCGTGTGAAATTGATATTACTGTCCACAGAGTCGATGTGTTCTGTGAAGGCTTGCACTTCCTGGCTTTTAATTTTGACCCAGGTGTCGTCCACATATCTGTACCAGTGGCTCGGTGCTGTTCCTCTGAAGGAGTTGAGGGCTTTGTTCTCCACTTCTTCCACAATCGGGGATACCGGTGAGCCCATGGCACAGCCATGCTTCTGTCTGTAGAATCCTCCATTGTACTGGAAGTAGGTGGTGTTTAGACAGAGATCGAGTAATTTACAGATCTGGTCAGGGCTGAGGCTAGTTCTGTTGTCCACGGTGTTGTCTTGTGTTAGCCGTTTCCTAACAGTTTCCACTGCCTCTATGGTGGGGATGCAGGTGAACAAAGAAGTCACGTCATAGGATACCATGGTTTCATCTGGATCCAGTTTTAGTCCTCAAACTTTGTTTACAAAGTCAATAGAGTTTTGGACGTGGTGAGGCATGTTTCCCACCAAAGGAGCTAAGATGGTAGAAATGTTGTAGGTGACCGAGTTAATGCTGCTGATAATCGGCCTGAGTGGGGCTCCTTCTTTGTGTATCTTGGGTAGTCCATAAATGCATGGAATGGCTTCTCCAGGATACAAACGGTAATATTGTTCACGGGTGATGGTGTTGTCCTTCTGTAACTGTTCTTGTATCTGCCGGTTGGGTCTCGTCTCTCTCATATGTGTTTGTGTCCATTAGTAGTGTGTTGACTTTGTTCTGGTAGTCCGCTGTGTTAAGGACTACCGTGCATCTTCCTTTGTCAGCAGGAAGGATAGTGATGTTTTGATCCTTGCTCAGAGATGTCCCAGCCTTCCTTTCTTGGATGGTGAGGTGGAAGGGGGGGGGCTTCGCATTAGAAAGGGCTGCAGATACCTTTAGTCTGAGCTGTTCCGCTTCTGTTTCTGTTAATTTGTTTTTCCTAATGGCCGATTCTGTGGCTGTGATGAGGTCTACTATAGGTAGTTGCTGTGGTGTAAGGGCAAAGTTTAATCCTTTGGCCAGAACGTCTTTCTCTGGTTGGGTGAGTTCCCTATCTGACAAGTTTTTCACCCATCTGTTGTCTGTTTCATGTGTTGTGGGTGGTTGTCCTTTCTCCTCCAAGACAATTCTCCTGTTCTGTTAGTGCAGCTTGCTCTGGACTGTAGGTTTTGGAATTTCCGGGTCTGTCTTTCTTTGCTCTTGTTGTGCTGAGATAGCTGTGCTTTCTCGATGAAGTCCATGACCTTTCCCAGTGCTGTACTGGGCAGATATGTTTCTAGTTTGTGGTGTATGTTGTCCAATTCTTTGTTCAGGGCTTCAATTGTGAAATGTATCTGTCTCACTCTCTCATTCAGTAGATGGTGTTGCGCTTTCTCCAGGATTATTCCGGCTCTGTGTCCTTTTACCGTGGAGCCTAAGTGTAGGCTGTTGGGAATAAGTTTGTGTTGTCGGCATCTCAGGTAAAATCGTAGATGGTTCCTGTAGTCTGCAATTTTCCTGGCTGTCCTTTCATACTCCCGTACCAATCTGAGGGTGTTCATCCCAAAATGATTAGCAAGGTGTCTGTGAAGATTCTCAGTTATCCAATGGGGTCGTTTGCCACCAGGAACACTAATGAACCAGCAGTATCGATGACCCTGGGAAACGACCCCACTGAGGTTAAATAGCTGAGTTTCCATGCCAGTCAGTCAGAACTGAAGAAGTCCTTTGGATGAGGGACGAAATGTCTTCCAGTATCTTCAACCAAGTCCAGTTGCCCTTGACTTTAACCTTCGTTGGATAACTATGACCTGGATGACTGAGAATCTTAATAGACATCTTAAAACTGTCTCCTAATGTTATAGGGTGACATCTATCTCAGCTTAAATCACATCCTAATGTCCGAAGCTCATGTGATGCAGGATAAAACCGGAAAAAAGATTTTTGCCCTGACGTATTTTGTTTACTTGCTAATAATTAAGATGTTGCAGGCAAAACACATGAAGAAACACAGAAGACGACAATACAGTAAGTACAAATAAATATTATTACAATATAGGTGACAACAACTAGCGCCAGTTCCCTAGCAAAGGTTGTGATCTATAAAAAACGAACTTGTTGAAGACATTGAACATGTGCATCCTGTAAGTAAACTCTCAACTATGTGTACGCACATAAAGAGGAGAAATGAGAAATGGTGACTCACATGGCAGAAGGATGAAACTGTTTGAAGTGATTAGTCCTACAACTGTGTAAATATATCAAAATATTACCTCTGAGTAGTATAGCTTAAAGCCTAAAGCCTTTCTAAATAATCAGACACATTGATTCTCCCTGAAGTTCGCTATTAAAAAAAACATAATTTAAGATAATTTGTGGCACACAACCATGAATTAGGATAATAAACACAAGCGGAGATTCTGTTTCTGCAAAAGAACACCTCAAATGTTTTGGACCGATTAATCAGGAATCGTATTAATTACTTGTATGCAGTACAATTTATTCTCATAAATAAGATGAACAGGAGGACAAATTACATTTAAATTGATGCCGTTTTCAATGCGTCAGTCGAGCAAATACTAATGCACAGTTTCATACTATATTGTTATCACATGTTCGCTTCCTAATCGAGCCAAACACTGTGCGCCAGCATATGGATGTGATGCGCTGTTTGTCAAGGAAAATAATACTATTTCATTATCGTTTACAACAAGTCACAAGCTATTTCTTTTAAGTCATTGCCATCTTTGTTAAGTGAGTGAATTGTTTGTGTAACCTAAATGTTTATACACAGATGGAATGCATTTGCATGAAATACAAAAGATACTTTGTAATTTATGTTTTCTTAAATGTTTCTGGTTAGAATATAATGTTTTTTATCAGTAATTGTCATTCCTATGACAGTTTACTATTGAAACAATGAGTGAAGTGACGTGACGTGAAGTGTTTTATTTAATAGCCTTGTGACCGGACAAATGGACAACCTACTGCATACAACTCTTACAGTTGGTAGTGAACTAGAAAACTCAGATCAACCTATTAGGTTTGAGGTGTTTCGTTGATCCAGACTTGTTGTTGCAGTACTGCAGCCCCTATGGCGGGCGATGTTAAAAGAAAAAAAAAATGAAAACAGCGCTGGTCAGATGAAACTCTCCGAAACATTGATCAACTAATAGGGTTTAAGGTGTTTCGTAGAACTAGACCTGTGACTGCACCACTGTCACATGTCTAGAATGGTGGGTGATGTCAAAAGATAAACCCCAGAAAACAAGTCTCACACAATCAACAAGTTACCTCCAAAGAAGCAAGATTCTCTGCATTACCCTATATGTTTTATTATATAATATATATATATATAAATATATAATATTTATATATTATATATGATATTTGTCCCATCATATTAGCAAGGCATAAGGATTATAATACACTATACTCTAATTAATTTATTTGTATACAGATAACTGTAATATCATGAATTTCGCAGGGCTCTTAAATGTTTGTGATGGCAGAAGGATTATAATACACTATACTTTAATTAATATAATTGTATAAAGATAACTGTAATATCTTGAATTGCATAGGGCTCTTAAATGTTTGTGGTGGCATAAGGATTATAATACACTATACTTTAATTAATATAGTTATATATAGATAACTAATATTATGAATTTCATAGGACACGAGAGCGCGCCTACTGCACGGTTCTGACTTAAACCGGTGACCTCGAGGGGTATGGGAGGCAGACACGCTAAAACCCATGGGCACCATTGGTTGCCTTAAGGTGTTGGGGAATGAGGTTCACTCACTCGTAGGGCGGTTCTCTTGGTTGACTGTTTCAACTGAAAATGAGGCTGTAGCTCAGGTGTGACTGTCAGCGGTTGGTGAGAATAGTCCTCTGGGCTATTCTGAGCTTGTCATTAAGTGAGGGAGTCGATTAAGGCTGGGTCATGTCTGTCTCTCTCAGAAGGCCCGAAGGACCTGGCTATGCTCGTCTCCATCCTGATTTCCTTCAGCTTCAGTGTCCCCTTCAGAGAAACTTTCTGAAGTGGCAAGAAACAACTTGTCATCGGACTGGGTCCTCCTCCATGCCTCCATACTTGGCAGTAGGGAGGATATCATCAATCTGTCTAACAGGCATGTGCAATGCTTGGGCCTGCTAGACCCGCTAGGAGAGACCTTCTTTCTTTCTGAAGCCATTTCTTTCCTCTCGAGTTTTAGAGCTAAACAGGCAAGTTGTTGGCAGTGCTAAATGGGTGTGGGAATGGGGTAATTGTTAGAGAGGCAAAACAAATAATAATAATATAATATTGATTAAAAAAACATTAATAAAAAACTAAGCCTGAGTGTGGCTAGTTAGCAAAGTAAACAAAGCAGCACATTACATTTTCATTTAGCTGACGCTTTTATCCAAAGTGACTTACAATTGCTATACATGTCAGAGGTCGCAGGCCTCTGGAGCAACGAGGGGTTAAGTGTCTTGCTCAGTGACACAATGGTGGATGGGTCATAGTGGGAATTGAACCCGGGTCGCTCACATCAAAAGTGTTTGTCTTATCCCTTGCGCCATCGCCACCCACATGGCTTGGGTAGGGAGCATGCATATGTCCTGTCAGACAGCTTAATCACTAGCAAGAGTTCTGCTTTTGTCAGATTATGCAAGGTGAAGTGCAAATAGATTGGGGAGAGGTGACTGCTGGGGGTTTTGTAGTCCCAGAGGAAGACGAGATTTCGCCTGCCTGTCTTAGTCAGTCTCATTGGTCATCACAGGCATTTTGAAAGTTTCTTCAGGTTGGTATTGACTCGTGTAATGAGTGAACTGACCCAAAGGAGACTAATATCAGGCTGTGCCAGCTAAATTTACTGATAAAATCACACTTTTGTATGAAAATAAGTGCATGGCTTCAGAATTTAATACAAGTAATGATTTACATTACTGTCTGGGAACATGACAAAAATCGATATAGTGTTTATGAAATGCTGATATGACCTTGCAAGAGTCTGTGTGTGCGTATAAGAGCAAGTTAATAGTTGCAGGTTGGCATGTGACACACTGCTTTGTCTTCATTAGAACAACATCAAGCTGTACACCATCCAGCACAATGGCTTCATTTAGTCCAGCGATCTGCTGAGATCTGCTCCCTAATAACACGGGTCAGGACCTGAGTGGGAGCGAACAGTCACACCGCCACCACCCTCTTCTGTGATGAAAGACGCTGTCAAGAATCCCCTTTGCTGCTGTGCTAATCTGCGTCCCTAATACACCCATCTCCATCCCCCTAAGCTTTCTCTCCTTGCTGTACTCCAGACTCTCCCTCTCTATTTTCCGTCTCTGTCTCCCTGCTGCATTTTATTCTCTCGTCTCTTTTCCTGATCTGTAGAGCTTAATTGTTCTTGTATACTGCAACCTCCTTTTATACACTTTCCCATCCAATTCTCTATCCTTTCTTCAAGCTTTTCTTATTTGTTTCCTTTTTTGTTTCCAGTTATTTTTTATTCAGCATCTGTTTTCTCAACTCTTAACTTTTGTTATAGTTTGCTCTGCTGTGTAACAGAAAACGTGCAAAAATGCATGTGAATGTATTGTATTTAGGTATAACTGGTAGCTTCTAGTTTGTATGAATGTGTCCATTTTGTGACACTTTCTACTTACATCAACACATCTGAGAGAAATTTGTTCCTCTACCTCAGAAGATTTATTTGTAGTTACTTGATGCTTTGCATATAAAACAAAAGTCATTTGAGATGAGAATCAAGTTTAAATAAAGCTTAATTCTCAAGTCCTTGGGTACAAGTCCAAGTCGAGTCACAAGGCATACTTTCTCATACTAAAAGATATGTGGATGCTACTGCTACTTTTACTACTACTATATGACATTGTACATAACTTTGTCAGTCAAACAAATCCTGGTTTTATGGTGTAAAAATGTCCTGACTGGGTTTGTTTTTGACTACAGTAGTGCCCAACATACAGTTTTAGACTGACAAAGCAAGTGAAGCATTAAGACATGATGTATGACTCCGCTCTCTGCTGCTCTTATATGATATGTCGGGTCTGAAAATATCAGTCTTTTGTCTACATTAATTACCTTGACCGTTTGTCATATGATTTTGTGTGGTGTTTTTTGAGGCATCTATCTCTTTCCATTGGTGTGTATGTGCACCTCCATAGTTGTGCACATGTACATCAAGCAGGATTGTCTCTACTCCTTGACAGAATGGTTTTAATCCAGATAGTAGCTTTCATAGAGATTTATGGGAATGTATGCACACAGACACACACTAACAGTTGGAGAGATGGGTGAACTTAAAAGGAAGGAGGAAGGGGGAAAGGCAAAGGATATTAGTGCAGAAAGCAGCCTGTGAGCTACTAAGATATAAACAGGTGAATGATTTTCTGCTCCATCTTAGACTGTTTCATCATCTCTCAGCCTGGCTCAGCCCTTAGAGAGATGGGCTGGAACTGCAGTCCAATTCTGGTAGACTATCTGGCACATACATATAGCTTGGCAACTGTCGCTCCTTGGCCAGGGGTGCACTGCTGGCCACCATGCACCACTGGCCAAGCTGTTAAAATGCACAGCTTTATTCTCTGGTCTGAATCGTATTAGCTCCGAGGCTATCATAAACTGCTGCCCTTAACGATACACACAATCTTGAAGAACACCTTTTGTGCGCTCACATAGCTCTTACACACACACATGGACAATTGCTCACACAGACACAAGATTTGGCCACAGACAACTGCATTCAAAAACATGAACAATATCCTGGAGGACCAAACCCCCTGACCTTTGCAAAGATTCATCTTTTTTCTTCAAAGCACTTTTGTTTCTCCTACATTTTCCATTCCATTTGGCAGGATGAAAAAAACATCAAAGAAGCTTTCCATACGGCTAGTGAAATCATTGAGTTACTATATGGACAAAGAGAGTGCCAATTGCTCCTCCCCTCCCCTATCCAAGCAAGTTGTATAGCTAAGGTGCCTGAGACAGGACAAAGATGTCATCTATGAGATAGCAGAGAGTTGCCAGTCAAGAATTGAGGTTTCTTTAGATAGATATATTAAGAAATTATATTTACTTAATTATTCAGTAAAACCATATGTTGTTTTTTTTAATATTAGTGTTACTTGTTCATTAATTGCGCATGCGTTGGCGTCTGTAGCTACCTGTCGGAAGCTCTGTCTAAACCTGACTCTTATCCAGTTTTAATCCACACTTTTACGTTACATTTTTTATATCCTTTTATTTAACTTAATTAAAACTTAGTTTAACTTAAGTTAAAAACTTAACTCGACTCCGAAGCATCAGTCAACTTGGGCTGAAGTGGTGGTCCATGGCTGCAAGAGAGGCTCGGACGGGGCCGCCTCTCCTCTGCACATCGGCCCCTCCAACCGCTATGCAGCCATGACTAACAACACTCCGGTCCATCCAGCGGATGCACCTGCGGCTTCGAGTCTCCCTGATACGGCTCTCAGGTCTGTTACTGCTACTCCAACACAGCACTCAGCAGCTCACACACTCCAGTCCGCACGCAGTGTTGAAGCAGATTCTCCTCAGTCCTGCTCTGGAACCCCACAACCGGCATCTCCTCGTCCTCTTTTCTCCCCAACCACACTAATAATTGGTGACTCCATAACCAGAAACATCTGTTTCTTTAACGCTACCACTCACTGCTTCCCCGGTGCCACCACGGCTGACATATTAAAAAAACTCCAGGACCTAATGCCATCGCTCCTGTCCTCCATCACAAGAGTGATAGTCCATGTGGGAACAAATGACACAGCTCTTCAGCAGTCTGAGCTGACAAAATCAGATTTTAACCGTCTTTTTAACTTTTTAAAGCAGTGTGGAAAGTCCGTTTTTATCTCTAGTCCCATTCCCACAGTTGGTCGCGGTGCTGGCTGCTTCAGTAGACTCCTTGGCCTCTACGACTGGCTCCAGTCCGCCTGCAGGGCTCACGGTGTATGTTATGTGGATAATTTTAATATTTTCTGGTCTCTTTTTAAGACAGACGGACTTCACCCAAACAAACGGGGCTCAGAAATGTTAACTGCTCACATATAAGCATGTGGTACGGTCCTCCCCTCAGGACTTAAGTGAATGAATAATCATTCATGCAGCACACCTGGACACACCACCGGTCACTGAACAGAACTCTGCCTCACTGCCACTAAGAACTGTCTCCACCTGCTGGCATGTAAAGCCGTCTCCTACCAGCGTTGTTCCAAAGACTTCTATTCCTGTCATCATCACGCATAGACCAATAAACCGAAATGTGCACATCCCACACAGAAATAATAGTAATCTCTTAAGGATTAGGACAACTGCACCAACTCCAGCACCCAGAACAAACACATTTAAAATGGCTTCTTCAATGTGAGATCACTTTCAAGCAAGACTTTTATCTTAAATGATTTTATCTTGTCTGCAAATCTAGATTTTATGTTTTTAACTGAATCCTGGTTACGAACTAATGACCATACCCAGCTAGCTGAACTGTGTCCACCTCAATATGTTTGTTTTAGTCAACCGAGGGTCAGTGGTCGAGGTGGTGGGATAGTGTGTGAGCACAGGAAAAATTTTAAATGTCATCAACTACGCTGTAATGAATTTGCCTCCTTTGAAGCTCTCTCTTTTAAAGTTAGTGGCCTGCAACCTATCATATTTGTCATAATTTGTCGCCCCCCAAAACCACCTGGAGGATTTTTAGCAGAACTTCCAGAATTTTTATCTACTCTGGTTTTAAATTATGACAAAATTGTTCTCTGTGGCGATTTTAATATTCATGTTGATGACCCCACAAATGTTTATGCAACTGACTTTTTAAATATAACCACTTCTTTTAACTTTAAACGGCATGTCTATGGGCAAACACATAACCATGGTCATACACTGGACTTGGTTTTTACCCTGGGTGTTAGCATTTCCTCTGTGGAATTAGTGGACTTGACCATATCTGACCACAAATGTATAGTTTTTAACTGTGAATTACTAGTTACTCAATCTGCCTCACCAAGCACTTCCTGTTCTCGCATCCTTAATAAACAAAGCGTTTCAAAGTTTTGCACATTGTTTCACAGCCAAAGCCAACACCTGACTGATTCCAACACCAACGACTTGACTGATCACTTCAAACAAATTTGCTTGTCATCCCTAAATACTATTGCTCCTCTAAAGGTTAGACCTAAACCTACAGCTTGTAAGTAACCCTAGATAAACAATAGCATTCTCAGCCAAAAAAGGGAATGCAGGAAAGCAGAGCGCAGATGAAAAAAAAACAGTCTCCATGTCCATTACCTCATTCTGAAGGATGTTTTATCTAACTACAATAACATGGTTATGGATTATTATTATATATTATATTATTATAAGGACTATTTTTCTGAACTCATTTCTACACATCAACATAATCCCAGGTTTTTATTTAAGACTGTTGATCAGCTGGTAAACCCAGCCCCTCCTTGTGCCTCAGCTGGAAGTAATTATGACTGTGAATTGTTTTTATCTTATTTTAATGATAAGGTGGTGTCAATCAGAGCCTGTATTACTCCCTCTTCCTCTTACCCTGAGGTCCCTCACTGGCAACAAGAGAGTTTTAACCAGTTTTAGCCCATTGACTTGTCTGAGCTTTTAAAAACAGTATCACAAATGAGAGTGTCTTCCAGCCCACTTGACGTAATACCTACAAAGTTTTTACTGAAAGTAATGGATTCTGTTGGGCCCCATTTGATCTCTGTTTTTAACAGCTCCCTATCTACTGGTTGTGTCAGCTTGAACCCACTTTTAAAGAAACCTGGTTTAGATCCCTTCCTCCATAAAAATTTTAGACCCATTTCAAAACCTTTTATAGCAAAGATTTTAGAAAGAATTGTGTCCAAACAACTGCTGTCTGTCCTGGAAAATAACAAAATATTTGAAAAGTTTCAATCTGGTTTCAGGAAGTACCACAGCACTAAGACTGCCCTGCTTAAAGTCACCAATGACCTTTTAATGTCTGCTGATGATGGCATGTGCTCAGTCCTGGTACTCCTGGACCTTAGTGCTGCTTTTGACACCATTGATCATAACATCATGTTAGACAGACTGAGGCACTGGGTGGGGATCTCTGGTACCGCCTTAGAATGGTTTTCATCCTACCCGTCAAATAGGAAGTTCTGTGTGTCTGTGAACAACTATGTCTCTTCGTTCTGTTCAGTTAAATATGGTGTGCCTCAGGGGTCGGTCTTAGGACCCATTTTATTTTCCTTGTATCTGCTTCCCCTCGGACATATTATCCATAAACATGGTGTTTCTTTTCATATTTACGCTGATGACACACAGATGTATTTGCCGGTCAGATCCACAGACCCTGGCATGCTGAGTTCACTTACCGACTGCCTCTGTATAGTCAAAAATTAGATGTGAAATAATTTCCTCCAGCTCAACTCAGACAAAACTGAGATCCTAGTAATTGGGTCCCAGCAGATGGCAAAGCAAATACTGCCATCTGCTGGTTCCCTATTGAATCATGTTAAGCCTGTTGCAAAGAATCTTGGTATCTGGTTTGATAGTAATTTAAATTTTGAGCAGCACACCACAAAACTAGTGCAATCATGTTTTTACCAGGTAGAAATATATCTAAAATACGATCTATGTTAACTTTTAAGGACACTGAAACCATTTTACATGCCTTCATCTCATCACGCCGGGATTACTGCAACAGCCTTTTCACTTGTTTAGCCCAAAAATCTATTGATCGACTCCAGACTGTCCATTGATCATTTTTAAAGCTCTTCATGGCCTCTCACCTTGTTATATTTCTGACCTTTTAGTCCCATACACACCAGCACGTACCTTGAGATCCTCAGGCAGAGGTCTGATGTCTGTTCCAGAGTCTCGACTGAAAACTAAAGGGTTTGCTGTCAGGGCCCCGAGGCTCTGGAACAGCCTGCCCGAGGAGATCAGGTCGGCTGAGTCAGTGAACTCTTTTAAGTCCCTTCTTAAACCATACTTTTATAGGAGAGCCTTTCCCGATTTTATTTGATTCTATTTTTATATATATTTTACATTTATTTTAAACGTGTATTCTATTCTTATAAGTGTTTTCTTGTTTTTAGCATGTAATTGTTGTAATGTGTTTTATTGTTTTGCTCTATAAATAAAGATTATTATTATTACTATTATTATTAATAAACAACAGCCACATCAAGAAATGAAGTGCTACATGATGTCTCATACTCCTGTAATACATTATTTTACAACTTGGAAGGGTTGGCTCATCTGGACTAACATACCAAAATAAATGAAGAACATCTCAAACACTATCACTTCTAGTGCATCAAGTATGACCACTGACAGATAACAGGAAAACATAAGCACTGTTTCTGCACCACAGTCCATTACCAAGCCAAAAAATGAAGTTTACTAAGGCATTGGCTGGTGAGGATCAAGACTCATCTCGCTTTGCTTAATTAGATAAGCAATGTGCAAATCTTACCAAAATGTCTCTTAATTTTTTAAAATACTACAGAAACACAAAGTTGTACTGACAGCCATAATTTTAGTTTGTGGTAAAAGGTGCAACGTTTTTAATGGGCATTTAGCATGTGAAAGTACAAATTACACATTTGTGTGCACAGTGGGGAAGCAATATCCAAAAAACACCTTTTTTTAATGAAAATTTGGAAAGTATTCATTATTGGTCACTCATAGGCACACGGTCTTGATATATATTACCATTAGCAGTAAAAAGAAATACATGTTTTCCACCAGGGCAGTAAAATGTGAAGTTTAGCTGCTGATCTGAGCTTCCCTGCCCGTACCATTTCATTACCAATAATATTCATCATCTGTCTCAGGAAGGTAACGTCACATTTCTGTCCACATAACAAAGCCATAACAGAGTGCTGGAGAAGAACTACATGAAATTACAATCCAAGTACATATTTTTTCAACCAGGGGAGTAAAAGTTTAGCTGGCTGATCTGAGCTCCGATGCGGGAGCTGCCTTCTTTTATTGCCAATTAGTGATCAGGTCACTGTCTAACAAACGTAACAAAACCAAAACAGAGCGCTGAAGAGAGCGATATTAACTGCATAAAACTAATCCAACAACATATTTTTTCTACCAGTTCAGTAAAGGTTTAGCTGTCTGATCTGAGCTTCTAGCTGTAAGCTACCGTTTTATTGCCAATTAGTAATTGTCTCACAAACGTAACCGAAAAAGCCAAATCAAAGTGTTGGACAGAGAGAGTAACTACACGAAATTAATCGAACTACAGCTTTTCTACCAGGGCAGTAAAAGTTTAGCTGGCTGATGCTTCCATGCTCTAAGCTAACGTTATGGTTTTATTGCCAAATAACGTTAGCTGACGTTAGCGAGCTGATTGTCTCGCTAACGTAATGCACCATGTCACAAAGCTCAGATCATCTCAAACTGGTTTCTTAAACATGACAGTGAGTTCACTGTACTCCAATGGCTTCCACAGTCACCACATCTCAATCCAATTTGGGATGTGGTGGAATGGGAGATTTGCATCATGGATTTGCAGCCGACAAATCTGCAGCAACTGCGTGATGCTACCATGTCGTTATGGACTGAAGTCTCTGAGGAATGTTTTCTACACCTTGTTAAAGTATGCCACAAGGAATTATGGCTGTTCTGAAGGCAAAAGGGGGTCCAACCAGGTATTAGCAAGGTGTACCTAATAAAGTGGCCAGTATATCCAATTTTATTTCCAGTTTGTATTAGGTGACAGATTTGAAGTTATGTTAAATAAAAGTTTGGTTACATAGCTGCTTGGACTTGCATCAATGCACTGTACATAAGCAGTATGTGTGTGTGAACATGGCTGCTTGTGTGTGAGCATACGCTTGCTTGCGTATACTCAGTAAATCCTTTAAACTTGTAGGTGTTTAATCTTTTATGTGTTTTTCATTTAGAACTTCACCTCAGGGATTGCATCTGCTAAGAGAAAAAATAGAAGTTTGTTTCCAGGTAAAATCAAAAACTACCAAATACAAGATGTTTAAACAGGGATTTGTATTGGGAATGAGGCTTTGTTTTGTCCTGTCTACAGGAAAAGACCAAGTGAACAAACAGGCTGAGACAACAGCCAGCCTTCCAGGGGAGTTGCAGTGACACCTCTCTCAGCTAGTCTCCGAGCTGTCAGTCCGAACTAGGCTGTCACCTCCCCCTCTCCATATCATTGACTTGCTACTGACTTAAATGCACTTTTGCCAGGTCTCTCTGAAATGATGCATTGTGCTGGAACAGTCATCTTAGAGGACAATATTCTCCTGAAACACAGTCTTGAAGTCGACCTGAGAGAAAGGAGCTGGCTGCTTTACTTTCTCTCTGTGGTTGCTAGGTTAGTTCTCCACACAGAGTCACTACGGCCTTTATGGGCGGCTGGCAACATCTCAGCCCCCTGCCTCTGACTGCTCCCTGGCTGTGTGTACGAGAGAAAGGGTGGGCAGCTGAGGGAAAATCATTCCTCTCACTCAGGGTGGCGTGCTAGGACTTGCAATGTTCCTGCCACCCCTTGTGCCCCTTTCTCTCCACTGGTGCTCCCACAAGGGTGTCTGATGGCTGGTTCATGCAGCCCCACACTCTGGCTCTGACCTCAATCCGTCTCGTTAAACCATAATTGGAAATGAGCTAGACATTTACCTCTCTGGATATATATCTGTGAACTTGCCCTCCTCTGGGAAATCTGTACCTGCGTGCCCCCTTTCTAAATCAAAGGCCAGGATTTCTCACATACAGCAAAATCATTTAGGCAGATCTGAGCCGAGGTGAAGATTTGCACTGTCACCGAGAGATATTTCAAAGAGTTTGCTCCAAGGCACTACTTCACAGTTCCAGAGACAGAGGGGCAAAATGACATTCGCTACCACACTCTTTTAGATGACAAATTGAGGTAGGATGCCACACCCTGCACTGCAGCTGTTTGCCATCATAAATCATTGGTAGAAATGCTATGTAATCAATGCTTACTGGTTTACTGTTCACTCTGTGACAGTAGTCATGCTGCTGTTCAATACTCTGCTCTACTGCATATTACATGAGGAAATGTCCCATTGCTGTAACAAAGGGAGATTCTCATCACCCTGAAGGCAACACTAACACCAGAAAGCAGATACTGCAGTATCAGATTTTTGCATTTTGATGTTCATTAGGTAATCTGCACTGAAGTGTGTCTGTGTTTCACACTCTTGTGTCATGAATGCATTAAGTGTCGTAACGTCTCCTCTATCATGAAGACATGCATGAACAAATACAAATAAGCACTTACTGTACATAAATGCACAAATACACAAACACAACACTACCTAATGCTGTCTTTCCCATCCCTTTCAGACTAATCCAGTATACACCTACAGATCGACCACCTCCACCAGAAGATCGATGTCCTTGGAACTAAAACGACAAGGTCAGCTTCACCTATCTTTCCCTTTCTTTGTCTCTGGAATGTGTGTATATGTGCACTATATGCGGATTGTTCATTTCATGGATATACTGTATATTTGCATACACATGCCAGTGTGTCTCATCTATACAGTATACAGAGTACATGTCTGAATAGACTAATAAATCAATATTGAATTAACCTCTATGCCTTTCTTACTCTGTGACATGCAGTTCTCTCCTTTGACATTTGTCACACTGCACTTTATAAGGACACATGACTCTTTTGTACATACATACATACATACATATATATATATATATATAATTATCAATTGCCATCATGTTAAACTGAACAACAGAAAGAGCCGAGTGGTGTCTAAATATGACAATTTCTTAGAGCTAACTCAGGATTCTAATTTTCAACAGAAGAAACCAAAGATTTAATTTGCTTCTTCCTTCTGCTCCACATATTTTCATACCATGTGCTGAAAAGGCTCTTAAACATCCACCTTTTAGTGTGAAAAAGCAATGCATAATTGGCAAATGGTGAATTATAGATATTTTGCAAGGGCGCAAACATAAAACAATGACTCTTTTATCTTGACTCTGAACATCAAAGAACACTGCTTTCTATCAGGGTGAAGCACCCTGAGATGAATCTCATGCTTGAATAATAATAAGAACATTTTTCTAAATATACAGACCTGTTTATCCCCATGGCTGAGGAAAATACATATTTATATGCACATTTCCGTACACTCATTCACAGTGTATGATGAATTGATATCTAATCCATATTTTGTCTCTATTATTGTTTAGGCCATAAAGAAACCTATTCAGCCCAGAAAATCACAATATAAGCCACAGTGTGAGCATTATCAAACAGGTGGAGTCAAATAAAGCTATGATTGGTGTGTGAAATGAAATTTATGTTTGCTCCCTCAGCACCTTTACTGTCTCGGAGAGCATAGCAAATCCCGGGCTATGTTTTGCCAGAGGGGAATAGTTTGTATGAGTATGCGATGGTGGTTGCATATAAATGGACTTTTATCATATCTTAGTTCTCTTATGGTCCTTTGTCATCTCAGCTAGCAAGCTCTAAAACACAAACATTGTGGCATGAGCTGCAATACAAAAGCTAATAACAGTGAACTGATCAAAGTTTAATTGACAAATTCACTTTTCAAATGATTGCAAATGAATAATTGTAAACCATGGGCATTAATGACCACAAAGATCTCCTGCCTCTTTCCAGAAATAAGAGCCTCTTCACCCTCCTGAAGTCAGGGGCTGACCTATTTAAGCCTCATAATGATGATGAAGCTGCCAAACTAATGACCATTTCCCTGTTGCGTTGGAAAGTACTTCCCCTCATTGTGATGCAATGGCGTCGGCTAAATGCATAAGCCAGCAGCAGTTGTCTGACACAGAGTCATCCACCCACACAACCCAACAGGACGTAGTAAGAGGGCCACTAGGAATGACTCACTTGAGATCATTTTAAATGTAATGAACGCAGATTAGTCACTCTCTCATCTTACTATAGATCCTGCTCTGCAGACTTCTTGTCTTGGGCCAAAAAGGTTTTTACGTTTCTGATACTGACTGAACACAAAGACCAGAAAGAGACAGAGGGGATTAGAGGATGATAGCTGGAGGAAAGGAGATGTCTCTCGTATCCTTTTATTTATTCCTTTTATATAGCATGCTTACTCTATATTAACTCCAAAGAAAGAACATCCATTCACAGCATTCACTATGAAAGACAATTTAAGACAATTTTACTATGAAAGACAATTTTACTTTTTTGTTTATTTACATGATTATGTACAAGTTTTACTCCACATAACATACTGGCAAGCTGATGAAGTCGGATACTGACATGCCCTGTGTGATGTGATGCTTGTCCATCACTGTGTAAAAAGACAATAGATTTAGTTTCAGCATTGGTGTGGTCTGTGATTCGTGGATTGTGTCTGATCTTCCTGTGAGACACCGTCACTGTCAATCTGTTACTGGTTTCAATTTTCTTGCCATATTGACAGCTGATCTGAAGCCCTCTCTTCCAGAGCCCTTCAACAGAGCTGAGCATCATAGACATGGAGAGAGAGACAATATGCAGCTGAAGTGACACAGATTGTCAGACCTAGTACGGAAGAGGAGCCGGAACCAGTCATGGCCATTTTGATCTGTTTAGCTGCTACTCAGGGGAATACAAGTGGGCCCACATGATTAGATAACACAAAACTCCAATGCTAACGAAGGGTCAGAAGCTGCTACTCGCACCCTTCGTTGGCTGACACTATGTAGAGAGTGGACAGGGAAGCAAAGAAGACTAAAATAGGAACTGATGAGAGTGAAAGACAAGACAGAGACAGTGTTGCTTACTAGTGCTGCTTGGCAGTAATTATGACTTTCTGCCTTTTGGCACAGTGGATAGAGACCGGGGGAGGTCACTATTTTACACCAAGAAATGAGAAACATGCCCTTTGGTTACTCCAAAGTTGTTATATTTACATGTACATGTCTTTTGGCAAGGTTTTATTCAGAGTTGTGAGGGTGCGTGAAGCTGCAGCTTCATTGTAAGGTTGGGACTTAAGTGGTGACTTGTGGAGTTTTGGGAAGGCACCTTTCACAGAGCTGGACTGAGTGAGGCAAGTAATGTAATGAATTATATAACTAACTGCCTCTACAATCGAGTAAATAGTAAGGTAATATGATTTTCTTCAGTGAATAATGAGGATCAGTGAGTATTTTGTTACATTTTCAATGCAAAAAAATTTGCCCACACACTAACCTGAGAGATCCATCTCTGTCTCTGTGACCCTGCCTCTTTACTCACTAACATATACCAATAGAAACAAGAAGGGCGCTGTATGAACATCATAAACTCATAGTTCTCTTCCTTTCTTTGAAACAGGAGGTCTAGCAGAGGACAATTTGTCCCCACCTTCCCCAATCACTTTCTCAATTCATACTAACCATTACTTATTATCTTAAATCCCAAATGTTCACGCAGTCTCAGCCCAGACCACTGGGACGGTACTGCAAGCGCATCTCCCTGACGGGAGCCATCTGCCTGTTTCTCCCCTCCTGTCATTAGCCCATCTCTGAGATGATTCCCAACACATATCATTGGCTGCAATCTGTCTGTCTGCCTTTACCGCCAACCAAACATCTGAACAGCCGAACTCTCTGATGGGTGGAGGGCTGGAAACTTCTCCTGCCCGTCTGCCTGCTCTGCTATACCTCCCCTTCTTCTCCTTATTTCACCTCTTTGTCTTTCCCCATCTCCAGTCAAAAAACATTTCCTTTGCTTTGTTTTATCTTCCGAGTTGTCATCTCTGATCCTGTTCTTATTTCTATGTCTCTGTGGCCTTTCCCGCTTCTATTTCCTTATTCTTCCTCCACCCGCCTTCTTCCCATTTTTGTTCCCACTGGCAGGGTGCAGCCATATATTCGCCTGTTCCTGCGAGGGAGTGAGCGATGTGCATGTCGCCCATGGTGGCAGAGGGAGCAGCAGAGCCTGACGTGAACATACGCTGTGAGAGCTCCCATTTATAACTCCGTCTCCTAATGAACAACACGCTGAATGCAACATGGATGCAATTACCTTCAGGAACTCATTTTCATAAGGATAAACAAAAGTGCTTGCTCTTACCACAAAGTGGAAAATTCAGAATGGATGCTAATGGGCCCCTGGCAAAAAATTGTAGGAAATTGAACTTATATGCTAAAGAGACTAGCACTTGGACTGCAGTACATTTTCTACTCCCCGGCTCCAAGCCTGGCAACCTGAAACCGGGGGAGTCACAGCCAGTTTTGCCATCTGCATCTCTAACCTCACGTTGTGTGTCAGCAGGCAGGTTTACAGCTCCCTCCCTTGCTCCACCATCATTGCCATGTTACCTCCATCGTGCTTGGTCATATGTGTTTTGATCAAATAATGGTTTTAGCGAAGGGTCTGTCAAATTAGCTGAATCACTTTTGCTCCTTGTGTTAGTTTCCCAAGCTCTCCTATGTTTTCTGTTCCATGTTGGTGCTGGATCAGACAGAAAGAATACGCAACTGCCATAAAATGTAATCTACTAACTTTAGAACAGTACTAATAGTTACTGTAAGGTAAAAATCTGTAAAAATGCAGAATGTTTGTGAGACACTGTACAGTCAAGCAGGTGCCTCATGTGCATATGTGTGTATACATGTGGTCAGAAAATGAGGAAGAGCATAATTAATCCTCAAGCTTCAGATCTCAAGTCGCCAGTTGTCAGCTGTTTCCTTCCCCACCTGCCGATCACCCTCCATCCACCTTCCCCCAAAATGTACACAGTAAGGAGGCGTCAGCAGGTTAATTAGCAGGAAGAATATGGTTGGGGGCTTGGAGACAGTGGAGACAAACATGAGGCACTCACTCTCCTTGGCCCTTTCCTCGCTGGCAGATGCTGCCACTGCCAATGCCACGACCCCACTCAGCACACTTCTGGAGAGAAAAAAAGCAGACATTTGCAGGGACACAGAGACAGTCAGTGCAAAAGCAGCTTTGGCCATATAATAAATGGATGAATAGAGAGATTTGATCAGTCCCCAAAAAGAAGAAGTCTTGCTGTCGTTTATACCCATAAAGCTCCTCAGTGGTGGAATGTTGGTCTATGGAGCCATGTCGATATGGCTGATTTGCTTGGTGAGGTACTATATTGAGAGACAGAGAGACTACCCAAAAGAACTCTCAATCTGACTGAGCTGAGGCTGAAGGATCTCAAGGTCATTCAGTGGAGACCAATACAACATGACTGATAAGAGAGAATATTAAGTGATAGAGCATCCGTATCAGTGACAGGTGATGACTATATTTTTCAAAATGCTGGTTATGAGCTACTGTGAGTTATTGTGTAAACAACAAGTTTAAGACAAAAGATACAGTAAGATCGAATGTTGTCCTTAAGCTGCGCAATGTAGCTCAACCACAAGCATGTTTTCTTGTCCTTTTTAAGGAGTAACTTGGAGGTGTGCGGCAGGTGGGTGGAGGTACAGGTCTTTGATAGAGTGGCTTCATTACCTCAAGTGAAGGGCAATCTGGCTTCATGTAGAGAGAGAGAGAAAAAAGAAAGAAAGAGGAGAAGAGAACAACATCAGCATAGCTCAAGATCTTTGTATTCAGATACAAAGCGATTTGCGTTGCTAGGTTCACTGTATTTGTGTGGTTCAGAGCAAAATATGTGTTATTTTCAAAACTTCTAGTTGGACTATACATTTTGTCATTTGTTTTTTGTTCCAGCTTTCACTCAGCAACAAATATGTATCTGCCCTCTGCTAAGAAGCAAGCGCAGCATTAAAAAACACAAGTGTATTTATAATATGGCATTTCTGATAACAATAGAGCGTCCTTTCAACAAAGTAGTGGGTTAGAGGGGGCAAAAACACGTTTTAACACATGCAACAGTAATGCTGCCTGTGTCCTTTTCAAATAACAAACCCAAGCTATGTTTACATGTATAGCCTACCTACAACAAGCTACTAGGGTTGGGCGATCTTCTCAATTTTCATTTTGTCTAATCACTGATTGGCGATCTGATCGCCAGGGGGCAGCGTTACGTTGCAGCAAGTCAGTGAAATGCCAGCATGGAAGAAACAGGCTTATTAGCTTTAAGAGAAACCACCAGAAACATGTGTAAAGGCACAGTACAGTGTTTCCCACAGAATTAACGTGTATCTGTGGCGCCGTGCATGCGTGGCGGGGAGGAGGAGGGTGCAATCAATAGCAGCTATGTACAGCTTGCTAACCTCGACAGCCCAGCTGTATTCTAACATTTACATATCCTTAATAGCTAGGCTCCTTACATGCTTGCTTATAACTTATTTGAAGGTGGGTCTCCGACATTGTATTAAGGAAATAGAATTCATTAGTTATCTATATACAGACGGCTCCGCTTCAGTGTGTGAGAGAGAGAGAGAGAGCGAGGCAGCAAGCAAGTGGAGGTGCTGAGCAAATCTATGCGCTGTGCGCAGCTCCACAATGAATATTGATTTTACTCATGCAGCATGTAGCATGTGGCGGTCAGCGTTGATATTGTGGTGTGTCATGTCGCCACAAATAAATCAATGAATGGGAAACACTGAAGTGCGGTGCAGATTCTGGAGACTGTTTTTATATCATCTTAGTTCTGATTGTGAGTTGGTTAAAATTGCCTTAATATCGGGGCATGAAAAACCAATTGCTGATCATCCCTTCAATCGTCGATAAGCGATCCAATTGCCAGTCGGAACAAGCCTACAAGCTACCTGACCTAAAACACACCTAACATGCCTACTTGAATGGAAATATGTTTCCATGGTACAGGATTCCTTCCGATGGGTCTGTATGAACACAAACATGTGTCATAATGACACACACAATATCATCACTTCCTCCCTTTTGCTTTCCTTGCTTGGCTGGATGCCCTGTTTTTATTGGTCACGTGAGTATTCATCACAGTGTGCATGCATGCAAGCTCGCCAACTCTGCACTGCTATTGAAAATAATGGGTTTCATAGTGCAGCGATGCTGTTGTTGCATTTTATTGGAAGGGCTATCACAAAATGTGCGATCTGTATGACTTAAGAGGCCAAATCAAAAAGCCAATTAACCTCCAGACACTGTCTTTATTGTGAACCTAGTGCAGACACAAAGAAAGTAAAAACGTGAAAAATTGAAAGTATCCCAAAGGTAATACTTTATGTTCATGTATGACAACGCTGCAGTGAATGTTAAGTAATTTATCTTTACAGTTACCATGATCTTGTGCAAGTGTTTTACTTGCTTAACCATAACTTACTGTAGTTTCCACGCACCGAAAAAAAAAAAAAGTCAAACTTGTCTTGTCGCATATCAACATTCTGGGCTCTAAGCCCACAATTAAAATGATAATTATTCTATCATGACAGAGCAACTTTTCATCTTGACATTGATGTTGTCTTGATCTTACATCCTGGCAAACAAAAACTGATGCTGCTTCAGGCATTACCCTCCACAACAGTAAAGGTTCTGGTTACATTATAATGGTAACACACACACACACACCCAAGTGGAAAAGTAAAGCTATACCTTCATGGATAAAGCTTTGTCGATAGAGTAATGGGCTTTCCTGATGGCAAGGGACCATAATATCCTCTAAAGAGGTTAGAGCTGCAGTCTGGAGAATGAAGAATATAGTGCAGTGTGGGGGATGGGAAATACCAAGACAAACTGTGAAACACCCAGAGACAGAGTTTAGCATTTATGATAAATGTCTTTGTCTTCTTTTTGTCCTTGCTCTTAGTCTCCATCTCTGCAGTCTCTGTCCTTGCCAGTAAAAAAAGGCAGCTCACTTGGCATATCCAGTGCAGAGTAATGATCTGTCCATCATTGCTCGGCCACTGGCCACAACTCATTCAACTGGAGAAGCAGTAGGATGTAGGAAGAAGGGAGGGAGTGAAGGAGGAAGCGAGAAATCTAATGGGCATAATCAATGCTACTATATCTGATGACTTCATCCACTCCGTCTGTTTACTTTGATTTAACAGTTCATAATTCCAGCAGTGAATACAGTAAATACAACAGTGAATCAATAAGACTATAAACCATGTTAAAGAAAGCACTGTGGTCAGTTGCATTTGGCCAGAGCGTACACTTACAGGATGCAAACGCAGGCAGCCGGGAGAAAGCGATATATGAAGGTGTTCTCATCTCGGCTGGTCTCACGCTCTGCTGAACATCATCAGTGTAGAATTACACCTCAAACTGAATCAACACAAAGCACACTTTTTAGGTCCACCTTCCACTTGCCCGCCATGTACCTGCAATATTTGTCATTATCGCAGAACAGAACTCATCTGCGGTAGATGACTTACATCATCCAAATGAAAACCCTCTGGCTTGATGAAAGAACATTTTGAAAGGCTGGATACCCCCTCTTTTTTGCAGCTAATTTCACATTGAATCAAAACAAAATGAGTCAACACAGACAATATGAACTGCAAATCTTTTTTTGAGGGCTTTTTCCAGCACACTGTGTGAAGCAGGATGTCCCTAACAAGGCATGGCATTTAGAAAGAACAATAGTAACCTAGTGTGTTCTCCCTGTGAATCTCTGGGCTGATGCAGTACAATTCCATTAGCCATCCTCCTCCAGCTGAGCGCTCTCTGTCTGTCATTCATCACCAGCTGCAGCACAACACAGTAACAACAGTGATGAAAATGAACTTCCCCCTCCATTCGTCTGTCTCTCTCACCTTCTCTTTCCCCTCCTAAACTTTCTCCATCATAATTAACCTCTAATTCCTGCAGTTTCTATTCCGTGTGTGAATAACAAATGGGAAACTGTGTCTTCCCATGACATCTGGCCACAAGCTGCTCCCTCTTGATACTACAATTACAAGGGGAAGGCTAGAATATCAATTTGGGCAGCACCAACTCCAGTCCAATCAACTGAAACTGTAGCAACTTTTTTTCATAAAAGTTTAATTTCAAATGGCTATTTTACAGGAAAGTGACTCATTTTGCTCCTACAGGATAGCTTGGTCTGTGAGGGGAGCATGCAAAGAGCCTTTTCAGTTTTGCCCGTTGTGGAGCTGCCTTGTTTCTCCAGGCAAAACATGCAACAGAGTGTAACTCAGTGATCCCGTGATGAGTGTCAACACAAACAGCTTCTGTAAAATACACTTTGAATACTTGCAGCTGATGTGAAAATCACTTGCTCATTTTGTACTACTGTTGTCTCTCAGATTCGCATTACCTCACTCTTCCACTTTGTCTTTTTGTTTCTTTTTTTTTTGCTTCCTGTCTCTCACTTTATTTCTCTATCCAGATATCTCTCTCTTTCCCTTCTCTCCTTTTACCTCTCTGTGGTCTTTCCAGTTTGACTGACAGATTTGGTTCGTGGTTCAGACGGTGAGAGGCTGGTTCTATTTCACAGGTTTCAGTCTATTCCAGTTAGGTCATGACTCTGACAGTTGCAGTGTTGTCTGAGCGTCTTCTCCACCTCAGTAATGTTGTTTTAGACTATCATACAGTAAGAGGCTGTCTGGATGCCTGAAGGCCATATAAGCCAGTGTCGCTCCAGGCTGTAGAGATGTCACAGCATATGCAAAGAGAGGTTTTGCAGACCATAGTGTACAGTTTATTATAGTTAATAGTCACTGTGAGGAAAAAGAGCATCACCGACTCTGTCTTTTTCATTTTACACAAGAGCTCACCTCTACGTGTGTGTCCATGCACTTATTCAGCCAACACAAGTTTGAAATTCGACTTTTATTCCTTCAGACATTTTCTTTGTTTGAGTTTTTATGTGAGTTTAATTCTTTTTTACTATCACTGAAATTCAACTGTTGTGCCAACTGTGCTTGTTAAGTGTTCAAATGACATGCTGCGAATGAGCTTTCCAGTGTGTGTGCGTGTTTGTGTGTGTACACAAGCGTAGACCTCGCTGACACTCTTGTGGGACACTGAATGGCCATAAACGCAAGGACACGTTAATTAACAGTTTGAATGTGTGTGAGGGGGAGCATCATCCCAAAGCGGCCATGCATCTATGTGTGCACGATGGGGAGGGGAGCCACTGTCTCTGAAGGGCAAGAGGCACAGCAGTCCCTGGCAGCTCTGGAGTGATACTGGTCCAAACAGTCCTTTGGCCCATTGTTAGGCAGGATAATACAAAATCTGGCAACCAGCAGCTGCACCAGGTGGTCCTGTCAACACACAGAAGAAGAAGAACTGGAAGATGGACTGAAAACAGGAATAGAGCATGCTGGACCAACCCTGGACGACTGAGGACAACACCAGCTGACACACACATAAGACTGAGGTGTGGTTGTTAACTGTAAAATGAGATAGCACGTTTTTTGGTATTAGTGAGCAGCACATGGTCATATTTGTGTGTGAGTGAATATACATGCAGTGTTTGTGTGGGCATGTGACAACGTGTGAGGAGTAGAGCAACATTTGTTAGTTGTATCACTTTCACAAGAAAGATGTGAGCTTTTTTGAGCATGTGTGTTTGTGTCTGGGCAGGGTGGTATTCCTGTAAATAAAGACTGCTGTGTAAAATTGCTCTGACAAGCACTGACTGAATCCAGCTCTAAGTGAGTGTGAAGGACAGAGCGATCTCCAGTGTGAGCCGAGACTGTACCACATTTCTGCAACCTCAGGGAATGTCCGCTGCTACAGCTAGTAAACACAACAAAAAAACAGCACATGACCTACATGCATAATAACCCTAAATCCACCAATTCAACCTGCTGATGTGAGCTGACGAGAGCTGAATGGACAGCAGGAAAACAAAAGAAGATAATAAGAAAATTAAGCTTTGAAGCGGATGACTTTTCACCCATATTAGGTCCTATGTTACTAGCTTTTCCTCTATGTGTCCGACAGTAAAACAGAGAAGGTGAGTTTTGCCCTTCAAGAGATCAAGCTTGCACTTGATACATAGCATGTCCTAAAGTGTGTTTGCTGTTTACCTCCTGTGTATGTGTGTGCTCATGCTTGAACCAGCCTTGGAGTGTCTCTGATGGCTTTGAGATACATATGTTTGTTCTCTATGAGGCCCAGTATAAATGATCCAGCCAAGCGGAGCTCTCATTGCTCACAGGCTGTGCTCATATACCATTACTCAGCCCTGATCGGCTAGATCTCCACCTCCCTCCCTATGAGACAGGCAGGAGGAGAAATGAGCAGAGATAAACAACCAAACAGCCAAATTCAAAGTGGAGAGGGAGAGAGGGAGACACATAGAAGGGAGGAATGGGAGTTAGAAGAAAATAGAAAGATAAAGATACAAGAAGGATGAGAGAGATGAAAGAGCGGTGAAATGTAAATCATTTACCTGGAGAACAGTGGTATTTTTCTTCTGTTTGTCTCCTGCAAAAATAAGTAATTGATCTGTCCACTGTGCGATTACCTCTCATCACGGGCTGATTGACTCTCTGTCACATGCACTCACTCTCTCTGAATACTCAAATGCACAGGGCATCCGTCTCTATCAACTGCGCACAGTATGCGCTTTTATGTTCGTGTGCACTCAAATGCATGGTCCCTGACAGGCACCTATCACACCTCAGCATCACTCTACTTCTCCTGCAGATGGAGAAGGAAGAAGAGACAGATAGAGGAGTTTGACAAATGACGACAGCATTGTTTAGATGGGAGATGTCAAGATTGTGACTGAGCGAGTGTCCCAGGCATGCTGACACGTAGTGTGGGGTAAGGGACGTCACCGGTGGTGGGGGGGCAGAGACAGGCACTTTTACATGGCAGATACATTTTCAAACTGGATTACCAGTCAAGAAAAGTGAAAAACTGACAGCGAGTGAAGGCCTGCCGCTGAAAGCTTCTTAAGATTGACGCCGCTCCTTCTTGAAGGTCTCCAGTTCAGATTTTTATTATCTGACCTTGTGCCAACAGTAGTAGCACAAGTTTGTCCAACTATAAAAGAAAGGAATTAAGTGGAATTGTTTTGGTTCATGAGCGTAGCATTAGGTAGTCTGCAGAGCTCATGTTGAAAATAGGTTGACCTCTGAGGTGAGACTTGCTGTTTCAGGGTCAACTGAGCTGTGCTTGTATGCTGAAGGAGTGGTAAGCCTAGCTTGAGTGGAGAGCCAAACAAAAGAGAGGAAGGACAAAACAAAATTCATCCCCTAACAGCTGATTTTGACCCGCAGACTAGAGACACAGGCAGGATATTTCATAGCCTTGGTTCTGTGTGGACATGCAGAGAAACTGAAGCCACAAACACTGTTTATTTCTGCTTTTTACCAGAATCTTCTACCAGAATAAAAATGTGTGTTATTCAGACCCCTTTATATGTCAGATATATTTGTTTTTATTTACATGTGAATGTTTGTGCTTATTAAGGATACGTAAGATAGCTGAGTCTATTTTCAAAGAATATCTGCAGTACATTTCAAACAATCCAAGCCAGTCAGTATAAAGTAATTAAGGCTTACTTTGGTTTGATGTCTGTTGACATTGAGAATCTCAGCATCTCAATTCTGACATATTGCATGCTTCATGCTCCAGTGTTCATGGAGGCAGAATGAGTTCAGGAGATAGGCTGTCAGAGGCTCCAACTGTCAGGATGACTGTAGGGTCAGAGGTCATGTTGGGATATGAAAAGTGGATGGAGAGCAGCTCTAGGCAGCAGTGTACAGTGCTGTATCATGGCTCACAACTGTGTTTGTGGGCGGAGGACGGGGCATCCTGACTGTCTTTTTCATCGCTCCCCACTGCCCACAAGACTGTTATCATCCTGGCTTATTCAGACTGAAGGGGCCCCAGTGGATAGAGTGGATGTAAATCATCCAAGCGTATATGGATGGAGGCCTACCCCTTGAGGAGAGACTGAAAACTGAACTGAAACTGACCCAATCTGAGTGGTCGATTCTTACTCTTCATGATCTTGTTTTGCATCTCAGAAGTCCAACCCCTGATGTATTGCTTTACTGTGCTGAAGTATAAATCAACACAGTGTTTGTACTATTTTACTAATAATTTAGTATTTTTCTTTGACATAAGATAGTGAATATCATTAACACCAGACTAGGGTAGGCAGGTCCTGTATCATTTTTCTTTACTTCCTACTGAAAAATAAACTCTATTAAGTCCAAATACATTTCATTTCCTTTTTAATAATGATTGACCTGATTTATATGGAAATTTACAAGGCTGTGCGCACACGTTTTTTTTTTTTTTTCAGGAAACACCAAAACAAAATAAAAGAAAAGGGTTTGTCTCAACAGACAGTGCATACATCTGGCATCTGTTTCCTTTTGCAACTTTGCCAAAACTTTTCCAAGGATAGTGAGGAGACTGGAACTTTGAAAGGATGTGCTCAAGTTCCGCCAGTCTTCTGAAACAGGAAGGAAGAGAAAAACAGAATGTGAATGCGCAGAAACACAAAGATGTTCAATGGCAATTACCATGCACTGCCAGGCACAGCTGACAGTTTGTGAGGAGCACCCTCAATTTGTTTTACTCTTGCAAACAAAAGACAAAAGACGTTGATGTACACAAGACAGATGTACACAAGCTCAACTGTCAAAGCAGCCCACAAGCTGTAGCCTATTCATGCAACAAAAAAAAACAACAACTAGCTGTTGGCCCTGTACATGACCCCTATAACATCCTCATTACCTCCGATATTTTTCTTGGAAGAGTTGTCAGTGTTGTCATAAGTCAAAACTAGAGACACAAATACTCATCCTTGCTCCTCCAAATCAAATTATATTGCTGCCTTGACAGCTACCTGAAGGTCACTTTCAACTCTCTCCAACAACACAACATGCTGTCTTCTGTCATGACATAAATTTCCTCCAACCCTGTAACTTTCCTTTCAGTTCAGTGCCATTCCATACCCCCAAATTACTTCTTTACATGTTCATCAGCAGATGACAAACTGGACAAGCCCCTCGCTGCTGTCTTTGTCTCCATTCCAACCCCCTAGCCTTCATAACCACCACCTCCACCATTTTGTCACTGTGGCGCGCCACACCAGAATCACAGGAAACAATGTGGGAATCAGAGGGAAGGCATGGTGTGGGCTGTCTCTCTGCAGCAAGTACTAATGAGCTGTAATCTGGAGCAGCAGGAGGCAATGCCTGCTGAAGGAAATTGCTGTTGCTTGGTACATTCATTCACTAACGGAGGAGGGGGGAATCACATCTTAGGTGCTCATTTCCTGAGAACAAAGGAAGCAGAGGGAGATGGTGTTAGAAACAGCCTTCTGGGGGATCCTGAGCTTCCTCTGACGTGGGTATGTAGGACTGGAAGGTGAGCAAGCAGGGCAGGTAGGTGGAAGATAGAAAAAGTTCGGACGTGGCTGCTCTTTGTCAAGTGTGGTGGTCCAGGGAGCTGATAGTGTGCCCCCTCTCTTTTTAAGTCCGTGTGTTGAATTTCCAACCAGCGGCTTCTCTCCAGTGCCTCCATCCTGTGTAAAAAAAAATACTCACCTGCTCATCAGACTACAGCTCCCCACCTCCCCACCGTGTGTGTCCTTGTGTTTCATCACCCACTGGGTCTGTCTCCTATGTTTGCCATCCAGCTCAGATCCGCTCACAGGGGAAAACAATAGAAATGGTAAACATAGCTCATGTGTTTTCATATAAAAGAAAAAAAAGACGTCAACGTGAAATGATCCCTGTTATTCATCTGCAGCCTTGAAAATATGACAACACCTGTGTGAGGAGAGCAGGAAACGGAGGTAATATGTTTCAATGACAGCACTGACTGCTATGGATAGAAAAGGTTTATGTCCACAGCAGCAGCAGCATGAGAAGCGAGAAGAAATAAATTTATTTCAATTCAAACCTGCTTCTGAAAAAAAGTGTCACAGGGCTACCAAAGGAAAACAAAATGCTTCGAAGGAGAAAGATGAAATGAGGAGAGAGCAAGAAAGAAGGAGAGAGAGTCTGAACAGTCTTTTCCACCTCAGGGTAGCATGCTAAAAGCTATCTGTTCCCCTGGTGACGGAGCACAGCAAGTTTTGAGGTTGGAGAACAGAAGCTTAAGATAGGCTTGCACACACACACACACACACACACACACACACACACACACACACACACACACACACACATACACACTCTTCCCTTGCCTTCATCAGTCTTTTCGCCGTCGATTTTTCCCCTCCTCTTTCCATCATTTCCCACACAGTAGCTTCGCCTGGCCCCTCACCCGGCCTGTCAACACTTCATTAGTAGGCAACTGTTAGTAAGTAATCTCATCTTTCTGCAGTCGAAATGCCCATCCACTCTCTCTCTCTCTCCTTTCTGCTACCTAAAAGCAGTGGCCAGCCTTAGCCCCATACAGAATCAGTCCTGCTTTATTACATGTCAGCATATCTTCCTTTGTTTTTTTTTTTATCTGGGGAAGAGATTATGCCCCAGGCCACAAAGGGATGCAGCAGCAGGAGGTGAAAGAGAAATGAAGGATGAGTCGATGATGAGAGGTAGAGGAGGAAGAGGAGGGGGAAAGCTCTGGATCTGTCATTGCTCAAACCACAGGTGTTTCTTTAATACCTGGCTTTGTTGGAGGTGATGAGGAAATGAGGGGGAGGGTTTTTCCTCTTCTACATCCATCCAGGACTCCTGCACACTCTCCATTTTAGACAAAGCCAATTTCATCTCCACTTGGCAACATATGGTGCCGCCCTCCCTCCAACACGCCGTCGCTGCGCGCACAAAGGCCACTTTCTCAATATATTCTGCTCTAGCTATTACAAGATTCATCAAAAATTAAAGCGGCAGTCAAGGAAGGCTGTAGGGGAACACGAAACTCCTGAAGCGGGGTTCACGCTGCGGATACAAGATGGAGGAGATGAAAATCTGGTCTGTTTTACCATATTCATGCAGAACCACATTTCCACATATGGTGGGAGAAAGCTCGGTTGCCCTGTTTGTATCTGACAGGCTGTTATGTGTGACTCACTATGTTCATATTCCACACGCCGAGCTGCTGCCACCAGCCCTCCTTTTCTTTCTCATCTCACTTGGTGATAAATACAAGTAATAAAGGAGATACATTAGCAGAAGATTGTCTTTTTTTCATTTAACCGGGAGACAGAGATAGATATTGATCATATGGTGAGACATTGTCTCGCTAGGCCAATCTGTCTTGCACTGCAACTGGTAACACATCAGCAGTAATGTACAGTGCTAAAGGGGGAGAATCACTCATATTTATTCTTCACATTTTGCATAATTTTCGATATTAGTCCTTTTTTTGACCCTCATACATATACCATGTCAAGCAAGTTATGTGTTTTCCACCCGAAATCGCCAGATTACTTCTAGTGGTTGGAGATCATGAGAAAAACATCCTGACCTCGCACCACTCTCTATGCTATCCAGTTATCTGCATACGGATGTACTAATGCACTTTTTCATATTCATGCTCTCTGAAACTCTGAATCACAAACTCACTTTAGTTCAAGGATTGTTATGCTGCAGACAGATCTTTGTAGCTCATTCCTCCTGTGACACTGGTAAGACCCAAAGCTGCATCTCATGCATCTTCTGTGATGTCCAATGTCATTTGTGTAATAGCAACATTGGCTGTATATTCATGGTTATGGTGTAGCCCTTTATAATACCAGTATACGATGAAACTATTCATTGGTGTGGCAAAAACTAGAATCTGAATGTGAACATACCACAGGTAAGGACAGGTAATCTGGACACAGAACGCACTCTGTCATAAAAGAGAGAGGAGGAGATTATGAGTGAACTTCAGCAGCAGGAAGCACCTGTGCCATAAGTGACCTACTGGATGTGTCTGTCAAATCTGCTTCCCAGATGGCAGCCAAGCATGTGTAAATATGTGTATATGTGTGTGCATGTGTGCATGAAAGTGCTGTGGTAAAATCTAGTTGACTGAGTCTGCACACCTGTCTGCATTTGCAAGACAGGCAGATCTGTTTGTGTGCACTTGCACTTGCACTTGCACTGTTTGCGCATGTGTTGTGTGTGTTTGTCCAGAGGTGTTCAGACTGTGAGGGATAGACAGAGCTCATACACAGGTCAAGCCTGAGGGCAACCATGGGGATGTGTGCACTCGGCTGTGACCACCAACAGTTGCGCAGGCCTTTACTGTCTCCATCAATTCCTCTCTCCTTCCTCAACACCATCCCCCTTTTCAGAGTGAGCAAGGACACAGATGGTCTCACTCTATCAGCCATGACTGTCCGACAGCAGAAACATTTCCTTATTTACTGTTCTTGGCTCAGCAGGTACACCCAGGGACAAAATACAGTACTTGCTTTCCCTATACTTCCTACACTGTATGCTTTCAGTAAATACTCAAATTCAAAACTGAAAATGTGTCGTATGTAAATCATAATTTCATTTTCTCTATTATATCATAATGAAATAAAATAAGATGTGGATAATTATTTGACAAATATCCATACACTTATCAGCAGTTATATATCACAAACAACAAACCACTAATGGTACAGATTACAGAAAACTGTGTTGTAAACAGTTCTACAGTTTTACAACAACAGACCAACTTTATTTCAAGTTTCTTCACCCTCAGAGAATCCAGAGATAGAGGGTTTTTTGGGGACCGGGATTATTGTGGGGCATTTGAATCAGGAGGGAACTTCACACAGCTCCAGTGATCTGTTGAAGATCTGTGTGAAGATGGGGGCCACCTGGTCTGCGCAGATTTTCAGGCAGGATGGAGACACACTGTCTGGACTAGGAGCCTTCCTGATCTTCTGCCTCTGGAAGAGCTGGCGCACATCCTCTTCACAGATCTTGAGTACAGGTGAGGGGTCGGTGAGGGGGGGGTAACAGTGTGGCAGTGGGTGAAGGTGACTGTTTGTAGTTTGTGAGTGTCCGCAGGCCTCTCACCACTGATGCAGGGTTGCTGGCTGTGAAGCTGTTTTCTAGCTTTTCAGCATAGCTTCTCTTAGCTGCTTTGATCTCTTTAGTCAGTGTGTTCATGGCCTGGTTATACAGGATCTGTCCCAACTTCTGAAGGCCTCCTCTTTGGTCTGACTTTGGTCTGCACACACATGTCCTAACAAAAACTGAGATGTCACAGTGTTGGTTAGTTCGCCCAGGTCGGTGGCTGCAGCCTCAAAAGCACTCCAGTCAGTACAGTCAAAGCAGGCCTGTAAATCCAGCTTTGACTCGTTGCTCCATCTTTTCACACTATTTACAATAGGTTTAGCAGATTTCAATTTCTGCCTGTATGTCGGGATAAGATGAACCAAACAGTGATCAGAGAGTCCCAGGGCTGCATGGGGAACAGAGCGATAGGCGTCCTTTAATGTAGTGGTAATGTAGGTGATTGGTGCACATGCATAGTCACATGAGTGCACATGCATGGTCACATGACAAGGCCATATGACCTGCATGTAATCAGGAAGTGATGTCTGTGTGTGATTAATGCTTGCTATGCTAATAGAATTTTCTTAACCTGTATGTAACAGCACCTATAGTTTGTCCTCTTTTTGAGTAAAGTATAGTAAGTAAAGTTATTTGTATGTTTCAGTCTACAGCTGACGTGGCCACAAATCAGCTGTTGTGGATGTAGAGATCCAGAGATACTGGTAAACGACATACACGTGTCTATCTGTGTATCTTAATGAGTTTTAGCCCTGTGATATTTGTTTTTTTTATCCTTTGCACTGAAATTCTCCCTCCCTCTGCATTACTGTGCTACAGGACTTTGTGTAACCCTGCAAAGTAGGCTTATATTTTATTCTGTTATGTGCAAAGCAATGTAATTTTGCAACTAATGTCCTTTGTTTGTTTTTTAAAGGCAGACCAGGCCAGCCACTGTTTTCTATTGTTTTATCTTTTGTTTCTTAATTTGTTTTCCAGTCCAGTGTTAAGATGTCTGTTGCTCGGTTTAGTGCCCCACTGTGATTGGAATTGATGTTCCATACTGGGCATCTACTGGGGTTCATAGTTTGGATGGTGATTTAAATACCGGTTGCTCTCCTCTCTCTGTATATCCACAGCTTGACTCTGTACGAGGCTGTGTCCGTGTCGGAATGCTGTGGTGAGGCTACACTGGGTGACATTCTGTAGTGGTGTGTATACTCAACTTCAACACTGCATGGTATTTTGTAGTGAATAGTTTAGATGTTAAGTGGATAGTGAATGTACTTTTTGGTGTTGGGTCTGCTGCCTCCCTCTTCTGTCTCCCACAGTCGCTAATCGGGGTGGTGTGTACGAGCTGACCTGAC